>NW_019154166.1:916441-1303048 GCF_002288905.1 Enhydra lutris kenyoni | reverse complement strand
CGCCGGGTGACGAGCTCCGGGCAGACGCCGCCTCCTTGACCTTCGGCACGCGCGAGGGGAGGCTCCTGCCGCTGCTGTGCCGGGAGGACTGCCGCCCGCGTGGACTCGCGCGCCCGGTCGCCGCGGGGCCTGGGGCAGCAAGGACAGGGCGTCTGACGTGCGGGGCTTCGTACGCTCGCCTTCTGCGGGGAGCGCGAGCCCGGCCCGAGTCGCCGGCGGGGCTGCCGGAGGCTTTCCTGGCCTTCGGGGGGCGCGGGCTGGGCCCACACTGGAGAGGCCCAGCGCGTCGCTGCGGGTGTTGCTCGCTGGCGCCCTGCTGGGAGCCCGCGAGCTTGCGCCTGGGCGGGGTGTCAGGTGCGAGAGGCCCGGGGGGTGCGGCTGCCCCGGGCCTGGGCGCCCGGCGGTCTCGGGCGGGAGCGGGCCGTGGCCCGGGAGGCCGAGCGCACGGCAGGCGCGTCCTGGAGAGCGGGGCCGGGCCCGGGGTCGTCTGAAGTTCCAGCCTTTGGTGGAAACTTGGCCTCTGGGGGGGCCCGAGGCGGTTCTCGGTTAGGGCCTGCCGGCCGCCCGCGGAACGGTGGGGCCCCCCTCCCGGAGCGGGGAGAGTGCGCGGGGCCGTGGCCAGGCCGAGGTCGTGTCCCCTCGCCTTCGCAGCGGCTGTCCGGGGAGCGCGCCGCGCTTCCATAGGCCCCTCTTGTTGCTGCAGTCGGCGGGCGCCTGGAGCGGCTTCGGGCTGCGGTCGGCCCGGGAGGGATGCTCTGATGCAGACAGGCGTCCGCGCGCGCAGGTGGCCGGGCTGCCCGGCCCCAGCAGGACTCTCCGCTCTCCCGGGATGCGGCACGGTCCTCCCTGTCCACACGCCGAGATGACTAAGCACTTGAGAGCGGGTGGGAATCTGGTGTCCTTTCGCTATTCTTAGTGCAGGTTTACTCCTGGTTTTCCGAGTCGTTGGGCGGCCCGCGAGGTTCGGTTTGCGTGGACCGCGGTGTTTACTCTCAGTGGGGGTGGATGGGCAGCCGGAGCCGCCCGGCGCTGAGGGACAGCGCCTGTGTCAGCGCGGTCTGGAAGTCCGTCTCGGGGACGTCATTTTTCTCTTCGGCCGAGCTCAGCGTAGGTCACTTCTTAACACCTGAGCTTTGAGGCTCGCTCTGATGTCCTTGCCCTGCCGAGTCTTGAAACTACGTGCGGGATTCTTCTGAGCCGCACCGGCAGTCCGAGAGAACCGTCCAGTTTCCTACTTGAATCCTGCCGTCCTCGTTTTAGTTTAGACGCGGCTGGTCTCTTGTGTTGGTGTCGTGTAACTTTTTGGACATACCTTTGTTTTCAGTGAGATTCGGCAGATTAAGGAAAGGACTGACTTGTGTGTTAATTGATAGAATGAAATGTAATGCCTTTATTTTTAATTTCTTGTTTTGTAAGTTTATTGAAAAGTGGTTTTGTTTTGTTTTAGTTTGCCGGTGCATCTCAGTGTGTTCATTTAGAACCGAGGTGACTTGAATAGCCGGAGGAATTTCATCCGATGATTCCATTTCATCTTGAGAATTCTAAGACTATTTATAAAGATTTTCAAATTTTAACATTTTAAAATCCAAGTTAAACTATATCGTAGAAGCATTTGCTTTCATTTTTCATGTAGAAGCACTGCCTTGGAAAGTCCCCCCATTAAAAATGTGTGGGTATAGAGAATAGGTCTTCTCCCGTCTCCCAGGGGTCATGACTAGTGAGTTTCCTGCCCTTCACTTTTACCTGTAGCTACACAGACATGCTGAGTGCTCTAGTGAAGGGGACGTACTCTTCGCAGATAGGTCTGCAGCTTGTCTGTTTCACCCAGCGCACGCCGGCCGTAATGACACACTTGCGAGTGGTCCCCTGGTCGTGTCCTGTGCAGTCAGCTCTGCATGCCTTGTCTCAGGAGATCTTGGGGTCAGTGAGGCTCTTGCTGCTGTAATACTGTTCCCGTTTTACTGATGAGGAAACTGAGGCACAAACAATAAAAGTGTCTGTAGAGTTCTGTAGCCAGGAGGCGGGGGAGCCACGGTTCAGATGCAGCCTACGGAACGTCCGGGCCCTCTGCTCTGTTAACCAGGTCGCCCACTACCTTCGAGGCCAGCGTTAGAGATCTGCTCCATTCTGTTTGCTGCGTGTGCTGCACAGGATTTGTTTGCCTGCTTTTCTGTTGATGGACAGTTCGTTTTCACTATTGGACAAGTTTTTCATTACTTTATAAGCAGTGCTGCCGTAGATATCCTTGTACCTATATTTAAGGGACAGAGTACATGAGCTCTGAGTGGTTTAAATTTTAATAGTGATTGCTAGCTTCGTCTCAAAAAAGGTATCGATTTACATACCTTCCAGCAGCGTATGAGAGGGCGGATTTCCTTTGCACTTTTACCAGCCCTGGATAATGTCAGCTGTTTTAAATTCGTATCTCCTGATAGAAAAAATGCTGTTCTTCAGTGAGCAGATTTTGTATACCTAGTCTTTGCCAAGCCCTGTGCCAGGTTCTAGGAAATCTGATGACGAGCTACTTGCCCGGCACGGCTGTAGGTACTTGGGATACATCCGTGAGCAACACAGATGGTAAACAGCCCAGCCACAGTGCGGGAGAAACATACTAAACTACAAACATCAGCAACTGATATGAACTGTCAGGTGACAAACGCTGTGGAAAAAAGGAAGAAGCGAGCAGGGTAAAAGGAAGGTGTGTGGGCTGGTCAGCCTTATTGAGAAGACGACAGAGGGTCAGCTATGAGGCTGTCTGGAGGAAAAGTGTTCCAGACAGGGTCCGTGTTTGCACATGCTTTTAGGAATGGTGTGTCTAGCATGTTTGGGGAAGGGCATGGAGGTCAGTATGGCCAGAATGAAGTTATGGGGGGCTTGGTGGAGAGGTGGGAGAGGGGAGGTAGAGGAGAGCAGGAGGACATGAGGTGAGGGGTCATGGCGTGGGGGCAGATCTCGTAGGGCCTTAGGAGCACTGATTGGCTTTCACAAGGGGAACCATTGAGAGTTTTGAGTAGAAGAGTGATGGGACGGGACTTATGTTTTAAAAAATCACTCTGGCTGCCAGATTGGCAACAGAGGACAGGGAGGCATGAGTCTAGGAAGAAGATGGTAAGGCTTGGACTGGATGTATTGACGGAGGTTATTATTTCGAGGGTATGGCCAACAGGATTTGGATTAGATACAGAATGAGGGGGAGAGAGAGAAAGAGAGGCAAAGAGGGAAGATTGCTCATAAGTTATTGGCTTGAGCAGCTGTGAGAGGTACGCAGTGCTATGAATGCCGATAATTTAGGGATTTGACCCAGTTAGGGAGTCTATAAGGTTTTCTAAGGCAGTGATGCTAGAGCTGAGATCCCAAGGGTGAACAGGGGTCCCTGTTTTGGGAGAAGCAGGGTGGCGAGAGTGCTGCAGAGAGGCCAGTAGGGGCTGGCCTGAGTAGGTTTCGTCCTCGGGGCTGAAGCAGAAGCTACTGGAGGGTTTTAAGCAAGTAGGTGACATGATGGCTTTTAAATAGTGATTATACATACTTGGTTTTCCCTCTGTTGTGCAGAATTTTTTTGTAGATCTGACCATTTTTAAAATTTTGTGGTTACGGCTCTTGCTTAGGAAGACCTCTCTTAACTCCCGTGTTTATTAAAGAAAACCAAAACCCTCATTTCTAACACTTTTATGGTTTTGTCTTTTATATTTAGTGCTTTAAATCATCTAGATTTTATTTATTTTTGAATTTTAATAGGGTTTATACTAAACAAATTTAGTATAAAGAAGTTCTAGCGGGCGTCTGGGTTGCTCAGTGGGTTAAGCCTCTGCCTTTGGCTCAGGTCATGATCTCAGGGTCCTGGGATCGAGTCCTACATTGACATCGGGCTCCTTGCTCATCGGGGAGTCTGCTTCTCCCCTTCCCTTCCCTGCTCTTGCGCGCTCTCTCTCTCAAGTAAATAAATAAAATCTTAAAAAAAAAAAAGAAGCGTTAGCTAAACAGGAGATTCCCTCAGAGAAAAAGAACACAGGAATAGCAAGTATGCTGGACAGCCGCTCTCTGTAGGGCCGAGGTGGAGAGCCCAGGGAAGAAATCAGTCTTCAAGAGGCCCCTCCCAGTTCTGAGATCAGACTTTCTTGGCCTTCGGGGAGGCTACTTTCTGGCTTGCTGGGAGAAGGCACCTGCATCTGGAATTTATTTTTGACACGACATAGGGATCTGATTTTATTTTTTTTTCAAATTGGATAGCCAATTGTTTTAACACCGTTACTCAATAATTCGTGTACTTGGTTCATTTAACAGAACTTGAGAGATCTCCCAAGTACTAAACTCGCAGAGATGCCTGATCTGGAAAGCGAAGCCGTGAGCTCACCCTGCAGCCTTACTGCTCTGGTACCCCGACCCATGGTAGCCCGGATTGTGTGATCGCCTGTAATCTGTACGGGTTACCCGGCTCCCTGCAGACAGAACAGCCTTTGACTCTTAAGGGCTCGGGTTCCTGAAATCCCGTGACCAGTGCATACAGGAGCTCTTTATGCCATGAAATCTGAGGTGCTTTTCTTGTATAATCCTTAAATCGAGTTTAGTCTTGAGAGGAGTGTGTAGCAGATGTTTTGTACGACACAGTTGTGGCAGGTGGTATGGGGGGTGGGAGATGGAAATGACAGAGAGAGATACGGTCCTCCTTTCGAGAATCTTGCGCTAATGAGGGCATGGGCCTGGGGCGCGCTAATGGGAACTGAGGGGTGCCTCGAGGTCCAGGATCATTTCCTCTGTTGGATACCAGAGGAAGCTGCCACTACCAATCAGAAGAGGAAGCCCTAGGAAGGAAGGTGTCTTTGTTCATTTTTCTCGGTAGGTGAGCGGAATCTCTTCCGAGTGGTAGCCCGATTCCTGTTGGAAGGCCTCTGAAGAGCGCGGGAACCCACCACCTCCTCTTGCGACTGGCTCCGGCATTCTGTGTGCGCTTTGCTCGAGCGGGGGCTTGCCCGCCGCAACTTCTGCCCGGGGTTTAGTTCTCTTCTTTGGGACCATGCAGAGCAGATCGAAGGCATCTCTTCTGTGTGAGCCTGAAGAAATTTGAGGATGTGTCCTTCCCAGATATTCTTTGTATTTCTCTTCTCCGGCGGTTTCAGTTTCCTTAACACCTTTCCCCCCGGTCCCCCGGTGTGTCAGCTTAAACTTGCATCGCCTTTCAGGCACGCAGAAGGGGTCTCTGACCACTTTCTTTTTCTTGACGTGTAGTTAGGACACAGTGTTAGTATCAGGGGTGCAGTGCAGGGATTCGGTAAGTCCGTGCCTTCTGCTCCGCTCGCCGCAGCGCGCACCGTCTGTCACCACACGGCACTACTGCAGTGTCATGGACTGTGTTCTCCATGCGGGACCTTCCATCCCAGTGATGTGCCGGTTCCTCCCTGGAAGCCTGGGCCTCCTTCCCTCCACGCATTCTGCCAGCCCCCTTCCCCCGCCCCGGGAACCATCTGTTCTCATTTATGGGTTTGTTTCTGCGTTTTGTTTGTTTATTCACTTCTTTTTTAGGGTTTTACATATAAGTGAAATCATACAGCATTTGTCTTTCTCTGACTTATTTTACTTAGCATAATACTCGTTAGGTCCATGCAGATCATCACAAATGGCAAAGATCCCACTGTCTTTTGCAGCTGAGTAAAATTCCATGGTGCATACACCGCATCTTTACCCATTCATCCGTCGGTGGGCGCCTGGGTGGCTTCCGTATCTGGCTATTGTAAGACGACGCTGCAGGGAACGTGGCAGTGGGTGGTCTTTCGGTCCGTGTGTGTGTTCTCTTACTTTAAGTTCCCAGTAGCGGAACTGCTGGATCATAGGGTAGCTCCATTTTTAATTTTTTGAGGAGCCTCCATACTGTTTTCCATGGTGTCTGCACCACTATGCGTTCCCAGCCTACAGCGCACAAGGGCTCCTTTTCCTCCCATCCTTGTCAACATTTGTTTCCTGTCTTTTTGACTCAAGCCTTTCCGACAGGTGTGAGGTGGGATCTCAGTGTGGTTTTGATTTGCGTTTCCCGATGATGAATGGTCTTGGGCAACTTTCCATGTGTCTCTTGGCCATCTGGATGTCTTCTTTGGAGAAACGACTATTCAGATCTTCTGCCCTTTTTTTCATGGAATTACTGGTTCTTTTGGTGTTGAGTTGTAGAAGTTCTTTATGTATTTTAGGTAGTAGTCTTATTGAATATATCTTTTGCAAGTCTCCTCCCATTCACTGGGTAGCCTTTTAGTTTTGTTGATGTTTCCTTTGCTCTGTAAAGGCTTTTTATTTTGATGTGATCCCAGTAGTTTTTGCTTTTGCTTCCGTTGCCCGAGGAGACATATCTAGAAGAATGTAGCTATGGCTGATGTCAGAGAAATTGCTGCATGTGTTCTCCCAGGAGTTTCATTGTTTCAGGCCTCACTTTTAGGTCTTTAATCCGGTCTGAGTCTATTTTTGTGTGTGGTATGATAAAGTGGTCTGGTTTCATTTTTTGCATGGACCTGTCCGGTTTTCCCAGCACCGTTTATTGAAGAGACCGACTTTTCCCCATTGTATATTCTTGCCTCTTTTATGGTAGATTGATTATAAAGTGTGGGTCTATTTCTGGGCTCCGCATTTTGTTCCATTGATCTGTGTGTCTGTTTTCATACCAGTACCATACTGTTTTGATTACTACAGCTCTCTATTATAGCCTGAAACTTGGAATTGTGAGATCTCCAGCTTTGTTCCTCTTTCTCAAGATTTCTTTGGCTGTTTGGGGTCTTATACAGTTCCATGCAGGTTTCAGTTGTATTCTGGTCCTGTGAGAGATGTTGTTGGCACTCTGTAGGGATAGCGTTGAATCTGTAGGTTGTATCGGGCAGGATGGCCATTTTAACAGTATTAAGTCTTCTAATCCAAGAGTGTGGAATGTCTTTCCATTTTTGTTGTTTTCAGTTTCTTTCATCAGTGTCTTACAGTTTTATAGTTTATAGAGGTCTTTCATCTCTTTCATTAAATTTATTCCTAGGTATTTTATTCTTTTTGGTACAGATTTTATTCTTTTTGGTATTTTATTCTTTTTGGTATGTTAATTCTTTTGATGGTCTCCGAGATGGATGTCCATTGTTAATGACTTCTGGTGGCACCTGATGGTCTCTAGGCATGTGTTACCTGTATAGAGTAGTATGTACAGAGATGTGTTACTGAAAGGAGTCCTAAAGGCTAGTTGTCTTCCCTGATTTTACAGATCAGGAAACTACGGACTAAAGACATGGAAGTGACTTGCATTGTAGCAGGGACAAGAGTAGAATTGAGGAGGAGAGTGGGGCTATCATTTCTCTTCTGGTTACTGCTTCTGTTTGTGTAGAATGAACTTTGCCTAGAGACCTCGTTTGATGTGGCCTGAACAGAATCATAGAATTGATGTAACTTGATTATAGTCAAAACACACAAAACTTACTCATTATCATTCCTTTTTCTTTAATACTTTCATTCTTTAAATAAATATTTACTGCATATGCCTCATGCATGGTGGGCGTTGTGTTGTGGATATTACAACAAAATAGAAACGCTCCTTTTGTTATGGAAGGTAAAGTTGAGTGGTGAACTCAGAGCGACTCGGTGAGGAAGGGCCTGTTGTCTGGCTGTGGTGCTGTTCCCAGCACCATGTTTGTGGTTCCTGTGAGCTGTCGCAGTTTGTTGAAGGAAAGTCAGAGGACGGTGTGCTGTTGAGATAACGTGCTAGCTTTTCTTCATTTACAGCACTTTGACGACAAGTAGGGAGCATCTTAGATCTTTCAGGAAGTTCAGTCAACATAGGTCCTTCCCTCCATTCAACCCTCACTGCACCCCAGGTTATATTGGAGAAAGTGGCATTTGAGTAGAGCCTTCAGAGTGGTATAGAATTTCTGACCGATGGAAATGGCGTCTTGGAGAAAGATGGTGGAGGAGAGGAGCAGCCAGCAGGGTACAGCTGGAGCAAGTTCAGGGTGAGGTGAGGTGAGTGTGTAATCTGGTGGTGCGGCAGCCTGGGTCTTGATAAGCGACCGGCTTGAGAAAGGGGGTTGAGCCTGAACGGTGGACAGCTTTGCTTCGAGGGAAGGAGTTGGGGTTTGCCTAGGTGGTGTGGCCGGGCCTGTGTGCTTTGATAGAGTCATAGCGTGTCCCCACCTGGGCTGTAGGAGGCCACTCTGGAAATTACCCAGAAGGTGGATTGGTCACACAGAGAGGGTAGATCGCGGGTGGTTAGGGAGATTGGCAAGGCTGTTACTGTGACCCGAGAGAGATGACGGGCTGTTCTCTTACGTCTCCGGGAATGGAGAAAAGGAAATGATCGATGGGAGAAATACGATGGTGGGCCAACAGCAGCTTGCTGAACACTTGGTCTGGGGTGCAGGCGGGAGAGAAATGAAGGAGGCTTCTGCGAACGTAGCTGCCGAGCACCGATCTGGGGGTCCAGTGGGAGGGTGGGGAGAACAGGAGAACGCGGCAGCTTTGGTTTTAGAGTGTTGATGTGGAGTGCTCGGCAGACGGTTGTGTGGAGACACCCAGGAGGTGCCAGGACTTGCGGCCTGGAGCTTTGGGAAGAAGGCGGGGTGCGGATGCACCGTTGGTCGTCAGATGCCCGGGAGTCCTCCCGGTGAGCCGTGATTGTTGTGTGCGCCTGTCACGGGATGGCCCCTCTGCCTGGGAGACTACAACAACAGGACAGGCTGTATGGAGGACCGCAGGTGGAACGGACGGGTTGGGTGCGCAGGAGGATTCACTACTGGTTAGTAGTGAATCGTAAATTAGGAGCAGAGTTAGGGGGCAGGTCGCTGTGATGCAGAGTCAGTGTTGGAGGGTGACGGTCAGCAGTAGTAAATGCTTGCAGAGCAGTCAGGTGACTGCTCACTTGATGGCTGTCTGGAACCCTGGGAAGAGTTCAGCGAAGGAGATGCTGTAGAGGCAGCACGATAGACTGATGTTTAAAATTGTGGTGATGCACGGCAGTCGGGGCAGTCGCTGGAGAAGGCTCAAAGAGTTGTAACATCGTGTGTTTTAAAAATAAAAATTAAGGGGGGGGGGCGCCTGGGTGGCTCATCCAGTTAAGAGTCTGTTCTCATGTCAGCTCAGGTCCTGATCTCAGGGTCCTGGAGTTGAGCCCCTGCTGAGGCTTTGCGCTCAGCCTCGGGGTGTCTGCTTGCCTTTCTCCCTCTGCCCCTCCCCCTGCTCACGTGTGGGTGCTCTCTCAAATAAATAAACAAATCTTAAAAAAGAGGAGGTTAGTTGTAGGTACTGGCGGCACTGCCAGTAGAAGACAGGAGCCCGAGGGTTTCAAGGAGAAAATAGGTAGGACTCGCTGTCTGAGGAACCGAGAGCAGGTTAGGTGGGGCAGGAACCCGGGTGTCATGAGCAGAGGCGGCTCTCATCCTGCAGGCAGCAGGCAGCAGGGAGAGAGAAAGGCAGAGAAGTCTCTGAGGCAGACGAGAAGCCGACTACACGTGTACGTAGCCTCCGTTCTTTCCTCATTTTTGCCGCGTACGCGGTCTGTCACCTGTGAACAAGGTAGAGGGTTATCTGCCCTCCCGGAGGGTGCAGTTCTGAGACCTCTATTGGAGCCAAGTCAGTCAGCTCCTTCTTACTCACCTGGATTCTGCATCTTAACCACAGAACAGGTGGTTTTCCCAGTTACCCCAAAGCCGATATCGCCAGTACTATTCTCGATGCGAGGAGAGAAGTTAATTATTTGTGCACTTTGGGGACCGTGGGCCTGGGTGCTTCCTTCTGTCACGGAACCCTTGTTGAGAAGGGCTGGTATAGTAACACGTACGGGACGTGATTGGGTCCTTACTACGGAAAGTCTGATGGGGTGCGGGAAGTAAGCCATGATGTGGGGGACCATCCCATTGGTTAAGACTTAAAAATTGAGACAGATAGATACTGACCACTTAATCCTCAACTGACATCTGCTTTTCCTAAGCTCCTGCTACATTTATGTCTACAAAGAGCCGACTTCTGTGGCCTCCCACCCCATCTAGATCTAACGTCCCCGACTTCCTTATCTACCCCAGAGCAGAGTTTGTCTGCGACTGCATTCTTCCATTTTATTGTGGCCCTGGTGAGCTTCTGTAGACCGTGTCAGAAGGGACAGCAACGGTTTAGATCCAGCTCTGTTGCAAAAGTTTTCTTTGCATTTGTTCCTAATAGATGAAAATTTAGTCTTCCTGGAACACCTCCATTTTTCTGTGGTAACTGTATTAGAAAAGTCTTAATTTTGGGGGGCCCAGATACATACATTCCTTACAGTTTAGACACCTTGGTTCTGGCCTTTTGAACAAATCAGAATTAGGCCGTCTTCTCTTCCACACAGAAGGCCCTCAGATACTTACAGAGCTCGCTCCCATCATAAATCTGTGATTTATTGAGAAGCTATATGACTTCTACCATGCTGTGTAATTTTTAAAAATTTTTGAGCATTTACTGTATACTAGTCACTGGGGATACAGATACAATAAAAGAATAGACTGTTTTTTAGAGAATTTTTAGAGAAGTTTTATTTCTTGATTTTTTTAAAAGTACTTTTTTTTGGGGGCGCCTGGGTGGCTCAGTGGGTTGGGCCTCTGCCTTCGGTTCGGGTCATGATCTCAGGGTCCTGGGATCGAGCCCCGCATCAGGCTCTCTGCTCAGCGGGGAGCCTGCTTCCTCCCCTCTCTCTGCCTACTTGTGATCTCTGTCTGTCAAATAGGTAAATAAAATCTTAAAAAAAAAAGTACTTTTTTTTTTTTAAAGATTTTATTTTCAAGTACACTCTACACCCGATGTGGGGCTTGAACCTACGACCTGAGATCAAGAGTCACGTGCTCTATTGACTGAGCCAGCCAGGTGCCCTTCAGAGAAGTTTCAGATTCACAGCGAAATTGAACAGAAAGTACAGTTTCCTTATACCCTCCCCCAGCTGACTCCCCACCATCGGCCTCTCGTGTCCTGTGGCACACGTGGTGGTAAGCCTGCACACGGCGTTTCGTTATCGCCCAGAGTCCGTCGTTTGCATTAGGGTTCACTCTCGGAGCTGGACGTCCTGGGAGTTTGGATGTTGTACAATGACGTGTGTTCCTTGACTGTTACAGTGTCATACAGAAGGTTCGCTGCCCTGAGTCCCACCTGTTCATCTCCCCCCGCCCCACCCAGTTCTTGGCAACCGCTGATCTTTTCACTGTTTCCATAGTTAGGCCTTTTCCGGAATGTCCGGTCAGTGGAATCCTGGCTGTTTTTTCCACTTAGCGATATGTATTTCAGGTTCCTCCATGTCTTTTCTGTGGCTTCTCCGCACTCATACTCCATCATACGGATGGATGTACCAGTTTTTCCCTTCACCTGCCGAAGGACGTCATGGCTGCTTCCAAGTCCTGGCGATCGTGAGTAAGGCTGCTGCGGTGCGGATTTCTGTGTGGATGCGTGCCGCCAGGGAGCGTGATGGCTGGATCGTTTGAGTGTCAGAGTGGCTGCGCCATTTTGCCTTCCCGCCAGCAGGGAACGGGGATTCCTGTGCCTCCGCGTCCCCACCAGCATTTGTGTCGGCTGTGTCTGGGATTGCCTCCATTCCAGTAGGTGTGTGGTGCTCTCTCGTTTTCACGCGCAGTTCCCTAGTGACGTGATGTGGGACATCTTTTCTTATGCTTATGTGCTGTCTGTATATCTTTTGTGAAGCGTACATTCAGAATTTTGGCCCTTCTTTGAATTGGGTGATTCATTTTCTTGTGCTTGAGTTTGAGAGTTCTTGTATGTTTTGCAGAACGGTCCTTTATAAGATGTGTCTCTTGCAAGTATTTTCTCTGAGCCTGTGGCTTGTCTTCTCATTCTATTGACAGTGTCTCTTGCCAAGCAGTTTTTTTTTTTAATTTAAGATTTTAATTTTTTGAGAGACAGAGCAGGAGTGATGGGGGAGAGGCAGAGGGAAAGAGAGGGGCAGGCTTCCTGCTGAGCAGGGAGCCTGATGTGGGATTCATTCCCAGGACCCTGGGATCATGACCTGAGCTGAAGGCAGGTGCTTAACCAACTGAGCCACCCAGTTGCCCCCAGAAGTTTTTAATTTTAATGAAGTTCAGCTTATCAGTTGTTTCATTCATGGATGGTACTTTTGATATAGTATCTGAAAAGTGATTGCCATACACAAGGTCGTCTAGATTTTCTGCTGTGTTTTGCTCTAGGAGTTTTACAGTTTTGCATTTTGCATTTAGGTCTGTGACTCATTTTGAGTTAATTTTTGTGGCGAGTTTAAGGTCTGCATCTAGATTCTTTTTTCCTGTGCAGTCTAGCTGTTCCAGCACCATCATTTGTCATCCTTTCTCCATTGAACTGCCTCTCCTTCTTTGTCACACGTCAGTTGACTCTGTGTGGTTTTGTTTCTGGGTGCTCTGTTCTGTCCCATGGAAGTATTTGTCTGCTGTTTCATGCTATGTGTTTTTCAATTTCTTTCTTTTTTTTTAAAGATCTTATTTATTTATTTGACAGAGAGATCACAAGTAGGCAGAGAGGCAGGCAGAGAGAGAGGAGGAAGCAGGATCCCTGCTGAGCAGAGAGCCCGATGCGGGGCTTGATCCCAAGACCCTGGGATCATGACCTGAGCCAAAGGCAGAGGCTTTAACCCACTGAGCCACCCAGGCGCCCCTCAATTTCTTAATTAAAAATGTTTGTGTGAAAAATAAATGCTTGTGGTAAAACAGTTTGTAAATTTCTAAAAAGGAGAAGGAGAGTCCATATAAGCTCCTAAGCTCATTACTCAGAGGTAAACACTAGGAAAGGCCTGGTATATATTTTTTCTAGTTTTTAAAAAAGTTTGCGTCCTGATGATTTAGAAGTGGGATCATACTGCATATTGCTATTCTCAAGCTTTCTTAACTTTGTTTTTGATACAGATTATGTCATCAGTTTTGAAATAGATTGTTTTTGTGCAGTTATAAATGCATTATAATTTGTAAAAATATGTCCCCACTGATGAATATTTATGCCATTATGGTAATGCTACAGTGAGTATCCTTGTAGCTGTCTTTGCATACTCCTGTGAATGTTTTTTGTGGTGTAAAGTCTTCCAACTGGAATTACCGAGTCAAAGAACGTGCAGGTTTAAAAAATTAATGGCAAGTGCCAGATTCTCTTTCAGAAAGGGTTGACAGTTTCCAGGCTCCCCATCAGGGCATAAGAAGACTTGCAGCTCCTCAATTTAATATCTTTGCGTGTGGGAAAGTTGACTTCTTTGTCCTGTATGGAGCAGGTGTAGCAGGAATCTCCCCCACTTTGTATTTTAATTTTGAGATGTTTTGGCATATGGACATATTTTAATTTTTTTGTGATTTAATACTTTTTTCCTTTGTGGCTTCTAGATTTACTTCTACCTTCTTGTGTTATCTTCTAGTATTTACTATTAAATATTTGATCACACTGGGATTTATTTTGATGTTAGGACTGAGACAGGAATCCAGCTCTTACAACTTATCTTCAAATGGGGAGCCGGGAGTTCTTGTACCACACAGTGATGGGTCCGTTTCCCTCTGTTGATTTGGAAACGCTGCGATGTATTATATGCTCTCCATCCAGGGACACTTGAGTCCATTTTTGGATTGTATTTTGTTGTATTAATTTATCTGTTCTGCTGTCATACCGTATGATAACAGTTGCTCACTGATACTTCCTAGTGTTTTCATCTTCTGAGAGCCAGAAACCCTCATTGTTCATTTTCTCAAGTTTTCCCCCAGCCATTCTTTGGTATTTATTAATTCAGATAAAATTTAGAATGAGCACATTAAGTCTGCTCACCATCCTCCCCTCTCCTGCCCCCCACCCCCAAAAAAGGCCTTTGGAGAAAACCTCATTGGCTGAGTTCATAAACTAAGGAGAACATGTATCTCTAGCAGAAAACCTTTACAGTTACATTGCTCTATGATACTTTGAATACGTTAACTATATTATTTATTTCTCCACATTCTTAGGGGGTAGCATTATCTGTATCTTACAGTTGAGGAAATAAAACTAAGTAACTTCCCAGGATTCAGGTTCCCGTGACTGCTTTCATTCACCCACTATCTCTGAGGTCGGTGTTGGTTAAGGAAGCGCTTAGGTCATTAAAAAAGGGTCAAAATTAAAACAAAATCCCATTTCTTTTTTGATCATAAAGCACAAGGAACTTGTAAAGAAAGCTGGACTCACCCATAATTC
Source organism: Enhydra lutris kenyoni (assembly GCF_002288905.1). Lineage (NCBI taxonomy): Eukaryota > Metazoa > Chordata > Mammalia > Carnivora > Mustelidae > Enhydra > Enhydra lutris. Next base: position 1,288,882 of record NW_019154166.1, on the reverse strand, counting down.
CATCCTTCCGAGGATTTCATCGGCTGGTCTACGTCTGGTCATGTTTTATGTCTACAAATAAACAGTGTTTGAGCTGTTGAGACATGGGTGGCTTGGTGTATTGGACATCAACTCTTGATTTAGGCTCGGTCATGACCTCAGGGTCCTGGGATCGAGCCCTATGAAAGGTTCTGTGCTGAGCAGGAAGTCTGCCTAGGATTCTCTCCTCCCTGTCCCGCCACCCGTCCCTGCTTGCGTGCTTGTGCGTGTGCTCTCTCTCTCTCTCTCTCTCAAGTAAATAAATAGAATCTTAGAAGATTCCTTATATAAAGAAATGTTTAAACTGTTGATCGTATCACACATGTGGTTTTTTATTCTGCTATTTTTATTTTATAAAGTGGAATTTCCTTGTAAGTTATTTCTCAAAAACCCACTGGTTTTAAAAGTCCAATTTACCATATGAATGTATCATAACGTAATCATTTTCCTGTTACTCTTGCCTGTTTGATTATCCGTGAGATCTTGCTGTTAATAAGGAATTCTCCGGGAGGCATCCTCAACGTTAAGCTTTGAGTGTTTCCTGGAGAGTCCTGGATCAAGAAACGTGAGGTTTTGTTGTGTGTGTTGCCAAACTGCTTTCCAGAAATCCGGTTCTAGTTTATATTTCTACCATTAGTGTCATCGCACCCTTGCTAGCATTAAGTATAGACTGAAAACTTTATTGCTGGTAGCATAGGCAGACCTTTGTCTTGTTTAACTGGTGTTCTGTGACCCAGAGCGGTCTAGGATTGCATGTGAACCAGTTAGATGACGCTTTGGCGCTTTCAGAGACCCGCTCTGTCTCTGTACCAGACGGTCTCCTGTACTGTGATGTCTACTGCCTACATAGTTGCCGGTTTTTTGTGTTTTTTCCCCCAAATAATTTGAATTCTTAAGTTCTTTCTGTAGGAGCTGTTTGTCAAATTAGGTCTTTCACATCTTTTATTTAAGTCCTTAATTTTCTTTCTTTTAGATAAAATTGATACTGCTTACTGCAAATAATTCAGAAAATGCAGAAAAGCATTAAGAATAAAACGGTGATCGCCTGAGGATAATTTCTGTTAACATATTGATGTATTATTTTTGTAGAATTTTCATAGGTGTATTAAAATATATAAAAAAAACTTTAAAATTTGATAAAAAATTTTACTGTTAGAGGATGCTCTTCCCACTTACGTGAAGGGTTGTTCATGACGTACTGTGAGATAGTGTTATTTTTCATGAGCGTGTAGTATCACATGGTATGGATTCCATAACATGTTTGATTCTCTCGTGAATACTTAAGTTTCAGGGTTTTTTTGGGTTTGTTTGTTTTTCAAAGATTTTTATTTATTTATTTGACAGAGATCGCAAGTAGGTAGAAAGGCAGGCAGAGAGAGGGAAGCAGGCTCCCCGCTGAGCAGAGAGCCCAATACGGGGCTCGATCCCAGTACCCTGAGATCAAGACCTGAGCCAAAGGCAGAGCCACTGAGCCACCCAGGCACCCCTAAGTTTTAGTTTTTTCCCCACAACAGCTAGCATGGCACGGGGCTTCTGACACCGAGCTCTCTGGAGGTCTCTGCAGACGCACCTCAGTCAGTCTCCGCTGGTTGTTGGAGAAGTTGTGCACGCTTAGATTTTGCTGGGTCTGGTGTGTTTCCGTTCTGGTGTGTGCTCGTGTGCTCAGAGCAGGTGGGAATCCAGTCTCTGGAGGCTTCTGCAGGTAGAGGGTTTGGTGTCTGTGTGTGTCGCCAGGTCGGAAGTCCGCAGTCCAGGGATGGCCCAGGGCCCGCTTTCGCCTCTTCTCCACTTTCCTCCCACAGGAGCCTTTCTGCTCACATCTTAATCACTTTTCTTGCAGATGCAGTTCTGATGACCTTGTGGGAATATTTATTCCTTTACGTCTTTCAGTATTTTCTCTGTTCCGTGCGTAGCATTCCGTCCTGTTGGCACAGGGATCGTCCTTACGCTGGGCGCTCTGTTTCCCACAGCTATTTCCTCTTTAATTGCTTTACTGTTTCCTCTTTATTGTATTCACTGGGACTCTTTCCGTGCTTTTTGTTCTCTTTAACAAAATTAAGTATTTCTTATTGTTGGACAGATTTTTGCACACTTAGGGTGAGCTCAAGTTGGTTGTACAGGCCTCTCTTCTGTGTGTAGTTCAATTTGATTGAATTGTTTCGCAGTTCTGTTCATAGGTGCGGCTGGCCTGTATTTCCATTTTGGAACTACCTTGCGTTTTGGTATCTCGATTATGCTAGCTTGCTAAAATAAATTGGGAAACATTCTATCCTTTATTATACTGAGGAAAGTGTAAGTAATGTAGAAAATATTTATTCCTGTAGATTTGATAGAATTTGTTATGTTCTCTTTAAAAGTTCACCTTGAAATTTGTAAAGCTCCTTCATAATTTTTTGTCATTTTTCTATTGTTAGACATTAGCTTATTTTTGATGTTTTGGAATTTTAATTGGTGGTACAGTCAATGCTCTTGAAATTAAATGTACACATATCTATGATTACTTCTTTAGGATAAATTCTTAGTAGTGAAATTGCCTGGTTAAAAAGTATACAGACGTGTAAGCCTTTTGCTGTTGACTGCTACATAGTCGCCTGTCTTGAATTACACCCTGGATTTGTTTTAATCAGGTTCGGTAAGGTGATAGATATAAATGTATTTTTTTTAAAGAGTTTATTTATTTGACAGACAGAGATCACAAGTAGGCAGAGAGGCAGGCAGAGAGAGAAGGGGAAGCGGGCTCCCCGCTGAGCAGAGAGCCGGATGCAGGGCTCAATCCCAGGACCCTGAGATCATGATGAGAGCTGAAGGCAGAGGCTTTAACCCACTGAGCCACTCAGGCGCCCCAGGTAAGGTGGCAGATATAGAGAAGACTGCCTTTGAAAGCAGATTTTATTACTTAGAGTGTCCAAGACGGTGGGGGGGGGGCATGCCATCGGAGAATACCGGGTTGGTCAGGAGGCAGAAGGGGCCCATGGAAAGCGTGGCCTAGAGCCTTTATTGTGGTTTCCGTGGGAAGGAGTAGGTGGGCCAGAGGAGGCGAGGTGGAACAAGCTTAGGATTGTCTAGTTTGAGTGATGTCTGCAGGTCTCTGGTGTTCTGATACCTGGCCCGGGGGTGACGGGAAATACTGGCTTGCTGTGTCAGAGCTGATGAGCGAGGCAGTTATAGACCTCCGTGTAGTGGGCTTGCGTGCGCTGGGCATGTTTGCAGGCGAGTTGTTTAGTATCCTGGGAACTAGCTGACCCTGGGGGCGCAGTCCCTTCCTGGCCAGCTGGGCTCTGTGACGTCAGAGCATCGTAACGTGTGGATAATAAAGACATGAATTAATGCACCGACCTTTGGGATTGTAGTGCTCTGTGCTCCCACCAGCAGTGTGCGGGCCGCCACCACGAAGTAGCGGTGTCTTTTCAGGAGAGAAATCCACAGGGACACCTGGTGGCTCAGTTGGTTCAGCGTCTGACTCCTGCTATCAGCTCTGGTCTTTATCTTAGGGCTGTGAGTTCAAGCCCTGGGCTGGTTCCCTGCTGGCTGTGGAGCATACTTTAAAAAAAAAAAAAATCCATAAAAATGTTGGCTAGTTTTGGTGAGCAGAATCTTGTTCAGATTTGCATTTCTTTGATCTCTGTTGGTTTTTAGAATTCTTTTGCAAATCATCCATCTTTAACCACTAAATAATATTTGCTTTTTTATTTACCTTTAAGAGCTTTTCCTACAAAGACATTTCTCTAGCAGGTCTAGGGACTTTTGTGTGTGTGGAACGTTGTTGCCGTAAATTTGAATTAGTTGCAGAGTGATCAAAGGAGAACAAGTGAGGGGATGGGGGGCACCTGATTGGACTCTGATGTCCGTGGAGACATCCCATACCTGTGGATCCTGTTTACGCTTTCTAAGTTGTACAGAAGACACTTGGGGATGAAGACTTACTTCCGTCACCAGAGTCTTTCTTGTTTGGGGATGTGAAAATGAAAGCCTTTTTGTGTGACTGTTACTGAGTGATCTGGTTGAATTTGGAACAAGAAATCAAATTACTTCCTTAGGCACTGTCTTCCTGCATTTAAAAAAAAAAAAAGTTTTTTAAACTCTGAAAAACACCCATGATATTTTATTTTATTATTTTAAAAATATTTTATTTATTTATTTGACAGAGAGCACAAGCAGGGGGAATGGCAGAGGCAGAGGGAGAACAGACTTCTTACTGAGCAAGGAGCCCGATGTGGGGCTCGATCCCAGGACCCTGGAATCGTGACCTGAGCTGAAGGCAGACACTTAACTGACTGAGCCACCCAGGTGCCCCCTGCCGCATGAGTGTTTTATATGCGGTGTTTGCGTAGTTTTGGTAGGATTGCTGTGTCTTTCCTGGATTTCTCCAGTATTTAAATTAAACTTCTCTTTCTTTCTTTCTCTCTTTCTTTCTTTCTCTCTCTCTTTCTCTTTCTCTCTCTCTTTCTTTCTTTCTTTCTAAGCCCTTTTATTTATTTGCCACAGAGAGAGAGTGCACAAACGGGGAGTGGGAGAGGGAGCTGCAGGCTCCCTGGGGAACAGGGGATTGAGGTGGGGCTCCATCCCAGGACCGGGATCGTGACCTGAGCGGAAGGCAGATGCCTCGATGAGACCCCCAGGCACCCTCCTTATGCTCTTGTGAGGCGTGAGTGTTGAGAAGCACCCGTGCATGTGTCAAGTGAGCGAGGGAGAGAGTGTCACAGAATTCAGGGACTCGCTGTAGTTATGGACTGGGTGACCCTCCGAGCTTTACGATGGAAGGGAGGGACTCTTTACCTGTAGTCTGCGCTGTCACTCTGGCTCTGAGGGTGTCAGCCCTGTGAGTTTATAGCAGACCGCTACCTTTGTCACTGCTGGCCTCTAGGGCCGGGTTGCTCATTGCTGTGGATGGCCGTCCTGGGTACTGTGGGGTGTTGAACAGCGTCTCTGGCTTCCATACCCCTCTCCTCAGGTCTGACAACTGGAAACGCTTCCCACATTGCCAGATGTCCTCTGGGGAGCAAAGTCACCTCCAGGTGAGAACCACTAGTTTCTTTCTTTTTCTTTTTTTTTTTTTTTTTAAATATTTTATTTATTTGACACGGAGAGAGAGATCACAAGATCACAAGTAGGCAGAGAGGCAGGCAAAGAGAGGGGGAAAGCAGGCTCCCTGCTGAGCAGAGAGCCCGACGCAGGGCTCGATCCCAGGACCCTGAGATCACGACCTGAGCCGAAGGCAGAGGCTTAACCCACTGAGCCACCCAGGTGCCCCGAGAACCACTGGTTTCTAACAAAATGCTTTAGGATGCCTCCGTATCATTCTGATGTAAAACTATACACACGATTAAAAAAAAATTAACAGTATGATGCCCTTAGTGTAAAGGAAAGTAATTAAGTAATGAACTTTAGCACGTAAATAAACAGTGTGACTGAGTGAGAGAACACCTCTAGGAGGCAGTGGTATACCTGTTTGTGGTTCCCACTTCCGTGATAGTGAGTCTTTGATAGTGGTCTCCCCTGTTAATCCCCCGTAGTCACACGGAGATCCATCTAGGCCTTGGCACGTCAATGTTTATACCCCCCCACCCCCCGCACGAATATTAACATCAGTGCGCACCCCTGAAAAGTTTTACTGGTTGGTTCCTCTTGTCCCCTTCTAGGAACATGTAATTAATTTTCTTTATCCACTTGTAGGCGGAATAGCTGTTTATCAAACTTTTGTTCCCTCTTACATATGACCTTGTTGTTTCTGAAAAGCTCATAAATAATGCATTCAACTTCCCTTATAAATAAACTATAAACCCTTGTGGCTTTATTATGTATTTATGAACTTTTTTTTTTTTTAAACTTTATTTGTCGGAGAGAGAGAGCGCACAAGTAGGGGGAGCAGCAGGCAGAGAGACTCCCCGTGGAGCAGGGAGCCCAGGGTGGGGCTCCCTCCTAGGACTCTGGGATCACAACCCGAGCCAAAGGCAGACGCCCAAGTGACTGAGCCACCCAGGCGTCCCAAAGAACTTTTTTTCTGATAAATAACTCCTAATGTCAATTTTGTAGCTGTCGGTGGTCTTTTTACAACGTAAGAGATGGAAAGTGACATCGGTAGTTTAGATTTTCGGTGTAATACTGAAGGACACTGTGTACATAGGGAATTTGAATTTACAGTATAGTAAAACATGATTCTAAGAGAGGTTTGACTTTTCCCCTGTAAGTGATAAATCTTAAGAATATTCTCAACCAGGACACCTTGGCGGCGCGGTTGGTTAAACGTCTGCCTTTGGCTCAGGTCATGGTGTCGTAGTCTTGGGATCGAGCTCCGCGTCATGCTCCCTGCTCAGTGGGAAGCCTGCTTTTCCTTCTCCCTCTGTTCTGCTCCCTGCTTGTGTGTGCACATGCGTGCTCTCTCTCTCTCTGTCTCTCTCAAATTAAAAAAAAAAGTGTTCTAAACCAATGACCATTTTCTATTAAAGGAATTGGTAATAGTCAGAAACAAAGTTTTTATTAAATAGTTCTCTGTTGTGAATTATAAATGTGAATACGTATAATGCCCCATTATCTGGAAGGGTGGGAGAATGAATATTTTTAATTATTACTATTTTTTTTAAGAGAGTGAGGGAGAGGGAGCATGTGGGCTGGGAGAGGCAAAGGGAGAGGGAGAATCTTAACCAGGTTCCTCACCGAGTGTGTGGCCCAATGCAGGGCTTAATCATGACCCTGAGATCATGACCTCGGCTGAAATCAAGAGTGATATTTAACAGACTGAGCCATCAGGCGCCCTGAAATGATATTTTGTGGGCGTATTATTTTTCAGCTAATTTAGAGGTAAGCCTTTCAACACAGAAGAGGTGAGACTTAAAAAAAAATTAGACTTAGAGTCCTTTCTGTGGAACATTTTAAACACTTAAAAAGATCCGTAGGTAGGGGCGCCTGGGTGGCTCAGTGGGTTAAACCTCTGCCTTCGGCTCAGGTCATGGGCTCAGGGTCCTGGGATCCAGCTCCACATCGGGCTCTCTGCTCGGCGGGGAGCCTGCTTCGTCCTCTCTCTCACTCTGCCTGCCTCTCTTCCTACTTGTGATCTCTCTCTCCATGTCAAATAAATAAATAAAATCTTAAAAAAAAAAAAAGATTCGTAGGTAGACCCAGAACGCTCCATGTGCCGTGACTGTCGTTGTGTAGCTGATCTTGTTTTCGGTTGTAATCCTCTCCCTACTTCCTGTCCTGGACTTTTAAATAGCCCATCTCAGACACCTATGATTTCATTTGAAAACATTTCAGTATCTATGTAAACATAGCCACAGTACTACGATCACATCTAAAAACAGTCAACAGTCATTCTTTGTCATGAAATATCCAGTCCAGGTGGACATTTCCTCAGTTGTCTCAATTTGAAAAATTGGGTTTGTTCCAAACAGGACCCAGAATAGGGGCCATTAGAGTTGGTTGGTCTGTGTTGTCTCTTCCTTCCGCCTCATAATTTGTCGAAGACGGCTGTCCTGTGGCACACTCGCCCCTGTAACTTCCCGATTGCGTCTGTATTTTGGTGTTCTCCGTAGTCTTGTCTTCTGCGTTTCCTCTAAGTTGGGAGTTAGATCTGAAGTCATATTCAGATCTACCTTTGTTTGTTTTTACATGTATTTTGGCATTTTTTGTGTGTGTGGTGGTTTTCTTTTGCTTTTTAAAGACCATCCCAGAGTGGCAGCGGGTACGTCCATCGGGGGCACCTGCTGTCTGGTTGGCTCTTTTGGAGACGTGAGGACCACCGATGACCATTTCCTGTGTTTCTCTGTTCATTAGCATTTGTCAGATGGTAGTTATAGCCGGAACACTTCTGGACGAGGAACGCTCCGTGTAGATTTTGCTACCTTAAGGGATAGTTTGTGTAGGAAACGGAGAGGGAAGGAGTGATACTTTTCCTGGTAGGCTTTCACAGTGATAACTTGGTTGCCTAGATAAGGTGACCAATCAGGTTTTTTTTCTTTATATATTGAGAATATGTGGATTTACATGTATACTCGTGTTTTGACTCATTGTTATTTTTATTGATTGTGTTGGTTTACTTTGGGTGCTCCAACAAATTACCACAAACTGAATGGCTTTAAAACAATAGAAATTTATGATCTCACAGCGGGGGAGGCGGGCAGTCCAAAATCCATACCCCTGGGCTGAAGCATCAGGCGTTGGCAGGGCTGTGCTCCTTCCAGAGGCTGGGGCGGGCGGCAGTTCTAGCCCCTTGCGGTGTCTGCTGCTGCTGGCCTTCCCTGCTGACCCCACCCCAAGCTCAGCCTTCTGTGTCACAGTGCCGAGTCCTGTGTATGTCTGCTGCACAGGTCCTCTTTCTAAAAAGGCATATATGGGGGCACCTGGGTGGCTCTGTCCGTTAAATGTCTGCCTTCCGCTCAGGTCATGATCCCAGGGTCCTGGGGTCGAGCCCCACATCGGGCTCTCTGCTGGGCAGGGAGCCTCCCTCTCCCTCTTCCTCTGCTGCTCCCCCTGCTTGTGCTCTCTCTCTTTCTCTCTCTCTGTCAAATAAGTAAAATCTTAAAAAAAGGCACATATGGATTGCATGTAGGGCCTACTGGGTAATCCAGGGTGGGCTCCTCTAGGTCCTGAATCATGTCTTTTGCCACAGAAGGTAATACTTACAGGTTCTGAGGATTAGGAATGAATATATCTTGAAGGGGAGGGGTGCTTTGATGTGCAGATGATCTCTTTGGGCCACTTTCTTTTCTAGGACTCCTCAGTCCTTTGATAGAACCCCAGCAGATGCCACCATGTTTCAGCTTCGTCTTGTTCCCTTCCCGTCCAGGCCTGGAATCAGTCACTATTTCCAAGGAGCTCTGCTTCCTTTTAGTGGGAAACAGTATTTAGAGGCCGCATTCTGGGAGCTCGGAGTCTAGCTACTTTTCTTAGCGGCTTTTCCAAAATAAAATGCACTTTAATGTGCTTCCTTTAACAAAGTGCACTGGACATCATTAAGTCTTTTTTTAAAAAAGATTTTATTTATTTATTTGACAGAGAGAGAGAGTGCGCACAAGAAAGCACAGCCGCAGGCAGAGGGAGAGAGAGAAGCAGGCTCTCTGCTGACCAGGGAGCCTGATGCGGGACTCGATCCCAGGACCCCGGAATCATGACCCTAGCTGAAGGCAGCCGCTTAACCAACTGAGCCACCCAGGCGTCCCACCTCCTTTTTTTTTAAAGTAAGCTCCATGCGCAGTGTGGAGCCCAGCGCAGGGCTTGAGCTCATGACCTTGACATCAAGACCTGAGCTGAGATCGAGTCAGACGCTTATCAACTGAGCCATCCAGGCGCCCCCACATTAAATCTCGTATCGGTAATTCATTATGAACATCAGTTTTAGGACTGAGCTGTAGGCTGGTGACTTTTCCAGTGCTGCTGAATTTTAAAATTAGATTTATTTGCTTTTATACTAAACGTACGACACTTCCGTGGAGTTCTAGTTACTGTTCTTTGTTTCTCTGTGACCCAGCCCTCCTTGCTGCCAGTGCGGTCTGTTTCTTACCTACAAGGCTTTTCAGTATACTCTCCACATTCCTGCCTAAACCCTGCTTTTTTCCATACCCTTTGTTTTCTGACTCCAGGAACACTCAGGGTTATTAGGAGATAAAGTCAGATCTCACAGAATATCAAGTCTCTGGATCTTCCTGTTTTTATATATAGAATCGTACTGTCTGTAGCTTTGGTGTCTGGCGTCTTCCAGTTAGTGTGATGTGTTTAAGGGCCGTCCGTCCTATAGCATGGATCAGTACTTTGTTCTTTTTTCTCTCTCTTTTTTAAAGGTTTATTTAATTTTAAAAAAATTCTAGCCCTACCATGGGACTAGAACTCACAACCCTGAGATCGGGAGTCCCGCGTTCCTCTGACAGAGCCAGCCAGGCACCCCTGTGCTTTGCTCCTTATTATGGACATACAACATCCTGTTGCATGAGGGCCCCGTTTTGCTGACCCATCCGTCCTGGATGAACACTGAGCTTCCTTTGTTGGCTGTTAGGAACCGTGCCGTGAACATTCGTGTATGGCTCTCCGTGGAGATTAATTTTAATGATGTATTTCATTTACCGCAGTATATTCCAGGTGTCACAGTTTTTACATGTGAGCACTATAAAAATCGTTGGGGCATTTTAGATATTTTTGTTCAGAGGTTTCAAAACTCCAGATTTATTTCATACTTAACATACTCAGCTTAGACGCGTTTCAGGGGTGCGGTAGCCTCACGTGGCTAGTGGCTGCCGAGGCGGGAAGCACAGGCCCAGAGGTCGCTCAGGGGCCTCCTGTGCTCTGTGGGGAAGTGTTTTCTGCACATCCAGGACATTGGCTTGGCTCGCCCCGTGTCTGTGTGGACTGCCCTGCTCCTTTGTCCTTGACTGTTCCCGGCGAGGCGCCCTCTCCTTCGCTTCTCCAAGTCTTTGCTGCCTTCCAGGTGTGCCCCTCCGCACAGGTAGGTCTAGCCACCGTGGCTCCCGTCTTTGTTCTCATGTTTCCCTAGGAAATGCCTGGCGAACACTGTCACGGGTCAGCACAGTTCTAGGTGCTGGAAAGGCAGTAGTGAGCAGGCTACATCAAGTCTGCTTTCACTGTTTCTGGTAAGGGACACTATTTAAATATTCAGAGAAATAGTTTCGGAGGAGGGCCACGAGGCTCGTTCATGGTGGCTGATGAGGAGGTCGCTTCTGTTGGCACACGCTCATTTATTCCTGGGATGGTTCACTCCTGCCTCAGTGAGGATGTTAAAACAGTTTCCATGCCGTGAATTTCATGACTTTAGCTCTAGGTCCATGCGTTTTCCCGAACGCAGCAGTTCTGTAACCATCACCAGAGTCGTGTTTTGGAACGTTTTACTGCCCTAGATTGCTTCCTGCACCTTTGCGGTTCCGCCCCTGCCCCTCCTTCTGGGGAAGCGCCACTCTCCCTCCTGTCACTGTAGTTTGGCCCGCTCTAGAGTTCCGTCTGTGAGGGCAGTCCAGCTTTTGGGTTTGGTTCTTTCCCTGGGCACGGCGCTCTCGAGACTCGTCCCTGATGTGTGTGTTAATAGTCAGTCCTTTAGTTGCCGAAGAGCATCTCATTATATGGGCTCCTCGTTATTTGTCCATTTTTAGTGGGCGTTTGGGCTATTTACAACTGCTGGCTTCTGTGAGTAAAGCTGCTGTGAGCATTCGTGTACAGATCTTTGTGTGGAAGTATGTTCTTTTTTGTGGGATTGCTGGATTGTGTGGTACGTGTGCATTTACAAGCCACCGCCAGACTTTTCCGGAGTGATTGTACGGTCCTGTGTCCCACCAGCAGCCTTACAGACACTTGGTAAATTCAAGCCCAAAAGAAGGATTGAATTTAACTGCACTGGTGGATAGTGAGTTTTTAGCAATCCCAACTCGAGTCCTGAAGTGGTACAATATGGTTCCACTTACGAATGCCACTCGAGCTCTGGGCAGAAAACGGAATTCTTTTCACCATTTTGTTAAGTAAGCCTGATACTAAGTTTCGAGTAGCCTTCTTTGTCTTGTAAACGGCCACTAAAATGTTTGAATATCCAAAGTTGGAACCCGCATCTGCTCATCAGTGTGGTGGTCGTCATGCTTTTTCATCGGGCTTGGCATTCTGTGGTGTTTGAAACCCATGGGAGAGTGCAGCCCAGTGCAGAATCGTCCACCTGTGCCCACGCGTGCTCGTGTCTGCTCTTGAACATGGCGCTGGCCGGCTGCGGTGCTTGGACTAAGCGTAATCGGAAGTTACAGTGACTTAACGGTTACCTGGTAAAGTGCACAGAACGGTGCCTGAATGCATCCTGTAGCCAACTGGTATTGTGAAACGTGCAGAGTTTATCTCAGTCATGTGATCGGCTTATTTCTGAAGTTCTCCTTGTTTGGTGACTATTGGAGACGTTTTCATGGTGTATATTGTGTATGCCTGTTGGGAACCCGTGGGGGAACTTAGCTTTACGGGCGTAGGGTAATGCAGGATCGGAGCCTGGAACATGGTTTATGCTCATTGTTTGCCTTCTGAACATTCCCTGAAACCCCCATGTTTTGGTTTATAGTTACTCCTGCATTTTTTACTTTTTGTCAAAGCTTTGTTTGCATGTTTGTCTCAAGTGATAACTTTGCTCGACTGTAGTTTCTGGAACATTTAAAGAGTAGATTATTTGAACAAGTGGCTTGAGAATTTTTAGAAATATGGTGATTTTGTAGTTATCACTAGGAAGCATCTCTACAACACGTCGAGCCAAAGGAACGTCTCGATTTTTGTTAAAGATTTATTTATTTATTGGAGGGAGAGAGAGGGTGGAGGGAAGCAGAGGGAGAGAGTGAGAGAGCCTCCAGCAGACTCCCGGCTGTGCAGGGAGCCTGATGCGGGGCATGATCTCATGATCCTGAGATTGTGGCCTGAGCAGAAATCAAGAGTTGGATGCTTAACCGACTGAGCCCCCGAGGCGCCCCCCCTCTATTTTTTTGGGCAGAATTTTGAAGCTGCAGCTATTAGATTCTGAAGTTAACAGTAACTGTCACGTTATTACATGTGAGCTGCGTTTGTGTGATGGCGTTTCGAGTCCTCAGAGCCTGCGATACTCTTCAGAGTGGGAGTTCGCCTTATTTTAATGAAATCTTGGAAAAGTTGAACTTTTGCCCCAGTTCATATAAGGAGAGCTCGGCTTTGGGTTGAAGCACAGTTTTCTGACTCCAAAACTGTAGATAGCTTGTCTTTGAATCTTAGTATTTGATGACAGTGTTACCGAATCATGCATAAGATGAAGAAATGTGATTTGAGGCTGACGATAGTTGGGATGAACTTGTAGCTAACAGAGCAGTCTGATAAGGCAGTGTATGCCTCCACCTGGATCCCGAGTGACCGGCGGAAGAGCTCTGTCTTTGGTTCCACCGGAAAACTTTGTTTTTAAAACAAAACAAAACAAAACAGAAAGAGAACTCTGCGATATGGCTGTTGGTTGGAGGACCCTTGGCTTGGTTGAAGTTTGAGCAGAGGGGACGTAGGGACAGTGTTAGATTATGTTAATCTTGTGGGCTGAGAATGGGAGCGTGTGGGCTTGTGTCCAAAGAAAGCTGGGGCCAATCTGTCGAATGTTCTTAGGGAAATAGCCTCCAGATACAATGTTTCTGCTTGACTCTGTGTGGGTAATGGGTTAGGGTCAGAGTGTCCTACTTTATGTCGAGTTCTGACTGTAGTTCTGACTGTAGTGTTCGGGATCGCAGCTGTGAGAGAGTGAGGGATTGAGTCATTAAAGAGTCGGGAGGTATTTCATCTGGAGGAGGAAGGAGAGGACAGGTGTGAGATGGCAGGTGTTGGACGTTTTCCAAATCTGTAGGACAAATCTAAGATCTCAGAGGAAGCTGATTTTGGGTTGTATGACTAAAAATAGATATTTCTCACAGATGACCCCTTATCTGAAGGGGAGGGAAGGATCATCTGATATCTGTGAACGGTGGACCTGGGTGCCATGTGGGGCAGTGAAGTGAGTTACTAGTTTTAGGTTTCTGCGGAAGCCACGTGACCACTTCTCTGTGGTGTGGTGGGAGTGCAGTCCTTATGAGTTAGGAATTGGCAATTTTCAGACTATTTTGACCTCTCTCTGTCGTAAGAAACACATTTCCCTTTACAGCCCAATAGCAGTGTGTGAGCATCTGAAATGCAGATCTCAGGAAATAACGTATACCCAGGTGGAGGGTGGCGCTGCTGGTTTCTACTTGCTTCGTTCGTTTGCGAACGTGGGTTGCTGATCACTGAATTTAACAGCTCATCAGTGGGTCGACGCGCAGGCCGAAGTGCACGAGACTGGTCTCTAAAGTCCTTGCAAGACTGTGCTCTTGTGATTGTCTTGCTCAGTAACCTAGAACTGAACATCAGACCCGCAAGCTTCCAGCCGCACTGCAGGCGCCCGGAGGCTGCTTTGTACATTTGGTCGCGAGCATCTTTAGGGACGGGGATGCGGCGCGCACTCTGTCCTGCTTCCTCTCCCCTCCGCGTCCCACACTGCCCCGGTCAGGTTTCCCGTCGTTTCCTGTCTTTAATTCATCTCCACCTTTTTGAAGAATCTCTTCCTTAGTACGTTTTCCCTCTGAACGAACGTTTGGTGTTTTTTTTCTCTCACTTAGTGTCTTTCCCGCATTTGTAGTTGTACCTGCGGCTGCTTCATCCAAACCCACTAACCCTGGGGAGGAAGCAGTTGGGTTTCGTATGTGAGGCCCGGGATCCTAAAGGTGCTCTTTTGTCTGAAGCATTGTGACACCTAATTGCTTTGAGAGTTACAAAAAAGAAGAAGAAAGGAGAAGTGAGACAAAGTAAGGTTTTTCCACTTGGATTCTCAAGAGGATGGGTGCGAAGCTGTTCTGTGACCCGTGGACCACAGGGGGCTCAGAGCTGCCTCCTCTGAGTGCAGGGGCAAGGGAGAAGGAGGCAGGTTTTTAACGTTGCCGAGGTTGGATAGTTTGGAGATTATGTGACGTGAAATGGGGTTATGTGAAGTGAAGTGACAGCTGTCAGTGGTACCGAAGATACGGACACAGTGCTCCCCACATGCGCATCTGCTGGCTCGAGTACTGTGCAAGCACAGGTGACCCGGCGTGTGTCTGCGTGCGGACCACCCTCCGAGGGAGGCGTTGTTCCTGCCAGCCTCACGTCCCCCGCCCTACCCCGACTTTCCCTCTCCCCTGTCTCCTCAGGCCGCCGGGTACTTGCAGGTTTCTTTCTTTCTTTCTTTCTTTTTTTTTTCTTAAATTCTACTTTTTTTTCTTTTTTTAAGATTTTATTTATTTATTTGACAGAGAGAGTGAGAGAGCACAAGCAGGGGGAGTGGCAGGCAGAGAGAGAGGGAGAGAGAATGAAGCAGGCTCCCCGCTGAGCAGAGAGCCTGATGCGGGGCTCGATCCTAGGACCCTGAGATCATGACCTGAGCCGAAGGCAGAGGCTTAACCCACTGAGCCACCCAGGCGTCCCTACTTTCAGGTTTCTTCAATAGGAGCCTAAACAGAGCACAGCTGAGTGGCTACATTTAGCGTGACAGTGATTGTTTTTGGTAATTCCTAAAAGAAATTGTACATGGTGAGTTTTTAGAGCACCAGAAGAATGCAGTTTGCTAGCTGGAAGGCCACGTCTGAAACAAATTAAGAGGTTCTATTTTTTAAGGAAATTCATCTATTTTAACAAATTGTTTATCCTGGGAAAATTAAGTGTAGCTTATAAAAAATGATTAGTGTGTCAAAACATTGAAGACTATTGAGGTTAATCATGTGCACTTTTTATGAGCAGAGACATTGAGACGTAACAATAATAAACGGTTGTAATGATTTTTTTAAAAAGATGAAATACTTCCTTACCTTTTAAATTTAAATCCGTGTAATCAGTGTAATTTATTATTGTAGTTACACTTTGGTTCAGAGAGGCAACCACTCAAGGTAATTTGGCATATTCCTCCCAGTCTTTTTTTTTTTTTTTCTTAATGTATTTTTTTGCATAGCTCATATTGGGTTGTATAATTTTGTATTTTGTTTTTTTTTATTTAATATAATTTTTTGGCTTGATATTATTCCATTGGGTGGATATTTCCTGCCATACTTAGTAGTTTCATTTTACCCAATGAGACAGAAATGAAGACTTTTGAGTTATAGAAAATGTTCAGATTCTTTTGTTCTACTGAAGTTATGTGTTTTATTTATTTATTTTAGGTGTTTTCTTGGGTCTTGAACATCTTGAAACAAAAAGATTCTGGTTGTAATATTTGACTTACACTACTTTTCTTCTGTTGCTTATGTCTCATCAAACTTAATAAGAGTTTGGGACTTAGGGGCGCCTGGGTGGCTCAGTGGGCTAAAGCCTCTGCCTTCGGCTCAGGTCATGATCTCAGGGTCCTGGGATAGAGCCCCGCATTGGGCTCTCTGCTCAGCGGGGAGCAGGCTTCCTCCTCTCTCTCTGCCTGCCTTTCTGCCTACTTGTGATCTCTGTTTGTCAAATAAATAAATAAGATCTTAAAAAAAAAAAGAGTTTGGGACTTAAAAATATCTTTAAGTTATTACATGTTCTCCCATTCGTATCAGGATTAGGGAAGGAGATGCATCTAAGAGTCATTGGGTCTTTCCTTCAGTTATTTACCATAGTCTTTTTCCTTTTTCATTTCCGGTTGCTTATTTCATACATTTTGAGTAATTGATGTAATAATTTTTCCCTTTGGGTGTCAAGCATTAAAAATAGCCATTGCATAACTTAGTTTCCCCCTTTTTCTTTCTTCTTTCCTTTTAAATTTTTTTTTTAGAGCGTGTGCATGCTTGCAAGGGAGGGATGTGCAGAGGGAGAGAGACAGAGACTCTTAAGAAACTCCACAGTCAGTGCGGAGCCCGATGTGGGGCTCGATCCCACAACCTGGAGATTATGACCTGTGCCAGAATCAAGGGTCTGATGATGCTCAACCACCTGAGCCACCCAGGATCCCCAAGATTTTATTTGTATGTAACCTCTACACCCAGTGTGGGGCTTGAACTCAGAACCCTGAGATCAGGAGTTTCACGCTCTTCCAGCCAAGCCACCCGGGTGCCCACTTTTTCTTAGGATCCAGCTGAAGGCACCAACGTGCAGACTCGTGGAGTGGTTCAGGGAGGCTGAGATACCGATAGCTCTCACCTGCTGAGTTGTGGAAGGCTGGCATTCAGACTGACTTTTCATGGTGCTGTGAAGATGCAGGGTCCTGGGGGTGCCTGGGTGGCTCAGTGGGTTAAGCCGCTGCCTTCGGCTCAGGTCATGATCTCAGGGTCCTGGGATCGAGCCCCGCATCGGGCTCTCTGCTCAGCAGGGAGCCTGCTTCCTCCTCTTTCTCTGCCTGCTTGTGATCTCTCTCTCTCTCTCTGTCAAATAAATAAATAAATAAATAAATAATCTTTAAAAAAAAAAGATGCAGGGTCCTGGAGAGGGGTCGGAGCTGGAAGTCTGAAGCGTGGGCACTGAGTCAGGATCACGAGGCTCGAGGGACTTCTGGTCTTCTGTGCCTACGTATGAAGTCACCTGCTTATTCTGCCTTTTTCCTTTATTCGTCAAATAAATACCACTAGTTTGATAATTACATTGATCAATGTTTTCCCCCAAATACCAGGCTAAGTACTTTTAACATGAGCTGTTAGCTAGTTATTGTGAGCTTGGTGGTGACCATGCTAGAAAAACAGCATGTGTACTTTGTGTGATGAGCGCTATTTCCAGTTTACTTTGAGGTTGGTCGCTAATGCATTAGGATATGGCCATTTGTAAACTTCTCTGCTGTCTTATGCAAGGGGAATTGATTTTCCAGATACAGCAGTAGAGGCATTCTTTTTTTTTTTTTTTTAAACAGTTGTTTTGGCCCTTTTCTTTGCTGTAGAGTTGCGGTATGTTAGAAGTACTTCAGGTGGATTTAAAATTTTTTAATTAAAACAACAAATGAGAGTAAGGGAGTTGGTGTATCCTCAAAGGGATCCTGATCCCTGGAACTGAAAACTGTCCCAGAGCTGGAGAGAGGCGGCCAGACCGTGGGTGTGGGCTGCGGCTGCTCTGTGGGCCAGAGCCAGGACGGGCTTGGGAGCTGGAACCACACTTCATTTTGGCTGCAGGGTTTGTTTTTTTTTTTTTTTTTTAAAGACCTATTTGTTTAAGAGAGAGAGCCCATAAGCAGGGGGAGGAGCCGAGGGAGAGGGAGACACACAGACTCCCCACGGCGCGGAGAGTTAGGTGCTGGGCTACATTCCATGACCCAGAGACCACGACCTGAGCCGAAATTAAGTCAGACACTTCGCTGACTGAGCCCCCAGGCACCCCTTACCTGCCGTTTTAAAGGCTGCGTTTTAGCTTTTATTATCGATTAGCTTCAGTTTCTAAATGTTGAAAGGTACGGCCGTTTTTGTGCGTGTTTTGAGGATGGTAGGAGTGGGGTGGGAGTGTATTTGTTAGGGAAAAGGAAGGACAGAGGGGTCTTGCTTTTTCTTTTCTTTTGCTTCCCCTGAGTCCTTCCTGACCTCATGAGGTAATCAGTAGCTACCCATAATGTCAGACTGTTAAGGGAAAAGCTTGTTTATTTGACATTTGGGATTTGGGCAGTAAAAATACCAAGAGAAGTAAATAGTGTAGATAGCAAGTTTCCTCCATGATTTCAGATAGGACGTGTGAGATGACTCCATATTTTCCCCTCCAGATTCTCCATCCCTCTTTTTCTCCAAAAGTCATCGAATGTTCACATGACCGGATGCCGTTCTTTGCTGTGACCTAGAGGCCCTAGATGCGCGCTCCTCAAAATGACGCTTCACCTTTAATAGTGAATGGTGGGGCTCAAACAGCAGGACGGCAGCCCTTCCCCTTCCGCCTGGATTGTATCCAGACTGTCCAATCTGTAGTGAGGCTGGTCTGAAGATGTGGCGATGAACATAGTTTTAGGTGCTGATTTCAGCTCATTATCTTTTATCAGAGGAGTTGTAGAGAACCTTGAAAACCACATGGAAGAAATTAATGAGACCGACTCTGTTCACGCATAGATAAACCACTGCTGCATTTCCCCAGTCTTTCCTGTGTGCTATAATTGAGGACCCGGTTGGGGGAAGGTAGGGCCTTCAGAGAGAATTTCAGATCATGGTTAAAATAGTAACAAATCGTTATTATCTGGAGTGGCTCATGCTAGAGACCTGGGACTTCCGCTAGCCTTGGGGTTTAGGTGGTGGCATTAGTACCCATTTGTGTCTCTCAGAGGGATTAGGGTTATGGCTTTGTGTCTGGGTTGCTGTTGCGGCAGAGGAGGAGGTGAGGTCGGACTCCTGGGTTGCCCTCCTCTTGCTTGAAGCAGAAGAACCCCTGGGTTTGCTCAGGATGGCCACTTATTTAATCAGCTGCCACGAAATGATGTAGCCCTGAAGTCAGACATGTCCCAGTCCCTGACACTCCCCCGTGACCATGACTCTGCAAACCGGTTCATCCGCCAGGAATGGGGGGTTCATACCTAATAGTTCTGTACACGAGAGGGTTTTTGATGATGATTCCAGTATAATGGTGATGAGTCCTTTTGCAGTTGGGAGGATGGTCTAGACTGGTTTGCCTTTCCCAGTCAGAAAACTGTAAAGTTTTGCTTGTAATGCTTGAGGGAAACCGGAGCTAGCAAGATTGGGCCCCGCACTCCAGTAGTTAATAACTCCAGAATAGATCAACGCGCTGTCAGCTACAGAGGGACTTCAGAAGCTCTCTTTTGGGAAATTTGCCTCACGTGATTCTCCATATATATATGCTGTGGTACCTTGTGTGATTCATTCGTAGTGTGGGTTATGTCTGATAGAAGCGAAGATTAGAATTTCTAGAATATATTGGATCTTTGGAAGAAGCTTGCTTACTTGTTTCGTTATAGAAATATGTAACTTATAAATAAAAGTTATTACTTGTTAACTAGTATTTTTTTTTCCAGTTTCTCTTCAGCAACGGGTAGCAGAATTGGAAAAAATTAATGCAGAATTTTTACGTGCACAGCAGCAGCTTGAGCAAGAATTTAATCAAAAGAGAGCAAAATTTAAAGAGTTATATTTGGCTAAAGAGGGTAAGTTCCTAAGTCTGTCTCTAACTCCCCATACTAAGACTGCCTTAACGTGTAGAGTTTCTTGGTAGTACAATGTTAATTTTATCATTGAACACACCTTGATTTTATTTGTATTTACATTGTAAACTGAAAGCCTATTTAGAGCCTAGAGTTAAGAATGGAACTGATAGAGAGGTACCTGGGTGGCTCAGTGGGTTAAGCCTCTGCCTTCGTCTCAGGTCATGATCTCAGGGTCCTGGGATCGAGCCCTGTGTCGGGCTCTCTGCTCAGCAGGGAGCCTGCTCCCCCCCCCCCCTCTCTGTCTGCCTCTCTGCCTGCTTGTGATCTCTGTCTCTCAAATAAATAAATAAAATCTTTAAAAAAATAAATAAAAAGAATGGAACTGATAGAACACGTTGGAAAATGCAGGATTCAGGCTTTCCCTTATCTTTGAGCTTCACAAGGATACGCGCTGTAGGGAGGCTCCAGCACCCTGGGACACGGGGCTCTCGGTGGTCTTCCCACCCGAGAGCGAGCCCAGGCCAAGTGGCCTCGGGGTGTTCTACTGAGAGCCTTGGCTGTGTTGCAGACTGTCACACGTTGATGCTTCCTGGAGGGGATCCTGCAGATGATCACTTACTTACCAGCAAAGACCCAGGACTCCAGTGAGGCAGATGCGGTGCTGGGTGCTGGCTGGAGCCGGAGCCGCAGTGCCAGGGTTCTGGAACTTCTAGAACTGGAGCTCGAGCAAGGAGAGAAGGAAGGCTTACAAGACAGATGCGGGAACGTGTTGATGGCCTGGCCCTGAAGAGTCAGGACAGGCTTACACGTTGGGTGTTGATGTAGGAAAATACAGCTGTGGCTTCTGCAGCCCCCAGCAGTGGTTCCCAGAGTGTGGTCACAAAACAGCAGCATCGGGGTTGCAGTCACCTGGGTCGCAGTCACCTGGGAAGCTTGTTAGAAATGTATGGTTTGGGTCCTGTCTCATGCTTGACCAGCTCAGGGTCCAGCAGTCGGTGTTTTAATTGGGCGACTCGATGCTGGGTGAAATCCTCCGAGAGCTCGTCAGAACACAGTGTGTTGGGGTGGTGCCCAGGAATCTGCATTTCTGATGAGCTCTAGGTATGTGCAGTTTGTGAGCCGCTGCTCAAGACTGGTGATCAGCCAGCTTTGAAGTTCCATTTTGTGGAAGCACTCCATCAAGTCATCGTGTATACCCTTACACCTTTCCTGAAGGTGATGCTTAAAATGTTTTATTTTAAATTTAAAAAGGTACAAAAGATACAAATTCTGTATTATTGTCAACATTAAGAATTTAAATTAAGACGCCTGGCTGGCTCAGTTGGTTAAGCGGCTGCCTTCGGCTCAGGTCATGATCCCAGCGTCCTGGGATCGAGTCCCACATCAGGCTCTTTGCTCAGCAGGGAGCCTGCTTCTCCCTCTGCCTCTGCCTGCCACTCTATCTGCCTGTGCTCACTCTTGCTCTCTCTCTGACAAATAAATAAATAAAATTAAAAAAAAAAGAATTTAAATTAAAACCTCATGCTCTTAAACATATCCAGCAGAATCAATCAGTGATTTAATATCTTTCACCATTCATTTTAAGAAAAATACTTGAATAAGATCTTCAGCAGAAATTTTACATTTTTTCCCCCTCCTTGTGTTGGGTTTTCAGTTCTACAGCTCCCTCAGAATTTTATTCTAAAAAGTTTTTTTTTCCCGTGTTTTAGGAACACAGACTTGAGTGTTGTGCATCAGAATTTGACTTTGTTAGAATAGAGATTGTGCGGCTCACCCTAGAGCCTGACTCATCGGGTCTGCGGGGTCCTAGAACTGACACTTCTAGTGAGTTAGCAGGTGGTACTGATGCTCTTGGTTCAGGGACCACACTTGGGGAGTCATGGGTGGTACTTGATGCTCGAAAGCCCTTTTCAAAGAAAATTTCATCGGACTTGTCTGCGACAGAAATTGCTTACATATTTCTAATGCACTGACTTACCGTTACAGTTATTAATACGTGCACAGTTGAACACACTACATACATTCTATACATTTAAAATATAATAAAGTGTGAAACTTGTTGGAAATGCAGGTACATTACATATTGGAAATGCAGATACAATTGGATTTCCCTCCCAATTAAGTCGTAACCTCTGTGTGAGTAATATTTACTTGTAGAAAAAGGTAAGTTTTGGGTTTTTTAAAAAAAAATTATTTATTTGAGAGAGAGAGCACAAGTGGGAGTAGAGGGGGTCAGAGGGAGAGGGAGAGAGAGACCCAAGCAGACTCCCTGCTGAGTGCAGAGCCCAACACAGGGCTCGATCCCAGGACCCTGGGATCATGATCTCAGCCAAAGGCAGATGCCTAACAGACTGAGCCCCCCAGGTGCCTCCAGTTTTTTTTTTTTTTTTTTTTAAATAAAGATGAGTGCTGAGAACCCTTAGTCTTATAAATAAGTATATGGAAATAGAAGGTTTATTTTATTTTATTTAAGATTTTATTTATTTATTTGAGAGAGAATGAGCATGAACAGGGCAAGGGCAGAGGGGAAGGGAGAAGCAGGCTCCCCGCTGAGCAGGGAGCCTGATATGGGGCTCCATCCCAGGACCCTGAGATCATGACCTGAGCCGAAGGCAGACAGTTCTTCACTGGCTGAGCCCCCCAAGCACCCTAGAAGGTTTATTTTATGTGATGATTTTTCCATTCTCTTACGGTCTCTCTGAATTACATGTTAAGTCACATAGTCCTCAGCTTCGAAAGTACTTCTCGTCTGTCGGCCAGCAGCCCGCTCAGGCTTCCTCCGGTGTTATTGGAAGTGGACTTCGCAGTCGCCTGACCTGATGCAGGCCTGTTACCCAGTCGTTAGCTGTGCGCTTTTCCATCGCTAGTCCTGATGCTTCACATTGTCCCTCTGGTTGGACACGGGAGAGGAGGTTATTCATGGGGCGGTGACCCACAGTGCGGGGCGGGCAGAAGGCCGTGTCTCGTTACATGGGAGAGCGCTGTTGAGGGAAGGGAGGTGGGCAGGGGACTCTGCCCTCATACTCCGCAGGGGTCTGTGTGCTCCACTGAGGACCCTGCCCTGCGAGCTCCCTGCAGGCTATAGGTGGCCGCGCTTGGAGGGGTCAGGAAAGATTGTAAGTGGTCGTGCGCAGCAGGTGTCGAGAGCACAGTGGGACGCAGTGGCGCAGGACACCTGGTAAGGCTCAGCTGAGCAGAGTCACAGGGACGGACCGGTTTGCGTCAGTGACACAGCCATGTGTGTGCGTGGAGGTGAGATAGAAAATGCATCTTTTGCTGTGAACTGTGTTCAGACAAGCTTGAGAGCTGTGTAGGCCTCACGGAGTGCATCCAGCACAGCACAGGCTTGCTGCCTGTTGTGGGGTGCGGCTGCCTCCCCTCTCGATCTAGTTCCTTCGAGGCCCACAGGGAGGGAACGCTGGCGCTCCTGTCTTAGCACGGCACACGGTGCAAGTCACTGCGGAGGCTGGGGTGATTGAGTTACGGTTTTATCTCCAAACAAGTATGGTCTTCAGGAGCAGATCGTGTGTTTGCAGAGTCATCGTTTGAACGTATGTTGAACGTCATGAGAAGTTCTGTCTGGTTCTTCCATGTGTCTCTGTGACTTCGTTAACGCTCCCTGAGAAAGCTTGTTCCAGCCTCGAACTGAGGAGGCACCACTTTGAACGGTGCAGTGGTGTGTCCTTGTTGGGGGACCTGTGGTACCTTTCATGTCCGTGCGCGGTGGCACACGGCTCGCCTCTGGTGACCGGTGAACGCGCCGCCGCCTTAGCTGGGGCGTCCCGTCCCTCCTCCGCGGTCTCCAGCAGCCCTTCCTGCGCTCGCTCTTTCAGTCTGGCTTACTCCGTAAACTCAAGTTAGTCTTGCCCCAAGTTTGTTCATTTTGTTTTCTCGTTTCCTCTGTCCCCAAATAAAGCTGTTAGGGTTTCCTTTGTTTTCTTATTTTTTGTTTTTAAATTATAAGATGGACTTTCCTGTAAGGTTCTTCAGAACGGAAAATAATCAAGTACCTCTCATTTCTGAAATACGTGATCCTTTGCGGTTTTCAGTCTCTGACCCAGACAGCTTGAACTGTGGGTTCGTTCAGAAAACAGTGTGGGTATGTCAAGTTACTGTGAGGACACCGAGACCTAGTAAGCGATCTGTGAGCGCGTTCGTGTCTGCATTGTCTGGAGTTCCTGGCGAACTTCAGCCGGCTGTGGAGGGGACGTCACTTTTCACAAAAGTTCGGAAGAAATAATGTGACCCCTTTTAAGAGTTTTTGGTGTCATTTCTAAAGAAAATGCATAGTCTGTAAAAGGTAAATGTTGATTCAGTTTCAGTCCTGGCCGTTTCCCTATGTCATAATGAAAATAAAGACGTACGGCTGTCCCCTAAAGCGGCAGCTTCTGGTACAGCGTCTGCTGCAAATGTGAACCTGGTCTTCGTGGTCACAGATGGCGGCAGCGTAAGTCATGGGTTTGACGTATTCAGCATGTCTTCAGCATCCAGCAGACCAGGTCAAGGTGACTCTGGAAGTCCAGACATCTGTATTTGTCCCAATAGCTGCAGCGTTTGCTTTGGTGTGGTAATAGCTGCGCTCTCGTGTTTGGAGAAGGGCCAGCGGAGAAGTACGGACAGTATGAGGAAGGCTGCGGAAAGAGGTTAGGACTTCGGACTCCTCTCAGCTGCCCCTTCCGACCTTGGTACCTGCTCTTTTCTCAGCTGCCTTCAACTGGGTATGTTCGTGTTTCTGAAAGCTCTGTTGCTTTTCCACTGAACTTGAAGAAAACGCATTCAGCTTTGAAAAGAAGTGTGTGGTTTGGCTTTCTGGATTCGCCAACCTCAGTATACAGCTTGGCACTATGCCAGGGTTTGGTTTTGGAAATCCTCAGTCTTGGGCAGTAGGAGAAGCTCTGTTATGTGAAGCAGCAAACAGAAGGCGAGAGAGTTTGGAGTTTGAAGGAAAATAGTAGAGCTATAACACGCATTCATCACCAGAAGACAGATTTTCTAGGGCTGTTGGGAAGGACTTTATCTGTGGGCCTAGTTTCTGTAAAGCCCAGGCACTGACCAATCAGAGTTTCAGTAGTTCTGTGCCAGGTTAAGGAAGATGTTTGTGGTTCAGGCGCTGTGACCTTACACTGAGATATGGAAATAAATCTAGGTATATTAAATAAAATTGAAAGCCATTAGAAATCTTAGAAACAACAAATAAATGGAAATAAGGTAAATAGATGGTTTAAACTGTAGATAAGGCACAGAGATTTCAGTGAATAAGAAAATGGTATTTGGGAGCTCCCCTTCTCAGTGAGACAGAGCGAGAAGGATCAAAGGGCAGCAGACATAGAGGCTCCAATGAGTCTCGAACATGTTTCTGAAAAGAGTTGTGGGGCGCCTGGGGGCTCAGTCATTAAGGGTCTGCCTTCTGCTGTGGTCATGATCCCAGGGTCCTGGGATGGAGCCCCACATCAGACTCCCTGCTCGGTGGGAAGCCTGCTTCTCCCTCTCCCACTCTCCCTGCCTGTGCTCCTTCTCTGTGTCTCTCTCTGTCAAATGAATAAAATCTGAAAAAATAGTAATAATAAAATAAAAAGAGTTGCAGGAGGGGCACCTGGGTGGCTCAGTGGGTTAAGCCTCCACCTTCGGCCCAGGTCATGATCTTGGGGTCCTGGGATCGAGCCCCGCATCGGGCTCTCTGCTCAGCCAGCGGTGAGCCTGCTTCCTCCTCTCTCTGCCTGCCTCTCTGCCTACTTGTGATCTCTCTCTCTGTCAAATAAATAAATAAAATCTTAAAAAAAAAAAAAGTTGCAGGAGAAGACAGAGGAGGGTTAAAATATTTGAGGAGATGCTAACTGAGGTTTTTCAGGGATTAAGAAAAAAAGTGAGTCCTTAACATAAATACTGAGTACCAAGTAGATATGTAATAGTAAATTCTTATTTTGATGTATCATAAACTGTAGAACAGTAAAGCTGTAGAATAGTAAATTCTACTATAAGTAGATAAGTAAAGTAAATAAGTAAATAAAGTAGATAAGTAAATAAGCTGTAGAATAGTAAATTCTTATTTTGACGTATCATAAGCTGTAGAACACCAAGAATGAAAAGAAAATATGGAAGGCTAACAGAAGAAACAGGTTATTGGGAGATGCCACATAAACAAAATCTATTACAGGAGACAAATACCTTCAAGGTGCAGAGAAAAGTAAGTCTCAACCTCAAATTTTATATGTAGCTGAGTTATTCAAGAATGAGAGCACCGGGGCGCCTGGGGGGCTCAGTGGGTTAAGCCTCTGCCTTCGGCTCAGGTCATGATCTCAGCGTCCTGGGATGGAGTCCCGCGTCCAGATCTCTGCTTGGCAGGGAGCCTGCTTCCCCCCTTCTCTGCCTGCTTTTGATTCTCTGTCAAATAAATAAATAAAATCTTAAAAAAAAAAAAAAAGAACGAGAGCACAATAGGTATTTTAGGTATATGGAATCTAAGAGCACTTAGCCACACGAATCACCGGAAGAACCAGTAGAGACGGCATTTGCAAGAAGAGTAAATGGAGGGAGAATATAGGGTAGAAGAAACAATATCAGCCTAGAAACAGTAAGTCTGACTGTAAAAACCAGAACCAAAAAACTTCATAACTCATGTTAGGTTTTAAAAGAAGAAAGTGAAACAAATGAAACAGTAAGAACAAGATTGGGGCCTACTCAACACACGTTGAAGGAATGTAGAAGGCTATCTCATAATGAGACAATCTACCGAGAAGATACAGCCATCACTGGGGCGCCTGGGGGGCTCAGTCGGTTAAGCGTCTGCCTTCAGCTCAGGTCACAATCCCGGGGTCTGGGGATCCTGGGATTGAGCTGTGCATTGGGCTCCTTGCTCCACAGGAAGTCTGCTTCTTCCTCTGTTTTTCCCCCTGGCTTGTGCTCTCTCTCTCTCTCGTTCATTCTCTCTCTCTCAAATAAATTAAAGTCCTAAAAAAAAAAAAAAAATACAATCATGAACTTGTATGTACTCAACGAAATCCCCATGACATGCCATGTAAAACAGAAGGTTGATAGAATTAAAGGAAGACATCAACAGACGCACAGGAAGGAGTTATTTAATACTGTATTGATTGCTAGATCAAGTAATAGGTAAGATGTAATAGCTTTGAGCAACAGAATTTTAAAAAGCTTGATCTAGGAATTCTGTACCCAAGGAATCAAAAAATGTTCATTCCTTTTATATTCATGTTATTCTATTTTATATTTTATTTTATTTATTTATTTATTTATTATTATTATTTTTAAAGATTTTATTTATTTATTTGACAGAGAGAGATCACAAGTAGACAGAGAGGCAGGCAGAGAGAGAGAGAGAGAGGGAAGCAGGCTCCCCGCTGAGCAGAGAGCCTGATGCGGGACTCGATCCCAGGACCCTGAGATCATGACCTGAGCCGAAGGCAGCAGCTTAACCCACTGAGCCACCCAGGTGCCCTCTATTTTATATTTTATATATAAAATATATTTATATATTTTTATAATATATAAAATATATATTTATATATATTATATATATATTTTATATATATTTATAAATTATATATACTATAAAATAACATAATATATAAATATGTATTTATAAATATATAAATATATATTTATAAATATATATAACATATATTTAATATATAAACATAATATATATTTTATATATATTATAAAAATATATAATATATAAATATATATATTTATATATTATATATTTTTATAATATACATAAAATATAATATATATTTTTTATATATTATAAAAATATATATATTTATATATTATATATTTTTATAATATATATAAAATATATATTATATTTTATATTCCTTTTATATTCATAAGGAACACAAAAAAATGGCCTGTGTACATATATCTCAAGAACTCAACGTAGTAAAAAAAATAAGACTACTTATGTTTTCTTACCTAATTCTGTTAAAGATTTTAAACAGTAACGTAAGTGTTTTGTAAAAGTTTGGGAACTAAGAATGCATTCCTGTTGGTCTTAAGTTAAAGAGGAAATCACAATGGAGGTCACAATATCTGAGAATATGGTGAAGATACTTGTGGAAAGCAGCTAAAACAATACTTAGAGAATAAGCTTTTAAGTTTAAAAGCATTTATTAAAATTAAATAATTAAAAGACAGTGAGAGATTGAAAGATAAATGATCTGGGGCCCCTGGGTGGCTCAGTCGGTTAAGCATCTGCCTCTAGCTCAGGTCATGATCCCAGGGTGCTGGGATCGAGCCTTACGTTGGTCTCCTTGCTCAGTGGGGAGCCTGCTTCTCCCTCTCCCTCTGCTGCTCCCCCTGCTTGTGCTTGCTCTCTCTGTCAAATAAATAAAATCTTTAAAAAGAAAAAGAAATGATTTAAGTGTTTAGCTCTGGAAGCTAGAAAAAGAGTGAACATAAAGAAAGAAGAAAAAAAATTAGAAAATGATGAAATGGAAAGCAAAGTTAATAGTTAAGAAGCTCAATAAAATCGAAAGCTCATCTTTTGGAAAAAACAAGACAATTACTGATGGAGTAGAACTGTAAAAGCATAAGAACACTGTGTATGTCTGTGCCAAAAGTCTTGGCTATTGAGTTGAATAGTATCCCAGGATATATGAATTACCAAAATCACCTCAAATAGAAAACTTGAATAAAGCATAACCGTAAGAAAAACTGAGTCAATAAACAATTCTTATTTATAAAAGATGCCACAGGCACAGGGAAGTTTTGTTAAATACACAAGGAAAATTTGTTTCTTTTATATGCTATGTCAAAAACAAAAAGAGAGCCATCCATTTCATCTCGTGGAATTAGGCTAATCCCAATACCTAACCAAGAAGCACAGATACTAGCATACAAATAAACCAATCTCATTTATGACTACAGAGTTTAAAACCCTAAATAAAATTGACTTCGGGGAAGAAGGAGCTGGAGGGGAACCTATGGATTGAGAGAGAGAGCACATGTTGAAGCATTTATGTACCTTATTGGAATTTGACTCAAAGCGCTGAACTGTTAAGAATTCAGACAACAGAACTTCGCGGCACTGACAGCGTGTTTGATGGCATTCAGACGTCACGTTTTTCAGCCGTGAAGATGATCCTTCCAAAGTGAAACTAGCCAGAAAGAGACAAGTAATGTATGATTCCACTTACGTGAGGAGGACGGACGGGAATCCACTGGAAGCCTGTTTGAGCAGTAATGGGAGTTCAGCAGGGTTGCAGGGTACGCGATAAGTACACAGAATGCAGTTGTATTTCTTCTTCTGCAGTTTTGAGTTCAGTTCCAGTTAGCGAACGTGCAGTGTAATGCTAGTTGTGCGTGTGCAGTGTGGTGACTCAGCACTGTGCTACGCTGCCAGGCGCCCATCGCAAGTGTACGCCCGAATCCCCACCACCTGCTTCACCCGTCCCCCAGCAGCCTCCCCCCGTAACCTGCTCTCTAGTTAAGAGTCTGTTCCGTGGTTTGCCTCTCTTTTTTTCCTTTTTTTTTTTTTTTTTAAAGTGGAGCCCAACATGGACTTGAACTTACCACCCCAAGGTCAAGACCTTAGTCGAGACTGAGTCACACGCTTAACCAGCTGAGCCACCCCGACGCCTCATTTGTTTTGTTTCTTAAATTCTACATACGAATGAAGTTGGATGGTATTTGTCTTTCTCTGACGGACTTGCTTTGCCTTATAGTCTGTAACTGAGCCATGTCTTTGCAAATGGCAAGATTTCTTTCCTTTTTATGGCCAAGTAATATTCCATCTCTCTCTCTCTCTCTCTCTCTCTCACACTCCCCCCCCCCCCCCCACACACACACCCCGCATCTTCTTTACCCATTCATCATCTGATGGACACGTGGGCTGTTTCCATAATTTGGCTGTTGTAGAGAATGCTAATGTACACATGGGGTGCATGTATCCCTCGGAATCAGTATTTTGCATCTTTGGGTAAACCCCTAGTAGTGCAGTTGCTGGGTCGTCGGGTTGCTCTGCTTTTAACTTGCCCAGAGCGGCTGCACCAGTTTGCTTTCCCAGCAGCAGTGCAGGAGGGTCCCCCTCTTCTCCCCATCCTCGCCGGCATCCATGGTTTCTTGTGGTGTTGATCTTTGACGTTCTGATGGGAGGGAGGTGGTACCTCCTTGTAGTTTTGTTTGCGTGTCCCTGCTGACCAGTGATGTTGAGCATCTTTTCGCGTGTGTGATGGCCATCTGGACGTGTTCCTCGGAGAAATCACTATTCATGTCTTCTGCCTATGTATTAACTGGATTATTCATGTTTTGGGTGTTGAGTTATACAAATTCTATACAGATTTGGGCCACTGACCCTTTATTAGATACATCATTTGCAAACATATTCTCCCATTCTGTAGGTTGCCTTTTAAGTTTTATTGATTGTTTCCTTTGCTGTGCAGAAGCTTCCTATTTTGCTACAGCCCCAATAGTTTATTTTTGCTTTTGTTCTCCCTTGCATCAGGAGACTTATCTAGAAAGAATCTGCTACAGCAACGTCAAAGAAGTTACTGCCTATGTCCTTCTCTATGATTTTTATGGTTTCAGGTCTCACATTTAGGTCTTTGGTCTATTTTTTAATTTATTTTTGTGTATGGTGTAAGGAAGTGGTCCAGTTTCATTCTTCTGCACGTGCCTGTCCAATTTTTCCAACACTCTTGGTTGAAGAGATCTTCTTTTCCCCATTAGACGTTCTTTCCTGCTTTGTCAAAGATTAATACACCTGTGGGTTCAAATTGATTATATTTCTATACACTTGCAATGAGTAATCTGAAAATGGAACTAAGGAAATAATTCTGTTTATAGTAGCATCAAAATTTGTGATATATTTAGGAAGAAATATAACAAAATAATTGTAAAACTTGTACTTTGAAAACTTTCAAAATGGTGTTGAAAAAACTGAAAGCGATCTAAATAACTGGAAAAACTTTCTATGTTCATATATCAGAAGACTTAGTATTGATGGGACCCCCCGATGGGTGTACAGATTTAATGCAGTGTCTTCCATCATCTCAGTTCTTTTTGATAGATGTGGACAAGCTGATCCTCCAAATGATTCAACCGTGTTAGGGATCCAGAATAGCCAAAACGTTCTTGGAAAACAAGAACAAAGTTGGAGGACTCACTTAGCCCGGTTTCAGAACTGGCTACGAAGCGGTAGTGGTCAAGACAGTGTGGTGCTGGCACAGGTGTAAGTAGTAGCTCCGCGAGGTAGAGCTGGGATCCAGACACTGACCTCCTCCCGCGCGTGGTCAGCCCGCTGTGTGCAAGACGACCGAACGGCCCAAGTGAGGAAGGACCATCTTTCCAACAGACCGTACCGAGACATCTCGGTATCCCCGTGTATACAGATCCACTTGGAGTGTGTCAAGGACCAGGGTTTAAAAGACAGACTGTAAAACTCTTACAGGAAAACCTAGGGATCAATCCGTGCAACCTTGGAATTGAGCAGCGCCGTCTCCTGTAGGACGCTGCGAGCCCAGGCAACCAGTCAGGAAGCAGACAGAGCGCGCTTCATCAGAGTTAAATGCTTTTATGTTTTCAAGGACACTGTCAGGGAAGTGAAAAGACAGCCCACTGGATGGGAGACATTTTTGCAAATACCGTATCGGATGAGGGACTTTTATCTCTATATATCAGGAGCCCTTACAGCTAAGTAATACAAAGACAGCCCAGCGGAAAATGGTCAACAGACACTGGTCTGTTGACAGACATTGACATTTGACAGACAGTGGTCGGTAGACCTTTCTCCAGAGAGGTCGCCCAGGTGGCCGACACACACACATGATTAAGATACTCAGTGTCCTTAGGATCGGAGAAGCGCACGTCAGAGTGACGGTGAGATGCCGCTTCACGCCCCAGGATGCCCGTGTCAAGAAGTCCGGTAATAATAGGTGCGGACGAGGATGCGGAGAACCGAGTGTCCTCACACACTACCAACAGGATTGTTAAATGGCCCAGAGGTACGGGAGATAGTCTTCCAGTTCTTAACGTGGTGACATAGTTACCACGTGACCCAGAATTTCACCCCTAGCTTTATACACAGGAGAGGAAACGCGCAGCAGCATTATTCAGAAGAGCCAAATGGGGGGAACAGCCCAGATGGCACCTGATGAACAGACATATTATTTTTATTATTCCTGCATAAAAAGGAATGAAGTCCTGACGCTACCGCAGGGTTGAGCTTTGAAAGCGTCATGCCGAGTGACGAGCGAGTCACAGGATCATGTATGATGACATTTCTGTGAAATGGCCAGGGTGTGTAGATGGTTGACAGGGGTGGAAAGTCCATTAGTGGTTCCTTGATACTGGGGGGTAGAGAGTTGGGAGGTCATAAAGAGCCCTGAGTTTCCCTCTGGGAGGATTGAAATGTTCCCAGATAGGTTGTGGTGATGGTTTCTGAGTTGGAATGTAGTAAGGCAATGAGGTACCACCACACACGTGTTGTGATGGCCCGAGAAACACTGGCCCTCCAGCAATGCTGCTGCTGAGGAGCAGCCGTTGGAACGTCCTTCCGTTGCTGGTGGGAGTACACAGTGGTATGGTCGCTTTGGGAGGTAGCTGGGCAGTTTCTTACAAAAACTAAACCTACTCTTACCTGATATGATTCAACAGTTTTCCTCCTCAGTATATGCCTGAGGGAATTGAAAACTGTCCATGCAGTTATGGACTAATAATTACCCAGACTTGAAAGCAATCAAGATGCCCTCTAGTAGGTGAACGGATAAGCTGGTACATCCAGACAGTGGAATATTTAGCCTCAAAAAGGATGCTGTTGGATTGTAACTGTGGGACACCCCAGAAAAGGCAAGACTGTGGAGATAGTGAAATGATGAGTGATTGCCAGGGCCTGGGAGGGAAGGAGGAATGAATGGGGCAGAGAGGACTTGTAGGGCGGGGAACTCTTGTGTGTGATCCACGGGGGCGGAGACATGTCATTGTGAGTTAGTCTCATGTAGACCGTGGGGTGTGTCATGTAATATGTGTTTGTAGGGTGTGCACAGGAGGGGAGCTTGTGCGGGGTGGGGCAGGGAGGGTATGGGAGCTCTGTACTTTCTGCTCCATCTTGCCGTGAGCAGAAATGGCTCTAAAAAATAAAGTTCATCAGTTTAAAATGCCCGAGGCTAGTCTCATAGTAGCGTGTTGCGGAGGGCACGTGGGTGCGAGGGGCAAGACGGCCCGCCGGTCTGTGCTTGCGGGAGCTGCGTAGCGGGTGCACAAGGTTTGTAACGGTCACTTCCGAATCTGGTAGGGGAGGACTCCCCACGTCATCAGAACGATGTGTCTCTATGAAACTGCACAAAAGTAGACAGAATAGGACAAGAACTGCTGTGTCAGGCCGCGCTGTGCAGCTCTGGTGGGAGAGAGCCCCCCTGCAGGCGAGAACGTCCGTAACCAGGCCCTCGCGTGAGCACAAGGTTTTACTACAGCTTGGACGCTGGTACATCCGGTGTGTTACTCGTGACAGCAGCACTGTGTGTGTGCAAGGACATAGTCACATTTTAGAGATGCATGTTGTGGTATGTTAGGTGATGTTCTGTTGTTTCTGGGGCTTATTTTCAAGATACATGGTAGAAAAGCGATGGCTGAAATCAGTGTGTTTGGATCTTGGTGCATCTTGGTGATGGGTACGTGACAGATTGTTGTACTAGATTCTGAGTTTCGGAGTACGTTTGAAAATCTTTATCACTACATATACAAAACCAAAATGGATAAATTACTGTTCTTTAGTTGGTTTTTTTTTTTTTTTAAAGCAAGGGGTTGCAATTTTTTTTTTTTTTTTAAGATTTTATCTATTTATTTGACGGAGAGAGACACAGTGAGAGAGGGAACACGAGCAGGGGGAGTGGGAGAGGGAGAAGCAGGCTTCCCGCTGAGCAGGGACCTGGATGGGGGACTCAATCCCAGCACCCTGGGATCATGACCTGAGCCAAAGGCAGGAGCTTAACCGACTGAGCCACCAGGCGCCCCAGATAACTGTTCTTTAATAATAACTTGTACCATTGCAAACATTTGAAATGTTTGGTACAGAAAATGTAGGTTTTTCTAAGTTTTAACTTCTTTTTGTTTCTTCATTAAATATATATATTTAAGGAATATGTAGCATATAATATAGATCTTATCTCAATATACATAAGTCAGGAACTAAATTTGACCTAGTCTTCCTCTAGGCCCTCTGTGCTGCTTTTACCCTGTG
Organism: Enhydra lutris kenyoni; assembly: GCF_002288905.1. Classification (NCBI taxonomy): domain Eukaryota; kingdom Metazoa; phylum Chordata; class Mammalia; order Carnivora; family Mustelidae; genus Enhydra; species Enhydra lutris. The sequence continues at coordinate 1,255,139 of NW_019154166.1, read as the reverse complement.
GAAACATGCCACAAATTAGCATTTAAGTTTGGTATTTGTTGTTTTTCTGTTCATAGTGACCACATGTTAGTCTGGGTAATTTCCAGTAAATAAAAAGGAGCAGGGGTAATCAGCATGAGCAGGTGTGAGTGTATAGACTTGAGCCTTAACAAAATTGTAGCTCTCAGAAAAGACCAACGTATTCCAAAGATAATGCTTTTTCTTTTATTTCACATTTCACTCAGAACACGGAGGTTATGCACACAGCTTTCCTTCTGTGGCTTCACGTGTGTGGTCCTGGGGTCCTTCCCACGCACCCATCGCTGTTTCCTACATACCCGTCTTTCCTCCCAGACAGGTCATTACTTTCTGCAGTTAACGTTCTTATCACTTTCTCTGGCTAGTGTTTCAAAATGGTTTTTTTAAGATTTCTTTATTTATTGGAGGGTGTGTGAGGCCGTCGGGCAGACTCCCCACTGAGCATGGAGCCTGTGGGGCTCTATTCCTCCGCCCTGAGATCATGACCTGAACCAAAACCAAGACTCAGATGCTTTGCCAGCTGAGCCACCCAGGCACCCCCAGGATGTTTTGATACTGACGTCGACGCAGGTGTTGTGGAAGTAAAGTCTCTGCGCGACTTACGATGAGCGTGACTAGTGCTTCCCCCGTTGCCCGGCCGGCCTGTGCGGGGTGGTGATTGATGTCCTCATAACGTTGAAAAGTCCTTTACTGTTATCGAGTTGATTTTTTTTAAAGATTTTATTTATATGTCAGAGAGAGAGAGAGGTTGAGCACAAACAACAGGAGCAGCAGAGAGAGAGAAGCAGGCTTCCCGCTGAGCCGGGAGCCAGTGCGGGGCTTGACTCCAGGACCCCAGCATTGTGATCTGAGGGAAGGCAGACAGTTAATGAGCGAGCCACCCAGGGGTCCCTCGATTAGCTTTTTCTAGTACTTAGAAATTCATGCCAAGAAGCGTTGCCGCCACCTCGGCTTGAGCGTGGTGTGATTCCTTCATGTTGTGCGGCAGCCGGTGACAGAGTTAGGTCCTCAGACTGCTGTCCTGGCCCGTCCGCTTCATTACTGCGGTCTGTAAAGGAAATCGGCGACTTCGCGTAGAGACGCACGGTTCTCCTGCATGAGTGTCTCATACCTTTGATGGTGGAAGCCATGGAAAAGTCAAGAGACAAGCAGCTGGGAGAGTGTTCTCAGAAAGCAGGGTCAGTCAGTACCGGGATGTGTCAAATACTCTTCTCCATCAGAGGAAAGGTGGTTCGTTAGAGACCCAGGCAGGGGCCGTTACTGAAGAAGAAACGCAGGCATTAACTGTCTAAAAGATACTCAGCCTCACTGCCGATGGGGGCTAGAGATTACAGCTCTCGCCGGCTTCTCCCCGAGACGTGGGCAAGGAGTGTAAGCAGTGGCGAGTAGTGACCGTTGGTAAGTGTACGGGGAGCAGGTGCGCCCCCACGTACTGTTGGCAGGTGCGCCCTGTGCAGAGTCAGTTGGCCAAACACACGCCCTAGCTGGGCTTGCACGTCAGATAACTTAACACTTAAGAGGCAGTCAAGAGATGTGGGAAAATTCATCCTGACTTTAAGAAATCCTTGATCTTGTATGGCTACCGTATACTCTGGCTATTTTCCTCCTCTGTTAACTGTTTCTGGAATGTTTACTTTGTGCAAGTGTTGGACTACTAGGTATTTTCAGTAGATTGTCTTATCATTAAAGCAGCCTTCTGAGATGGGTGTTTCTAATCCCGGTTTTGTAGATGTGGAAACTGAGGCCAGAGAGGTTAAATCCGTTCATTAGCCAGTGGTGAAAGAGGTTCAGCTTAGCGTTAGAACTACGGCCTTAATCACTGTCTGGTCGGATAATTAAGTAAGTAATGGCTTTATGATACCCTGTATACCTTAACTTTTATGTTTATTAAAATAATTCCATTTTGGGGACCCCTGGGAGGCTCAGTCAGTTGAGCGTCTGGCTCTTGGTTTCGGCTCAGGTCATGATCCCAGGGTCCTGGGATGGAGCCTGGCATCAGGCTCCCTGCTCAGCCGGGGTCTACTTCTCCCTCTGCCCCTGCCCCAACCCCTACTCGTGCGCCTGCTCTCTCTCGCTCTCTCTCAAATAAGTTTTTAAAGAAATGTTCATTTTTTCTAAGTTAACATTTTAAAATTCAGGGCTTCATTTCCTCACTAGAATGTTAACATCGTAAGTGTAATGCTTTATTGCTTCCTTGGGATGCCAGTCTGACCCACACAGACGCTAACGGGAAGGCTTTCCTCCCTCCCTCTCTCCCCAGAGGACCTGAAGAGGCAGAATGCGGTGTTGCAGGCGGCGCAGGACGACCTGGGGCAGCTGCGGACGCAGCTGTGGGAAGCCCAGGCAGAGGTGGAGAATATCAAGGCCATCGCCACGGTCTCTGAGAACACCAAGCAGGAAGCCATCGATGAAGTGAAGAGACAGTGGAGAGAAGAGGTTGCCTCGCTTCAGGCTGTGATGAAAGGTAAAGACCGAGAACGTTCCGGGAGTGCCGTGGTTTCCTGAGCTCACCGCTGCTGACGGCGGACGGCTGGGCGGCGATCCCGCAGGGTCCTGAGCTCACTTGTGGCTTCCTGCATTGCTGTCGTCAGGGGCGCCATCCTCCCTGGAACGAGGGGAGGCCCGTGGTGCTGTCCTCGGCCTGCCATCCGCCTCTGTCCTGGGTTTGGGACTGGGGGCTTATGGGGGCATCTGTGGGGCTGCGTTTCCCCGGGGTTGGCAGTGGGGCCGGGCCGGGTGTGTGGGAGGAGCTGGCTGCGTGGACGCGGGGCATGTGCGGGGCGTGTGTGGGGCGTGTGTGGGGCGGAGACCTCCCCGGGGTGCAGGTCGCTGCTGACACTTCCCTGCTGTGCGTGCAGTCCAGTGCGGCATGGAGTTTGCGTTTTCAGGGGAAGCTGGGATTTGATGGGCCCCTTCACCGTGGTCTCTGAGGCCGGAAGGCACGGGCGGGAGTCGGTGGGCTGGCCGGGCCGCCAGACTTTGAGTCTGGGGTGAGGGAGCAGCCGCGGCTTGGTCTGAATGCTGTTGGCGCTGGTGCTCCGTGGCTCCTGCCTCTCTGGCCACACGAGGGTGAAGTGGAGGAAGTTGCCCCTGAAGCTTTGGGTTCCTGAAATTTGTTTCATTCATATTGTGCGTGTGAAATAGTGGTGACTTTCTCTGCCATGTTGGCCTGCGTGTCTTTTTTGCCCTGCTGCTCCGGAGGCAGCTGGGGAACACGAGCCCTGTCTCCAGGTTGGTGGCTGTCCCCTCGGGATGGGTGTAAGCCTCACGGCGGCTGGCGACAGTGGCTCACCCTTGCAGGAGTCCCGTTCCTCCCTCAGAAGCAGCAGCCTGGAGGCGGGGACTCTGGGCCAGTTAGAGCCTCTGCGATGGCACGCGTGTCCCTGGGCCTTCGGTCCTCGTGGTTCTCCATTCCTTAGCACAGGGCTTTCAACACCATCCTCCTCACGGCTGAAAAGTGGCCGCTGCGCCTTCGGTCCACCTCAGAGAAGCAAACGTTTTCTCGAAGCCTCCAGCATGTACCTGTCCCGTTTACTGAGGGGCGTGGTTGTCCGTAACTACAAAGGCAGCTGGATAATCTGGTTTCTAAACTGGGCCACTGAGTTCTTAACAGAATTGGGGTTTTGTGGGGCAGGAGTAAGGGATGGAAGTTAGTGGCCACCAGCAGTGTGTCTCCCGGAATGCTGTACGATTATACCGACAGTGAAGCCGTTTGATGAGGACCATGTAGACTCCTCTCGGTGTAGAGTCCCGAGACCCAGGGCACTGTCGCAGATGCGTATCCCTATCCCCCACGTCTGGGGCTGTGGGTGGGGTGACGGTCCTGTTGGGGTCGCAGCCGGAGCCTGTGTGTGCCGGCAGAGGTGTGGCGGAGGCTGGCCCGCTCAGCCGTGCTCTGCTGCGGGGCCCGGCACCGGCGGGGCTGGACCTTCCCCGGGCTTTCCCCTTCCGGGAGGGAACATTCGGCTCCTGCCGGTCGTGAGGAATAGATGAGCTTCAGAGCCATCAGCGGAGAGAGAACCAGAAATCTCACCGTGGGTTTCGTTGTTTTGTGTGACCCGGACCGGGCTCCTCCCGTGGTGCTTCCCATGGTGGGCGCACCCCGACCGCGCTGTGCGGTGCCTCCCGCAGAGACCGTGCGCGACATCGAGCACCAGTTCCACGTGCGGCTGGAGCAGGAGCGTGGCCAGTGGGCGCAGTACCGCGAGTCCGCCGAGCGCGAGATTGCTGAGCTGCGGCGGCGGCTGTCCGAGGGCCAGGAGGAGGAGAACCTGGAAAACGAAATGAAAAAGGTACGAGGGAGTGTCCTCGTGTGCGGGGGGCGTCCGATCTGCGTGCGCACGCGGGGGCTCTGGTCTGCGACGGGGGCTGCATGTATGCAGAGTGCAGGGCTTTCCCGCCTGATGTGCGGGACAGCCATGCGGCCACCGGCCTCCTGCCTCTGACACGTGTCCCCGCCGCAGCTCTGCTGGTCACCTGGCCCCACGCGCGTGTCTCCCTGTCTGTCGCACACACAGTTCCCCTGTGTGTCGTGTGTGCTGTTGGTGCCTCTCTGTCCCCGCTGGCCGGGGAGCTCCGCGGGGGCGGGAGTCTTGTTTGCTGGTGGAGCCTGCGGACTCGTGCTTGTGTCTGGCACGCCGGCGCCGCATGACTGTGAGTAGGTCTGACCCGGACCTGGACACCAGATGGTGGTGATCCGTCTTTCCCAGCACACGGTGGTTCCCGCGCGAGGACTGCGCCGCCTGCCATGCTGAACACGGTGCGGCGGGTGCCTGAGCTGGGCGGGAGGGCCAGGGTTCCCTCTCAAGAGGAAAGCCGGAAAGCTTTTTGGCCTGTGTAGTTAGATGAACTTTCCCTTTACTAATGGAGGCACAGTCATGTATTGTAAGGCACATATTATGTAAAATAATGGCTGGAATTGGATTTTTTGATGTCATTCGGATTAGTCATTCTCTCTGGTCCCTCAGTCCATACAAGGACACTTTTGTGTTTTTAGAAGGTTGTTTGGTTTTCTAATAACATAAAAGTCATCTGAGAACCCAATACCCTGAGTAGAAGCTTCAAACATGAAGAATGGTTTTTTCCGTTCCATCTTGTTCCAGGACAAGCCTGTAACTCAGCGTTTTCATGAGGACCCGAGTGTATCTCAGTGGCCGCTAGAGTCACTTAGTCCTGTGACAGTGTGCTCCACGGCAGGCCCCGTGTCTGGTGCTGTCACTGGGAGTTCTAGCCCACGTCCTAACAGGAGATCGTTGTGGTTTTCATTCTTCTGATACGTTCACATCCTTGATTTTCACAACCTGCCACTTCTTGTCATTCTTAAAATTTGTTTTATTTGTAAGATAAACTTTATTTTTTAGAATGGTTTTTGAGTCCAGAAACACTGTGAAGATAGTAGAGAGTCCCATATGCCCCACTCCTGGCTTCCCCCGTTACTAGGATCTGCTGTCAGTGTAGTTTGTTTGTCACAACTGATAAACCAGCGTCGATTCGTTCTTACTAACCCGAGTCCATGCTCATCAGTTTTTACCTCACCTCCTTTTTTATGTTCTAAGATCTCTTGCACGAAAGCACATTGCGTGATGCCATGTGGCTCCTCTCGACTGTGACAGTTTTTGCAATTATCCTTGTTGTTGTTGTTGTTCAAAAGCAAATCTAAAAATCTGTTTAATAAAATGGAACACCTGGGGCGCCTGGGTGGCTCAGTGGGTTAAGCCTCTGCCTTCGGCTCAAGTCATGATCTCAGGGTCCTGGGATCGAGCCCCGCATCGGGCTCTCTGCTCAGTGGGGAGCCTGCTTCCCCCTCTCTCTCTGCCTGCCTCTCTGCCTACTTGTGATCTCTGTCTGTCAAATAAATAAATAAAATCTTTAAAAAAAATGTAACACCCAGACATAAAAACAATTCTAAGAAAATTCATAAAGGAAGGCCATGTCCTTATTTCATTGTTTATAAAAAATGAGCCTATGAGAAGTGTAATTGGTATGAAATTCTTACAAGCTGTTTGCCCGGAAGAGAAGCGCGAAAGGGAAGCCTGTTCCGTCTTCCGCTCAGTGCTGCCCTAGAGGTGCAGCCTGGCAGTAAAGCAGAGGAATAGAAAGAAAAAGTCATATGGGTCGACTTCATCCATGAAATCATTGCATCTGGATGACACTTTCTTTTTTGTTATTGTATTTTTTCCCCTAAATTAAAAAAAAATTTAATTCCAGTGTGGTTCACACACAGTGTTACCCTAGTTCAGGTGAACAATGCTTCTGTGTCTCGCCCATGCTCATCACTGCCACAAGTGCCCTCCTTAATGAGTTTTTCCTTTTTTTTTTTTTTTAAGATTTTATTTATTTATTTGACAGAGCATGAAAGAAGGAACACAAGCAGGGGGAGGGGGAGAGAGAGAAGCAGGCTCCCCGCTGAGCAGGGAGTCCGACTCGGGGCTCCATCCCAGGACTCTGGGATCATGACCTGAGCCGAAGGCAGATGCTTAGGGGACTGAGCCACCAGGAGGCCCTGAGTTTTCCTTGTTTTTAATGACCTTTCTGCCATTAAAAAAAAAATCATCTTTACAAGTTTTGTTTATAATGATATGCAACACATGTGGGGTCATCGTTACATCGGCACATAGCTCAGTCTGTGTTAAAGTCTTTGCTTCTTCCCTCCTCTATCAGCAGGCCTCTGTAGGTATCCCAGATTAGCCTCGACTGAAGATATTTTAAGCTCCTATGTCTTTTCCAAACAGGACTTAGTTAAAAATAAAATAAATGATGAAATGACTCTTTAAGGACTGGAAAACCAAGCGAGTCCCTCTTTTCCGAGAGAGATGTTTTTTAGGGAAAATTTCCATGCATATTTGGGCATATATGATATTTTCCCTATCATGAACGTTTAAGGGTAAACTGGTGCTCTTTTAAATTTAACAAATAAGGTTAATTTTCATTTTCACTAGAAGGGAAAAAGCTAACTTTCTGAGTCTACTTTTGTTTCTGTGTGTATATATACACGTACATATATGTACACATTATATACGCATACGCCCATATATATACACACACCCATTGTACACACTTATACGTTTATATACATTATATACACGTATCACACGCATGTATACTTATGTAATGCGTATTATGTATACAATGTATATATATTATGAAAATCAAGTTTCTTACCAGTTTACTAATTTATGGATATTATTTCCTTTTTTAATCTATGTTTTTGAGAATGAAAGATAGAAAACAATATGATAGTTTTAGGAGTCATTCTTTGGGTTTGTCTCATTTAGATATCAAAAGTAAAGTATTACATAAATTACCCCTTAAAATAACAAAGATGGAAGGTTTTTTTTATAGCAACATAATTTTCCAAAATTTTAGAAAATACATTGTTGTATTTATGTTTAAAAATGAATCAATCCTTTCATCCAGCCATTTCGTGAGAAATATGGTCTCAGGAATTTAGTAACTAAAATTATGAAAATGAAAGTATTATGTGTGTTTCCTTTTATATATCGGGTCTTTTCCAGTTAATTGATTTAAAGAATCAGATCTGTTCTAGTGAATCCATTTTCCTACTTCCCAGTTTCCCCATCACATTGGGGAAAATCGTGATGATGACTTGAGATGCAGAGTCGTGTGACGTTGGAAAGTCAGACGTGGTTCCGTTTAGCTGGCGCTCACACGGCACCCGGTAGGCCACTCGCTGTACTGAGTTTCACAGTGGAGGAGTCAGCGTTTCTTGGAAAAGCAGTGAACCAGTAAGTCAGGGTATTTCATTCTTTTTAACCGTAGGCTCAAGAGGATGCCGAAAAGCTTCGGTCTGTGGTGATGCCCATGGAGAAGGAGATAGCGGCTCTGAAGGACAAACTGACAGAGGCGGAAGACAAGGTTAAAGAGCTGGAGGCCTCCAAGGTCGTGAGATGCTGTAGCTCGTTCCCTGAACCCGGGGCCCTGACCTAATGCCATGAGCAAAGTTAGAGTCACTTTTGGGGGGTAAAAACTGGAATTCAGACTGTGTGTCTTAAAATCTTGCTTTCTTTAAAATGCAAAGGAGAAAAACACTTGGGGAGGATTTTGTCCTGATGGGTGTTTCAGACGATGACCGGAGCAGTGCTCCTGCTGCTCTGTGAACCGTGGTCTTGTTCATGTTCATGTCAGAGCGAGGCCCGGCCTGATTCGCTTTCTTATCGAGGAAAATGAGCTCTTGGAAGTTGATTTCTTTTCCTGACGCGAGCCCCAGAATTGATGGCGTAGAGATGACGTAGTTACAGTGCAGCTGGATTTGTTGGCCATAAAGGTACAACCGAGGAAATACAGAGGGAATGTTGAAAACGGTGATAATTAAAAGAGAGTAGGAAAGAAAGAAAAAAAGATAGTAAACAACAACAAAAAAAGGTAGTAAACAAAAGCACAGCATAGGAATGTAGGAAGGGGGACTAAACGTCATCGCCTACTAAAGTAGATGGGATTAAAAAAAAAAATCTAAATTTGTATTGCTTATAATAGACCGAAAATAAAACTGCAAGATAAGACTGAGGATAGAGGGATATCTAAAGACACGCCACCCAAATTCTAACCGAAAGAAAGCTGATGTAGTAACTGTGATATGAAGTGTCCAGGATGTAGGGGAAGGAGTGTGGAGATGGAGGGACCCCACCTCAGAATTCATCCGTGAGCCCTGACGGTCACTCTCGAGGTCACCAGACACACCTGGAAATTCGTGAACTAAGAGGGACAGTTACAAGGGGGAAATTAACGTGCACAGTTCTGGTAGGAGAGTGAGGCTGATCGTAGCCAGTGGTCATGTGAGAAGAGGAAAATGTGAGCAGGAATGTAGGGGTTTGAGCAGTCTGATTAATAACTTAGGAGTAGCAGATTGGTAAGAGAGAGACTGTGTCTTCTGCAGTAGCGGAGGCTCAGCTGGGGACCTTGAGCAACTGACCTCATCTTACTGCGCTTTGCTTTTCTCAGCTGTAAAATGGGGGCAGTGGTACCCCCCATAAGGCCACTGATAGGATTATGTGAGTCTGCAGGTGTGAAGCCTGGAAGGTGGTGCCCGGATAAAGCAACTGTTAGGTTCAGGTGCATGAAGCTTTTCACAGCGTCACAGAGGAAGTGCCGAGAAACTTTGTTATGTAAACTCAAGTCTGTTGTTATGCCAAAAATACTGTTGTGTGAACTCAGCTGTCTGACCACAGGCCATTAAATTATCTCCAGTAAAATGGTCGCTAAAATAAAATGGAGATCAGAAAAAAAAAAAAAAAAAACCTCATGGAAAAAGGCATGGTAAAATAGTTAAAGTGATTTGAATGTTTCACTCCAGATTCCAGACAGGCGGACAGTAGCACAGACAGCAGGAATATAGGGAAGTAATGTACTGCAGAGCAGAAACGGTGAAATAGAAAAGCAAAAGAAAAACTGAGAATGTCAGTGTAATGGGAAAAATGGGCAAACTGGTAAGAAAGACAAACTTCCATTAAGACTGATCAGGGGGGCCCTGGGTGGCTCAGTCAGTTAGGCATCCCCCTCTTGATTTCGACCCAGCAAGACCCGATACAGAGACGGCATCAGTCCTGAATGGGGGCAGTGAGGCTGACGGTTGTTCGTGTAGAAAAGCAAGAGGATGTGCCGGTAGATGTTAGACTCAGCAGCAGTTCAAGAAAGTTGTGCCAACAAGATCAACGTAAAAAATCATATTCTCCAGTAATCCATCCAAGTAAAGAATGTAATGGGGGAATAAAGTCCCATTTGTAGTAATAAAAACAAAAACAAACGGCTCCTCCCCCCGTCCCCGCCGAAAAACCCAAAATCAACTCTGCGTTGTCGAGTTGTAGGTACCTGAGAAAGTAAACATAAGTGGTTACGATCGTTGTGGAAAGAGCTATGATGAAGGCCCGAGCACATGTGTGTCCCTCAGGGACAAGACAGGGGGCGTCTTATGTCGTACAGCGCAGGCAGTGTATCCCCAAATTCATCTGAGTTCAAAAATCCCACTCTGAATACAGTGGGGTTTAATAAGGAGCTTGGAAGGAGGCAGGTTGCCCCGCCTACCAGACGTTAAGACTTACAGTGAAGCCACTGTCATTCAAATGGCTTGTTCCTGGTTTGGGGACAGACGGGACCAGTGGAGCAGAATCGAGAGCTCAGCAGAGCCTTGTGTGTGTGAGAGTTTGGTATGGGACGGCTCGCCTTGCGCAGCTGCGGGAAGGAAGGGATTGTTAAAGCATAGCCTTTTTAGGGGCGCCCGGGTGGCTCAGTCACTTGACTGTCCGACTCTTGATCTCAGCTCAGGTCTTGATCTCAGGGTCATGAGTTCAAGCCCCGCGTCAGGCTCCATGCTGGCTCTGGAGCCTACTTAAAAAAAAAAGTAAAATAGCCTTTTTAAATTGTTTTACCCCCCCCCCTTTTTTAAAGAGAGAGAGCATGAGTTTGGGGGGAGCGGCAGGAGAGAGAGGGAGTCTCAAGCCGACTCCACACTGAGCAGGGAGCCTGACGTGGGGCTTGATCCCATGATCTGAAATCATGACCTGAGCCAAAATCAAGAGTTAGGCGCTCCTACGTAGTTTTGAATACGGAATAAAGTGAAATTAGCTTTCTACCTCATACTTTCCAAAAATTAATTTCAATGAATTAAAGACCAAAGATTGAAAAAATCTTTAAAACTTTTAGATCCTAAGAAAAGATGTTATTTGGGATAGAAAAACATTTAAAATTTTTTTTAAATTTAGGGAGCATGAACAAACGTGAACACGAGTCGGGGAGAGACGGGAGAGGAAGAGGGACGGGCGGACTCCACGCTGAGCTCGTGGGGCTCGATCTCCCAACTCTGAGATCATGACCTGAGCTGAAAGCAAGTCGGATGCTTAAGGGACACCACCACCCAGGTGCCCCCAAAATGCTTCTTAAATCAGAGACAGAAATACTGGGAAAGAGAAGTTGGACAGATTTGGCTACACTAGAATATAAATCTTCCTTATTAAAAGATGCTGCAGAGGTTGCACAGAGAGGGTGTGGGCTGCTCAGCGAATGTGCCTGACAGTTAGTACCCAGAGTTGGTCAGGGCTGCGCAGTCCGAGGGCCAGCCGTGCACAGACTGGTAAAGCACACGAGCGAGCGGTTCAGCTGGCAGGGAAGAGAGGCATCCCAGAATGTGGGAAGACCTCGGCCTCACTGCGAGTCGGGGAAGCGTGAGTGAGGGGGACGCGTTCGCAGCCTCTCCAGAGTGTAAGTGTCACTGGGCAGACGGATCGCATTTTTCCGCCGTGGGAGTGTGCAGACTCTTGCGCTTTCAGCTGCTGCTGTCAGGTTGGAGACTCACGTGAGGTGCCCACCCCCTGCGGTCGCGGGGACATGCTCACAGCGGCCCGCACCCGTCTGCGGTGCTCACAGCCCCCAGCGCGTCCCGTGCCGGCTACTGCGGCCCACTCAGCCTGTGCCCACTGCTGACCTCTTGTGTTAATGGTCTAGGAGTACCGATGCCTGAAAACAGGTCAGCCGGCATGTTCACGCTGGGGGAAATAGGAAGTTAAAAGGCATGAAAATAACCTTGAAAGTGAAATTAGACATAGCCATTTGAAAACGTGGACATACATAAATGGCCAAAATTTCGGATGGATAGTATATAAGACAGGGTAAAACAAGTGATTCACACTCTGGGGCAAGACTGTTTTATTTTGGTTATAACTGTTTCAGATGTTAGACTATCTTGTTAACATTTGAATATTACAGTTAAACAGAAACAAGGCATTTTTTAAAAGAAGTGATTTTATTTATTTATTTATTTAAAGATTTTATTTATTTATTTGACAGAGATCACAAGTAGGCAGAGAGGCAGGCAGAGAGAGAGGGGAAGCAGGCTCCCTGCTGAGCAGAGAGCCCGATGTGGGACTCAATCCCAGGACCCTGAGATCATGACCCGAGCTGAAGGTAGACGCTTAACCCATGGAGCCACCCAGGCGCGCCTAAAAGACGTTGATTTTAAAACACATTCACACTGGCCTTCAAGTTAGTGTTTATCACAGTACGAGAGTAGTTATTTTTCCTGTCATGACTTCCTCTTTTTTCCGTCCGGTACATGTGTCCATGAAGATGGGCCCTTTTCATAAATTCAAGGCACTTGGAACTACTACACCAGAAGTCAAAGAAAAGCACATTTATAAGAGTGTGGCACTACTTGTTACCTTTAGGAATTAACTACTGTTTAAAGACCCCTGCACGACACAGTGTTACTGAGAATGTGACGAAATTATTCCAGGCACATGCCGCTCTGGGAATGCAGATTAGAGCTGGCTGTTTGGGACGCGAGGCACAAAGCTGCCGCACGTCTTCTCTGTTGTGTACTCACTCGGCGATACGATTACGGAGAACACCGACTATTAATCATGTTGCTTTCCTACTTTTCTATAGCAACTATGTGTTTGTAGTATAACTAAAAATTTCAACTTAACTTTTAAAATTGCACATAAAACGTAAATAGACGTGTCAATTACTTTCCAGCGCATCCAGAACTTACCAGCATACCCGCAGCAGAAGTGCCGCGGGTTTTCGTTTCCTAGAACTGCGTTTTGTTTCAGGTTAAGGAGCTGAATCATTATCTGGAAGCTGAGAAATCTTGCAGGACTGACCTGGAGATGTACGTGGCTGTTCTGAACACCCAGAAATCCGTCCTGCAGGAGGACGCGGAGAAGCTGCGGAAGGAATTGCATGAGGGTGAGCATGGGTTCTGTGTCTTTCTAGTCTCGTCTCTAGGGAAAGTCGGTACCGATTACAACCAGTAACAAATCCCAGACTCCAGCATAACAGTTGATGCACTTGAAGCTTCGCGTGTGGTTCGAATGTTCTCCTGAGGGGCTGGAGCCGTGAGGGCCCCTCGAGATACGTGGGTCATCAGCATCCCCTCTGTCCTTGAGGACTCCGGGCATGAGCTCTGGACAGAAAGACAAGAGGGCTGGAAGCTCTGCTTAAACGGCTTTTGCCCCCAGACTCACTTGATGGAGGTGGGTCAGCAAGAGTGAGCGTGGACAGAGGCGGGTGGTGTGTTCCGGCGGCCTCACGTAGCGTCCCTGCTTGTAAGGGACAGTTTTGACCTCTGGCCTTGTGGCGGAATTCCACAGAAATGGACTCTGTTTCCTCTGGCCTAGGGAATAAGGCTTATCTTTTCCCCATTAAAATAAAGATAGTTTTTTCTTTCTTTCTTTCTTTTTTTTTTTTTTTTTTTTAAGATTTTAGTTATTTGTCAGAGAGAGACTACAAGCTGGTGGAGGGGCAGAGGGAGAGGGAGACCCCCGCTGAGCAGGGAGCTGGACCTGGGACTCGATCCCAGGACCCTGAGATCATGACCTGACCCGAAGGCAGACACTTCACCAGCTGAGCCCCCCAGGCGCCCCTTCCCTGGGGTTCTTAACCTTCTTGTATCACGGACTCCTTTGGCAGTCTTGTGAAACCCTCTTAGGATCCTGTTTTTAATCCCTGAAATAGAAAATACAAAAGAAAACTCATGCATTATGAAACAGTAATGAAAACGTAAGTGACCGATCTTGAGTGTGCCGTTCTGTTGATGCGCTCATGGCCCAGGTTTGGTGGCAGGGCTGGTCACGGCTGCAGTGTGGAAGCAGTGCCAAGCGTCGGGGCCGTGGGGGTACCTGCGGCCATCGTGTGGAGACGCGGCCGTGGCTCCGGCTTCCGTTGGCTGCCGGGTCGCAGGTGCTGTCCTCCTTCCTGGGCTGGGCTGCCCATGCTGCGCGTCTTTACAGGAAGCAGTACATTTCAGGGAGAGGTTAGTGGTCACACATGTCTACCATTTTCCTCCTCTAGATGCATGGACTCCTGAGGCCTTGTGCGCATTGTGTGTTGTACTGGGAGCCCTTTCACAGGCGAGTGTGGGACTGGGTGAGAGTCTTGCGGTGAATACTGTCGGTCTGTCAGGTGCCGAGGGACACGGAGCCGTTCCGTCGGTAATTGAGGCTTGCGTGTTCAGCGTTTTCCCCCCAAATAGTGGAAAGGTGAAATTCTGTAAGCCCACAGTATTATTTCTTAAAATGTTAGGAGAATAACCCAAAGTTTGAGCAGGTCTTTGGTTTTCAGGAAGCACTTTTCGGATGTGGTGCTGCGTCAAAAAGACACGCAGACTCTGAGAGCGTCCAAAGAAATAGGACTTTCTGTTTAAATGACATGCCCCAAGCCTTCCTAACTATCTGGAAAGTATCTGAGAAGTTTCATTAATGAGCAGGGGCATAATTTCCATCTGGAAACACACACCAAAACTAGTACTTAACGGAGGAGAAAGTACAACGTGAGCAGCCGTGTGACTTACAGCCCGAATTGGGAGAATTAGCCAAGTTAGTGCTGTGGCCTCCCCGGGACCGACTCGCGGGTGCACTGGGAGGGGACCGTGCACAGGTGGGCTTCTTGAAAGAAGGTGTGAAGGGGGGCTGTGACCCACAGGTGGGTGTTTGTCCGGTGGCCAGAGACAAGCCTGATGTTCAAGGCCATTTGCACGTGCTACAGCAAGGTCACGGAGTGGGAGAAATTCGTTCAGCAAAGTTAGGATACCAGGGCAGGGGAGAAGTGGGAGCCAGATTGTGGCCGCCTTAGGCTGATGGCTTGGGATTTACCAGATGGGCGGGAAGGAGCTCATGAAGGGCTTTGAAAATGTTTTTCTTTTGGGCTTCCTGCCCAGTGGGGAGCCTGCTTCTCCCTCTGTGTCTGTCTCCCTCCCTCGCTCTCTCTCTGTCTCTCATCAATCAATAAATAAATCTTTAAAAAAAAATAAAACGTTTTTCTTAAATAACAGCTTTATGGAGATATAATTCACATGCCATGAAGCTCACTCTTTTAAAGGCTCCTGTACTCACAGAGCTGGGCACTGCCGTCACTGTCTGATTCCACGGTTTCCCAGCAGGACGTTCTGCCCTCATTGCTCGTCACTTCCTTTTCTCTCGCTCTCCCAGCCCCTGGCAGCCCTGGTCTGCCGTCTGTACAGATTGACCTCTTCTGGGCTTCTGTGTAAATGGCATTATACAGCATGTGGCCTTGTGTTTGGCTTTCCTGAAGGACTTGAAACTTGAGAGTGATCATACAGATTTTGTACTTAAGACGTCCGTTTGACAGCGGTGTGGAGGGTAGGCCGGGGTGCAAAGACGAATGGCAGGACACGTACCAGTTGTTTGAGTCGTGAGAGCTGGTCTGAGGCTGGTGGCGAACGAGGGCTGTGTCCCCCACACCAGAGGGAACTCGTAGCTCCTGTCACGGGGGCGGTGGGTGGGGTGAGGCACGGCAGCCGCAGGGGTTGTCTCTGGTTTCTGGCTTGAGTGTGACTGGGTGATGGCAGTACAGGCTGACCAAGCAGGGGCGTGTGGGCCGCACCCACTGATGCAGAGGACCTTCGCCTTGTCCTGAGCCATCAGAGCTGTGTGGGCTCAGGAGGGACATCTGGGTAACAGACTTGTCAGAATGTCTCTAAAGACACTGAGTCACGGTTATCATACTTGTGGCTTTCAGAGCAGTGTCTCCCAAAGGGTGTTCCCCAGAACTGCCCTTGTCACATGAGTGGCACTGTGGGGAGGACTTGGTGGTCAAAGGAGTTGGGGAACTGCTGTGTTCTGTATCCTCCTCCAGGAGAACACAGGCATGAGCACAGGTGCTGGGCTCAAAGTCCTGCAGTGAAGGACCCTGTAAAAATTCATCTAAGCAGGGTTTCTAATGCTCCTTGGGCACAGAAATCCTTTTCTCACGTGTCGCTGTTCCAGGGAGCATGCTTTATGAGCCTGTGCGAGTGGACGGCTGCCCTGTGTCCGGTCGCCAGTGGCCCCTCGGTGCTTGTGCACCACAGAGTCCCAGCTGGGGCGGATCGCTGGCCGGACCTGGTCGAGGGGCCCCGGTTCCAGCCGTCGCCTGCCGTTAAAACCCGGTGTTTCTGATTGGGGGTTCCCAAACAGTGTGTCATCTCTTGGAGCAAGAGCGACAGCAGCACAACCAGCTGAAACACACATGGCAGAAGGCCAACGACCAGTTTCTGGAGTCGCAGCGTCTGCTCATGCGGGACATGCAGCGCATGGAGGCCGTGCTCACGGCGGAGCAGCTGCGGCAGGTGGAGGAGCTGAAGAAGCGAGACCAGGTGAGCCGCCCTGCAGACGCCCCCCCCCCCCGCCCCCCGCCGCTGCCCCCTCGCAGGCTTGTCCCGAGCCCGCAGGCCTCCACGCCCTTTCCAAATATGCACTAGCTGCGTTGGAGGGATTTTGCTTTTCAGCTTCAGAGAGGGCCTTGTCTGCAGGAAAAGAACCACTTTAGCCTTGGTCCCCTTTGGAAGCTGCGGGATGCGGCGGTTCACGGTTCTGAGAAGCTCTTTCTCCGTGGCGCTGTCCGGTTCCCCCGGGCCGTGGGATCGTGTGGATCCAGGTCCCGTCTGTGGTGACGTGGCTCTGAAAGCCTCGTTGGATGGTGAGGGGGCGGGACGGCAGCTGCCGCAGACAGGAGTCCTGAGGGTGCCCGGAGAGCCTGCATTCTCCTTACCTTTTGAAACCCTGTCTGAGCCACACGAGCAACCCCCAGACACATCTGAGGTTGCAGATGCTTTGTTGTACACACGAGGGGACGAAGGAGACTGTCCCAGCCCCTCCCTTGGAGGAGCACGTGCGTCTGTCGTCCGGTCTTCGTGTAGAGGACGGTCCTCCTGGGCATGTGTCTGCGATTGGAAGCGGGTGTCCGGTTGGTTCGTAGTTGGCATAGGCTACGTGGAACTTGCTGTCCTCGGCCCCGCACTGGAGAGCTGTCACTCGCTCACTGCCGGGATGGTCACAGTGTGACGGCCTCGATCCCTGGCCCCGTCCCGCGCCCAGACGGCCTCGCAATCTGTGTTCTTTGTCTCTGACAGTGATGTGTCCTCGCTGCCCCATGGGGCACGGGAGCAGAGATCTCCCGTGGAGAGCCATGTGGGAGCTTTTCTCGGTGCCGTAGACGTTGTACAGACTGCCTTGTAGGACTTAGGTTGGATTTGGGTTCAGAGGTTTCATGCTTTTAAAAATTCCGGTCTTCTAGTTGTGACTCCTCCTCTTCCGTGTGTGCGGACACAGCAAGCTCAGGCTCCGGACTGCTGTCCGTGACCACGGTCGAAACGCTGCCGCCGCTCGCTGAAGGCCACTGTTGACGCCCGCCGAGGTGTTCCCACATGTCCGAGCTTGCTAAGGCTTTGCCTCTTAAAGCTTCTGTCTTGAGCTCTCAGAGCAGACGCACTGACGCGCCCCAGCTGCGGCACGGACTACCGGCAGATCCGAGGTTCAAAGCCCGCGTCCCCCTCTTCCCATGCCTGCCTTCTCAGCCACGGCAGGGCACTGGGGGTCCCCTGTGCCCCCCGCCAACCCTGGAGCTCCGCCCCACCCCGCCCCTGGTTGGCAGACTTCCCGCGCCGACTGTTCCAGAGCCAGCAGGGGTGCTTCTCGGCCTGTTCCCGCTGCCCCTGCAGAGCATGTGGCGCTGCTCCCGCAGAAGCTCGTGCCCCCCCACCCCCGCCCTGTGAGGTGTCGCGGCCGTGTCCCCACGCGCCAGGCCGGGGCGGGGGGCACTGAGGGGTCTGCTCGTCTGCTCGTGTGGCAGTACATGAACTTCAGCCATTGCTTTTGCATCTCACCTGAACTCATCTGGTTTCCAGGGGCCGCGCCCGCCCGTGTGCTGCCGGCGTCGGCGGGAGCGTCTGCGCACAGCTCCGGGGCCCTGTGAAGGACGGGCTGTTTCGTGGAGCTTTCTCTTCGCACACACTTCTTGGGAGCGGTTTCCTGGTTTCGCCTCCAGGCGGGGCTCCATGCTCTGGGCCTGTGGTGGGAAAGCCGTTAGGACCGACGTGCTAACGCGGGGGCACAGCGAAGAGCCGCCAGCATCCGGTTTTCCCACAATTCTCTGCGCTCTCTATGTGCTTGGAGCGGCCGCGGAATGAGTGAACCGTGAGGTGCAGGTCACCTGGGTGACGTCCGTGTCTGTTTTCCTTAACTTTTAGGAGGAGGATGAGCAGCAGAGATTTCACAAGCGGAAGGACCCTGGCCGAGCGGACGCGGAGGAGGAGGGGAGAGCCCCGGCGGCGTGCGCTTTCCCGCACGAGGAGCCTGCGGCCCAGCTGTCAAACGAGGAGGTAGGGGGACGCCATTGTCAGGGTCGCTGTGGCCACGATGTGGCCGTGTGCGTGCGGGCACGCAGGGCCGAGCGTCCGAGGAGATGCAGTGGACGTGTCGTGTGTCCCCACGTCTGCGAGCTGGCAGGGAGTGCTCCGGAGACACTGGTCCTCTCCCGGCGCTCAGCGGTTTAGACGCTTGCAGCGGTTCCCGGATCAGAGCAGGAGAAGGGGACTGCAGGGCCGCCTGCAGGATCTTTTCGGGGATGACAGTAACTGGTGCTGGTGCTCTGGGTTTTTCCTCTAGAAGACGATCTCACATCCCCACAGCACATGCTTGCGCGTCAGCCGGTCTGAGGCCGTGCGCTGTGAGGACAGCGGGTGGAAGAGGCGGGTGGGGCAGGGAGCCCCGGGCATGGAGAGTGGTGCTCCCGTGGCCTCGGGGCCTCTCACGCCCTCCTGGCAGGCGGGGGCCTTCTCGTCAGATTTCCTGTCTGCAGCCTGTCGGACCACGGCGCCCCCAGCATTACCGTCCCCTTCCCTTGTGGTCAGTGCAGCTGCATCCAGGCCTCCCTCCTCAGAGCACACGGACTCCCGTGACTGGGAGTCACCTCCCACTGCTCGCCGTTCCAGCCACAGTCACCGTCCTGTTGTGTCAGCGCGCCGGGGGCTGCCCCACCGGGCCACCTGCCCTGCTCGCTGACTGCTGACGTCCTCCCGCTCATCTTCAGGGCGCGGGCTGACTGTTCCCGCCTGCGGGATAAGAGCAAAGGCCCCCAGCCTCTGGGCCCCCAGCGTGGCACAGAAGGGCCTTCACCTCTGGGTGACACTCAGTGCCTCTTGTGCTCCCCGCATCCTCACGGCCAGCCCTGTCCCCCTGCCCTGAGCTCACATGCCTCGCACCCACTGCCCCCAGCCCTGCCCTGCCTCCCCGCCGGATCAGATCAGGGTCTGTTCCCGCTTTGAGGGGTTCCGTGTGTCTGTGTGGTTGGCACATGGATGCTCAGCCCCGTGTGATCTGCTTCCTGGTCACTTAGGCTTCCATGTTTATGGATGGCTGGATGTCAGCGTTTTAAAAATATCCCAGTGCACGCTGACAAGGATGATGTAATTGTTTTTCTGCATTCTTTGTTTTGGGTTGTACACTGAGAACCACTTGGCCTGATTCTGCTGTGCATTTTTTAAGCGGTCAGACTCCCAGGAGAGTGTCTCAGTTTTTGGGTACTGCCAAGCATTATGTGTTTTTTGTGTGCAGGAATGTTTGAAAACGTTTCAGACTTTTCAGAAAATATTTTAGCACGAAAACAGGAAAGGGAGATTTGTTATAACATACAGTGAAGCGTTTTAAAAATATTTTGTTTCTGTCTTTGTTGGTCTGTAGTATATATTGTACATAACATTATTTTCTGACATTTGAAGTATATTTTGGATTTTTAGATCTGATCTTTTACGCTTTGTGGAGAACACTTGTATTGAGGTTCATGACGATTTACTTTTGCCTGTTGATGTGAAGTTCGTAGTGGCCGCTTCAGAGACTTAGTTTTATGGCTAAAGATGATAAAAATTTATAGGACCTGATACCTTCTTTTGCCTGATGCGTAGAGGATCCTTTTCTCACTATAAAAGCAAAGTACGTTTGCTGTGGGAAATGTGGAAAGTACAGAAAAGTCTTGCGAAATAAGGATAGCTTCTGGGGTGGTCCCCCTGCCCAGAGGTGACACCGTGTAGCTCTGCTTCCGTTTTCTTTTCTGTTCCCAGAGTTAACGTGTGTGTGTTTCTGTTTTCACTTTTTAACCGTGACCCATATTGTAACTCTCCATAATGTTTTATGTAAATTTTTTCCACTTTAATCTGTCTGGAGGTTTTGGCACATCAGTAAATGTTTTCCCACAAGCGGTATTGAGTCGCTGGCATGCAGAGGCCCCATAATCCCATCCCGGTTGATTTGTGCCCAGGCCCGTGGGTCCGCGTCATTGGAAGGAAAGCGTGATGTTGCTCACGGTGTCCCTAGCAGCGAGTCAACGCACACCATGCAGAGCCATGTGCAGACGCAGCAATGCTGGGTCACGAGGCAGGAGCGGGAACAGGGACAACATGGGCCCCGGGCGCTGGGGACTCGGAGGGCAGGGGCAGGGCTGCTCAGGGCAGGCTGGTTGGGGGAATCCCGGTAGACTTCGGTGCAGGGTCTTCTCCGTTTCCCCACGCCTGGTGCCTGGTCGATTTAGGGTGGGGGCGCACTGGTGTGGGGCAGTGAGGGCAGGTGAAGGAGGCGGCTGGGCTGGATGCGGGATGGGTCGGGTGTATGTGCAAGGCGTATTCTTAGGCAACTTGTGTATTAATCGTAGGACTCAGGTGGCTTGGAGGGCCAGTCTCTCTCTGGCGGGCAAGGTCCTCAGAATGGGAAAAACATTGTAAAACAGAAAACAAAGAAACAGGGTTAACAGACTTCACGTGCTCATGTCTCCTGCCAGCGTCCGACGTCATTCTCACTGCAGCCCTCTCAGGCTACTCCTTCCTCTGTCCAGCCTCAGTGCGGACGGAATCAGTGTTTCTTGGGGCTCTGGCCTCAGCAGCCCCTCTGGTCCGTAGACCCATCGTAGGGTTGTGAGCTGCTGCTGTGACTTTAGTTCTCATTGTGGCGGTCACTCTCCAGCCTCTGTCTAAAGCCTTCTGTTCTCTGTGTTTGGTGGGCATCTCCCTGTGGGCGTCCCCAGCACGGAGCTCCGGGAGTCCTCCCCCGACTCCTGTCTGGCCTCAAGCCCGCACTTCGAGCCCCCGGAGCACTCAGCCCAGAGCGCGAGCCTCCCGTGTCACGCCGTGCGGTGTTCTGCTCGCCGGCGCGCTGTTTCTCGTGAGCTGCACATGTGCGGAGGTCGGGGTTTGCTTCAGCTGTGTCCTGAGCACCTGGCTTGGGCCCAGCACAGCGGACACTCGGTGAATGTCCCGGGACTGTGGAGGGAGCACGCGGCGGAGTGGCGTGTGTCGCGTGTGGCAGGCGCATCTGCGACACACTCACTCCCGTCTCTGCAGTGGAGCGTGTCGTCTGACTCGGCCGTGTGTGTTGTCACGTTTCAGGAGCAGCTGGACAGCACCCATGGCTCTGCACACTCGCTGGACGCGGACTTGCTGTTGCCGTCTGCAGACCCGTTCGGCAAGTCGGACGCGGACGTGTTTAAGGACGGACTCAGGAGGGCGCAGTCTACGGACAGCCTGGGGACCTCCGGCTCGCTGCAGTGCAGAGCACTAGGCTACAACTGCAAAGCAAAATCTGCTGGTAACCTGGATGAGTCGGACTTCGGGCCGCTGGTGGGAGCGGACTTGGCGCCTGAGAACTTCGACACGGCGTCCCTTGGGTCGCTGCAGATGCCGAGCGGGTTCATGTTGACCAAAGATCAGGAGAGAGCCATCAAGGCCATGACGCCTGAGCAGGAGGAGACCGCGTCTCTCCTCTCCAGTGTCACCCAGGGTGTGGAAAGTGCTTACGTGTCCCCCAGTGGTTACCGCCTGGTCAGCGAGACCGAATGGAATCTCCTGCAGAAAGAGGTGAGCCGTCCTCCTGCCTTTCTCCCGCTCGCTCCAGCTGTGGGACACCGGGTGGCCGTGGGATTGTCCATTCACGAGATAGCCCTGGGGTCCCTGCATGCACATGTTGCCGCAAGCGGCCGTCTGCCCGAGTCCCGGGACCAACTGGCTGCTCGCTGCAGCTGTGCGGCACCCCCACCGCCCCCGAGTGCCCCCCCGGAGCGGCGTGCAGGCAGCTTTATGCTGGAGGAACATGCTTGCTCTGCCCTTGTCGCCAGTCTCAGTGTTCTCCGAGACCCCTTCTGTCGTCGCTCCTTGCGATCTTGTCAGCAGTCCATGCACGAGTGCGCGTCAGGAGGGGGCGGACACCACGGGAGGGAGAAGAAGGCGACGTTTCAGGAGGTTCATTTTCCTCCCGGGCGTGTCTGCAAACTCAGATGGACGAGTAGGAGCAAACTTGACGCCTTGCGCAGTGGCTCGCGGGTTCACAGGGCCTGTGTTCCAGGGACGTGGTCCCTGCTCATAGGTGAGGGCTTTGTCTCAGGCCACGGAGTCGTGCAGGTTTTCCCGGTGACCGTGTGCAGGGAGATGGGGGGGCCAGGTTCTCGGACTTGCAGCGCTTTCTCTCTCAGAGCCCCGTCTCCGGAAGGGGCGGTTGAGCTCTGAGTGGATCCGCCCCCCTCGGTCGCACGCAGGACGTGTAGCTCACCGGTTAGCAGCTTGTACTTGGAGCCGGGGGAGCAGCCTGTGGGCGCTGGTTCCCCATCCGCAGCCCCTCGTGGACGGCGTGTGGCTCTTGGACTGGCACTGTGGCCTCGTGCTCTCCTGCAGCGTGGTGTCTCGGGGCCCTGGGCGTCCTCTCGTGCTCGTGTTGGCGTCCACCATGTCAGAACCCTACCCTGTGTTGCCATAAATCTGTGACGACATCGTTTACCCTGCCCGGGCTGTCTGGGTAGCGTGGGTGGAACGACCTGGGCGGCCTGAGTAGGGTTGTTTTGGTGCCCTCAGGTTCATAACGCGGGGAACAAACTCGGCCGACGCTGCGACATGTGCTCCAACTACGAGAAGCAGCTGCAGGGTGTTCAGGTTCAGGAGGCAGAGACCAGAGACCAGGTGAGCTGCTCGCGAGACCGGAGGGCGGTGGTGTCCTTCCCCTGGATGCGCGGAAATAAGGGCTCCCTTCTCCCTTTGCTTGGGAACATACATCCGTGTGACCTCCGGGACGCCCGCTGCATTCCATGGGGGGCACACCAGGACTTTCTGTCCGCGCTCCCTTGGCTCACCCGCTCCCGCGCCGGCCGGCCGGGCTCTTGGAGGGGCAGCGGCACCCGGGGTCCTGGCGCCTGCCCCTCTGCCCACGGCGGCCGGCTGCTCAGGAGCGCCCCCGCAGAGTGCGTTCCCGCAGCCGGGACCTGCGGGGCGGGGGTGGGGGGGGTCGTGCGCTGGTGCTCTGCCGGCCGGAAGCTCCCAGGCGCGTCCTCTTAAGCCTGCGTGGACTCTTCACTGCTGTTGCCCACTTCTTGTCACAGACTTGCTGAGCGGATGAGGGCGAGTTCTCGGGGGCAAAGAAGTTGAGACCTGACGGATTGTGTGTGGGGATGGGCAGGTCCCTCTCCAAGCACCGTGTCTGACGGCGAATTCTTGAGGACACTTAGGGAAGGGGAGTCTCCAGAGAGTGGGCTTGTGAGAGGACGTAGGAGGAACAGACGATTTTTTCCTTCTGTTTCCAAATTATTTGATTATTGTAAAGATTGTCTCCTTAGTTGTCTTAAAATTAGATATGCAGGTTAGGAGGACGGCTTGATATGTCCTGATGCCACTGCCATTCATTTCCTCCGGGTTCGCTGGTTCCCATAGACGTTGGAAACACTTTCTAGAGATGCGGGAGGGCCTCACCGTGAGTTCAGGGAAGGTGACGCTCGAGCTAGGTGTGTTCTAGAGCCGGAGTGAAAATCGGGAGAAGAAACGGGAGAGGGTGTTCAGGGACAGGAGAGGTGCACAAAGAAACACTTAGGAAGGGGAGCGCTGTGTTCCGGAAGCACGGCCGGCTCGGGGCTGTGTAGGGGAGCAGGAGGGGAGACGACGCTGTAGAGGGAAGGCAGAGTAAGGTCACGGGGGAGCGCTGCTGGTGGATGGCACCTGACTTCTACCCTGCGGGCCTTGGGATGCGTTTAGGAATTACAAGTAGGGAAATAATAAGATTTGTCTTTGCTCTCAGAGGAGGTGCGTAGTGTTAGCGTGGGTGCAGATGGGAGGCAGCAGACAGAGTGGAGTAAGGGCCGGGATGGGGAGCGACCTTCCCGCACGAGAGCACGCGTGCGAGGCCGGCTGCTCAGCCCGAGCCCGGCACTGCCCTCGAATGCCGCCGGCCGTTCTGAATCAACCAGCGCTTGCTGTTTCTGGGGAGGAAAACAGATGAGCTCTTTAAAATTTCTGGAGGTCGGGCCTTAGTTCTAGCGCACGGAGGCTTCCGCGGGAGCTGCATGTGCACTGGCGTTTGCCGTCCGCAGGTGAAGAAGCTGCAGGCCATGCTGAGGCAGGCGCACGAGCAGCTGGAGACGACGGCGCGGGAGCGGCAGGAGCTGGAGGCTGCCCTGAGCCGCAGCGCCCACGACGCTGGCCACCAGGTACGCGGGCTGATGGCGCCGTGCGGCCGCGGGCGGTGGCTCCGGGACCTCAGCCCTGGTCTCTCCGCTGAGACCCCAGGTCTGTCTGCGCTCTGGGAGTCAAGCTCCCTTCCCGAGCTTTCTGCGGCCCGCCCTCCGGAGCTGGGAGGCGTGGCTGTGTGCTCCATGGCTGTCTGTGGGCTCGCGTTTTCTACCTTCAGCAGGTTTTCCTGCTGCACACACAGAGCTTTCTGACCGGAGTGATGCTTTTTATTTTATTATTTTTTAAAAAGATTTTATTTATTTATTTGTTAGAGAGAGAGTGCATGTGCATGAGCGTGAGCACAGGCAGACAGAGAGGCAGGAAGAGGGAGAAGCAGGCTCCCTGCTGAGCAGGGAGCCCCATGTGGGACTTGATCCCAGGACCCTGGGATCATGACCTGAGCCGAAAGCAGACGCTTAACCCACTGAGCCACCCAGGCGTCTCAGGAGTGATGCTTTTTAAATTCTTACCGACTTCTTAAATGTGTAACACATAAAAGAAACTCAAAGCTTCCCGGACAGACCTGGCACGCCCGTGCGCCTCTCCGCGGAGCCCTGTCAGGACAGAAGAGCCGCGTGCGAACCTGCCCGCCAGGCCTGCCCTCGCCTAACTTCGGACGCTGTCCAATGCGTGTATCGTCTTGTCGTCCTCCATGTGGCATCGCGACGCTCTTCCCTGACGCGGGAGCGGTGGCTGCTTCCTTGTGGTCATCGCACGCTCATCCCGTACGGGTCCGTCCGTCTTTCTGTCAGGATGTGCGTTTGGGTGGCTTCCCCTTCTGCAGTGTTAGAAGTGATTCTGCTCTGAAATTTCCATGTGGGGCTGGTGGCACGTGCTTCTTCTGCTGGTTTCCACCCATAAGGGCCATGCCTGGCTTGGAGCGTTTGGAATGCGCGCGGCGGATGACGGCGGGTGACAAGGCCAGACCATCGTCCACAGTGGCCGTCTGCATTTACGCTCTCGCCAGCAATGCACAGGGGGTCCCTGTGGGCCTGTGTTTGTGGCAGGTGATGCTGGGGTCTCACGGGGGCTGCATGTGCCTTTCTCCGAAGACCACCCAGGTTGTGTGGCACTTGTCCTGTTTCTTGGCCTCTGGGTTATCAGTGTGTGTGTGTGTGCGCACGCGTGCACGTGTGTGAGTCCTCTCCAGTCTTATGCTGATTGTCTGTTGGATTGTCTAGTTTGTTTATCTGTTTTTGGTTATTTTTCTGACTTGTTAGAAGCTCCTTACATAATTGTACTAGAGTCTTTGGTGACTTGTGTGGCACGTGTCTCTCATGTTTTATGTTTCCGTTACTTATTGGTGCCTTTTGATGAACCGAAGTTCTTGATTTTCAGGTAGCCAGGTTTATTAACGTTTACGATTGGTGATTTTTGTTCCCGTTTTTTAAAACAGTATTGTCTTGGGGCACCTGGATGACTCACTCAGTTGAACATCCAACTCTTGATCTTGGGCTCAGATTGTGATCTCAGGGTGCTGGGACTGAACCCTGTGTGGGCTGTGTGCTCCCTGCAGAGTCTGCTCGGCATTCTTCCCCTCCCTCCTCCACCCCCTCTGTTCCTCTCCCTGCTCATGGGCTCTTCTCTAAAATAAACAATAAAAATATTTTTTTAAAAATGAGTATTTTGTTATCCTCGCGTTATAAAGATGTTTTTACATTATTTTTCCAGAAGCTTCATTGTTTATAGTCACGTTTATATCTAAAAACCTATCTAGAGCTGACTTTGATGTAGTTGCATAGATAAAGGTGAAATTTTATCTTTTCCATATGCTTAGCCGGTTCCTGTACCATTTAGTGAAAAGACCCCCTTTGTCTGCCCGGCAGGGTTGTCTGGTCGCTCGCCCGGTGGGTGTGCGCCTGTGGCTCAGGCTCAGTCTCTGTTCTCTCCGATTGGTTTGGCTGCTTCTGTGCCAGATTCTCTGCCGTGATTCACAGTAACCTTTCCACCTGCTGCTCTCTTTTAAGGGTTTTTGTTTTGCTGCTGCGAGCTGTGTTTTCATTCGTGTCACGGGCGCTCACCTTTGTCTCGTGCGGCATGGTTCGCGTACCTGCCTCAGAGCTGTCGGGTCATCGTGGGGCTGGCGTGTGGGAGTTCCTTTCCTTTGAGAATTGCTCACATTTTCCTGATTCTCTCTGTGTCAGGTGCTTTTAGATTGTGTCCCGGAATTAGGGATATTTTATCGGGAGACTCAGCGTTCTGTTAACGTGATCAGGTTCCGTTAGCAAGTTATGTCTCATTGGGTGACGGGTCCGTTTCTCGAAGCCTCTGCGGAGCTGTTGGATGTGTTCACTTGCGGATTGCTCAGGGGTGGGTGTGGGGCTTGCGCCGGTGGATGCCCTTTCTCTAGCGCTCATCCCCAGGAACGGCCCTGTGCCCCCGCAGCCAGGCGGCCCTCCCGTGGGGCGGTCGGAAGTGGGAGAGCCGCGTGGGGACCGTGGGTTCACCCCTGAGGGGTTGCTTCTTCCTCTGCTGACTTCCTTCCCTCGACTGCTTTTGCTTATTTTTCAGTCCTTGGGTAGCTTTCATATTTATCCAGAGTTTCTCGTTGTGATCAGCGTGGAGAAAGGCCGCCGCGGGCCTCGTGCATCTTGTAAGTCTGTACTCGTCCCTATTCTCATCTGTCAGATCGACCGTCTTACTCCCACCTTCATCCAAGAAGGGTGCTTAGCGGGCTGCAGGCCTGAGCACGGGGCCGCTTGCCTCTGGAGCTCTCATCGCTCTGGCGTCCGAGTTTCTCGTAAGAAGTCTGTGGGCGTCTCACTGTTGCTCCTTTAGGTAAAATGTTGTTTTCTCCCCTGGCTGTGTTAAGGATGCTCTTTGTGGCTTTCGTTTTCAACAGTTTCACTGTGCTGTACCTCGGTGTATCTTTTTCCTTCTTCTGCTGTTTGGGGTTTTCACAGGGTTTCTTGAATTTCTGAATTGATGTCTTACACCGCAGTTGGAATATTCTCAGCCATCACGTGTCCTTTAAAAACTTGCTTTTACTGAGACATTACCTACAGCAAGCAGAAATCTCACGTGTAAACTTGGATGGATTTTAACGTGTGAAAGATGTTCCAGGGCGGTCCTCACCTGGATCGGGACATGGAACTCGTGTCGCCGTGTGCCCTGACGCGCGGCCGTACCAAGAGGCAGGCGGGCTTCTGGCATCCCGCACTGTGGGCCGCGCGGCGCGGCCTCGACTACGCGTAGAGGGAAGCCTGTCGTCCGGTGGCTCTGTTGGGTCCCTCCGTCTGGGAGGCCCCTGCGCACCACGGGGCACGCCTGTGGGGAGATGTTCCTGCGTGTCCTTCTGTGCCGGGGAGGTGGCCCCGTCGTGTGATCCGCGGTGGAGGGCGCAGCGTTGTTTCTGGCTTCTGCAAGCACTCGCACTCCGGTACCCCCGTGTGTCTGCGGCAGACGCGCGGCCCCGCTTCTCAGGAGCGGCCTCGAGCAGGTGCTGGGTCGCTGCGAGGGCGTTGCCTTCGCCCTCCTGGCTCTCCGCCTCCACAGCCGCGCCTCTGCAGATGCTCATGTTAGACCCACACGCGGTCTCTCTGTGGCTTTTTAAGGCTTTTCTGTATTTTCTAACATTTTTGTCTTCGTTCTTTTTCTTCAGCTCTTACAGCTGACTCATTTTCTCTTCAAATGGGTCTGATCTATTAAAACGCATCCACTGAAATTTTTAACTAAGACAGTTGATTTTTTTTTTTCTGTTTATCGTATCCTTTTGGTTACTTTTCCATTTTTCCTAGATCTCCAGTAGGTCTAAATTTTGCCTTTTAAATCTCTGGACAGGTCAGATACAGTCTGTCTCTAATAATCTAAATCTGGATTCATTTTAGATGTGTTTGCATTTTTACTTGAGTGCTAGACATTATATGTGAAAATGTTGAAAAAATATAAAACCTGGGTGGCTTACTGAGTTAAACATCTGCCTTCGGCTCAGGTCATGATCTCAGGGTCCTGGGATCGAGCCCCGCATTGGGCTCCCTGCTCAGCGGGGAGTCTGCTTCCACCTCTCCCTCTTCCCCTGCTTTTGTTCCCTCTCTGTCAAATAGATGAATAAAATCTTAAAAAAGGTGGGAGGGGGGCGCCTGGGTGGCTCGGTGGGTGAAAGCCTCTGTCTTCATCTCAGGTTATGATCTCAGGGTCCTGGGATCGAGTCCCCCATCGGGCTCCCTGCTCAGCGGGGAGCCTGCTTCCCCCTTTGCTGCTCCCCACCGCTCCTTTTTTCCCTCTCAAATAAACAAAACTCTTGAAAAAAAAAAAACAAACAAAGCCATTTTCCTGATGAGAGGCAACTAGTGGTCCTCACAATCCTGGACCACCGTCATCCAGTCACAGGAATGGAGAGTACATAAAGGTGTGAAGGTTGGGTTAAAGTCTTCCCTTTTCCTTGGTGTCACCCTCTGGGGACCCAGTCCTTGGCTCCCTTTGCATCGTGGGTTCTGGACTCTCATCTCTGCCCCCCTACCCCGGGGCACTGAGCTTTGTGGTGTCATGTGTGTTTCTTTCAGAACCAGCACGTGCTGCTAGGGAAGAGCTGTTCCAAATGCCGCTTGACTCTCCACGCGTCCTCTGTCTGGTCTGGGGCTCTGTGTCTTTTTTGCCGTCTCCTCCAGGGGCTTCAAGTAGATACTGTTCATATTTTTATCTGGTTTTCCTAATTCCAAATAGGAAGGTTGGGTCCCATAGCCTGATCTGCCAGTACTGGGAGCAGATAGTCATGTTTCAGTGTCTAAACACATGTGTGTTGCTGTATTTTATCATCGTTACGTACGAGCCCCCAACTCTCCCCGAGTCTCACAGGACCCGTCTCAGGAACATTAAGTCGAAGTGAGTTGAGAGTTCAGTGATGTTAATCATGTGTTTATTGCTTTGAAGTAAGTCATCTTGGAGCCTGAAGCTAGTTCAGAGAAAATCCATTTGTTCTTTACACTGTGTGTGTGGTTTTTTTTTTTTTTTTTTTTTAGTTGACAGAGTTTCAGAATTTTTTATTTTTTTCCTAAAAGCTCCTTACAGGGTACTATGAGTAGGCCACATGGGTTGTCCTCTAAGTCCGGAGAGCCCAGTAGCGCTGTCTGTGCACGGTGGTGCACGAGCCCGGGCACTGCTGCTGCCGCCCGGTGCGGCGGGAGGGTTGAGGCCCCGCAGAGGCACGCACATCTGCGCCGTGAGTGGTGGTGACTTGTGACAAATGAAGCCAACATCAGCTCTGAGTGTGAGATAAGCCGGGGCTGCAAGGGTTCCTGTCAGAATCGCCAGCTCCCTAACGATATTGTCCATGTGCGCTTTTGTCTTTTAAGATCTCCGCACTTGTCCTGAGAGCCCAGGCGTCCGAGAGCTTACTTGAAGAGTTACAGCAGGGCTTTTCCCAGGCGAAAAGGGATGTTCAGGAGCAGATGGTAAGTTGACATTTAAGTTAGCATGAACCGTGTTGAAGAGATTCCTTTCTTATTCTGTTGTGAGACCCTCTTTGCTGCGACTGTCTCCCTGGCCCAGTGGCCCCGCTGTTCGGCTCTCCGGGGCTGAAGCAGTGTCGGTCATGGACGAGGTTATGTGAGGACCCCACTCCTTTTCTAAACCTGCCTCCCAGCCAAAACCACTCGGACCTTTAACTTACTGTCCTCTTCTGACTTGGTCAGTGTCAGTAGGGTGAGCTCTGGGCCGCCGGTGGGCTCAGATACAAGGTGGACATTGGAAACCCCCACAGCCCCGGCAGCTGGAGCCTTCGAACCATCCCGTACCTGCCCCGAGCAGCTCCCTGACTGAAAGCGGGCTTCCGGGGCTCCTGGGCACCAACACGGGCACCCTCACTGCGGTGCTGCAGGGGGCCGTCTGTCCATCTTGAGGGCTGGGGTGGACAGCTCCTGGAGGAAGAGCTGCTGGGAACCCCGCAGGGTAGCTCCCGGGACTGGGCCTCCTTCCCCACTGGGCCACTCCATCCGCCTGTGCTTCCATTTCCTTGAAGCTGGAATCCAACGCCGATGGCCCTTGTAGATGATGGCCGAGCTGGCGGAGCCGGGCTGATCCCAGAGCTGCCTCGCGTCCTGCTCGGCCAGCAGTGACGGGGGAAGGCCTCCGGTTGTCTGGGCACGGCAGTGCTTTGTTCTTGGCTGGCATCGGGTCAGTGTCTGAGTGCTTCTGGAGCTGGTACCCGACATACTAGCCCTGGGCTCTGGAGCGTCTCATTCTGACCCTTGACCAGGGACTTTCATACCTTCTCGTTGATCAGAGGGTACGACACGGTGACTGTCAGCGCAAAAGCCGCTGCTAAATGCTGACAGCGTTCCAGCGCTTAGCTCCTCTCTCCTCTGTCCTCCTCATCGCTGCCTGCTTGTCTTCTGCACACGTCGGCCTGCGCACACGTCCCGAGTGGACGCCGCTTAGAACGCACACGTTACAGGTGACCAGAGACGTGTGCGAAGGCAGGCTGGGGTCCCGCGCTCTGTCCGCGGCCCAACCCCTTTCTTGACGTGACCTGCACAGGTTCTTGGAGTGAGGGAGAGAGACCCCGTGTCTTTGCCCCTTCTCGCAGGAGCCACTATGGCCATGCCTGGGATCTTCACGTTCCCCCAGCAGCGTCTGGGAGAGCGTCTGTCTCCAGCGGCTCATGGAATGGACGCTCCTAGCGTCTCCAGTTAGCGTTCCCAGTTGTCAGTGTTGGGCTGCACCTGCACTGCTGAGGCTTCTCTGTCTCTCCCGTGTGTGTGTGTGTGTGTGTGTGTGTGTGTGTGTTTTCTGAGCCACCTGGAAATCATTCGCAGACACTGTGCTGCTCCGAAATATTTGAGCACACCTCTCCCGAGAGCTGAGGAGGGGTGCTTCTCCTCCACCATGGCGCTGTTCTCGTATCCTTAAAATGGGACCAGGGTCCCCAGAGTGCGTGGTTCTTCATAGGGGCGGTTTCAGTTTTTTATTCTGATTTTTTGGTGGAAGAACCAGTCAGGAATAACACATTGTCTTTTGCCCTCTTGTCACTTTACTCTCTTTTAGTCTCTGATAATCTAGAACAGTCATCTACCATTTTGGTGTTTTTTTTTTTTTTTTTAAAGATTTTATTTATTTATTTATTTGACAGAGAAAGAGATCACAAGTAGGCAGAGAGACAGAGAGGGGAGGGGAAGCAGGCTCCCTGCTGAGCAGAGAGCCCGATGTGGGACTCGATCCCAGGACTCTGGGATCATGACCTGAGCTGAAGGCAGAGGCTTAACCCGCTGAGCCACCCAGGCGCCCTGGTGGTGGTTTTTTTGTTTTTGTTTTTTTTGGTCGTTTGTGACATTAGCATTTTTGCAGAGCCCAGAGCAGCTGCCCCCTAGAATCACATGTTGGATAATTCCCGCGCGATTCGTTTCAGGTTAGACATCTGGGCACGAGCAGCACAGAGATGCAGTGAGTTTGTGGGGCGCTCTGCGGAGCAGGGGGCTTGCTGTGCGGCGCCCGTCACCTGGTTAGGGCGGGGGCACCACAGTTTCTGAGTGACCGCCTAGAGCCACCAACAACAGCAAGAGCATTGAATGAGTTTCTGTGATCCTTTGTAGCCCTTCTTGCTCTTAGAATGTGTCCCAGCTGAGGATTCGCAGTGCACCCTGTGTTTCCAAAGCTGCTGGAGTTAACTACTTCCTTTGTGGTTATGGTACCGCTTCCATGCAGGGTGAGCTCTGTGTGTGTCTGCCCGTGTGATGCTTTTGGGTTTCCCTTTTTTTCTTTTTTGATTTACTTTTTTTGGGGGGGGTGCATGCAACATGGTTCATAAAACTATAAAAATGGATAGATGTTCATACTTCTTCCATTCCCTATTCCTTTCATTCCATCCTGCCCCCTCCTGTTTAGGCTCATTTTAATTTATTTTTGGTGTATCCTCGTGCTTTTCTCTTTATAAAAGTAGCAGCTATACCCATGTTATTCTTTCCCCCTTTCCATGTCCCAGAGAGAGTGGGATGCTCATATTTTGGGAAAGGGCTGAAGGGGAGTGTAAGCCCAGTGGCTTCAGGCCTGCAGATAAGAGCCGCAGAATGAACTGAGATTGATGCGTGACCACGCAGGCCTGCCAGCAGCCTTCGTCCTTCCGGATGCAGCAGTCCCCTTCTGTGGGAAATGACCTTGAGCCTCTCACCTTGGAACTGCTCTGTCCTGTTATCCCTGCTGCTCCCGTCCCCTATCCTAGTGCTCGCACTTCCCAGGGGTTGTCGCTTTGCCAAGCTCTCCTCCTGTGAGCTTGTCCGGGCCGGGCTCCGGCTTTTGTCTTTGTGCCCCCCAGTGCGGCACATGCCTCGTGTAGAGCCGCAGCTGCTAACGGAGTGTTGGAGCGCACGGTCTGTGTTTACACACGCGCGCCGGTGAAATGACCTGGTAAAGTTAGCAGAAGTCAGATACTTGTGTAGAATTTCATCATATGCTCAAAGTAGCTGGGATAATTTTTATAACGATTCAAATCCTCATCAAATACCTACAGTCGTATTGTGCGTCAGCATGCAAACACACGTGGGCGCCGGTCCCCTTTTAGGAATGAGCTGCTCAGGTGTCCTGTAGTTCCAAGCAGGGGTCCTCCTGCCGGCTGCAGCGCGCATGGCTGCTGGGCTCTGAACTCTGTGCAAGGGAGCCGGTGCTGCTCGGCCGTCCCGGCGGGTGGGGAGACAGGGTCATGCAGTGTGTGCTCCCACACATGCTCCGTTTGAGTGAAGCCGTGGCTGCAGGGGAGCGGGGGAGGGGTCATGATGTCTCTGCTGCCCGTGCTTCTTCCTGTCTGCGTCCTCGAGAGGGAGGAGCCCCTGCGGGTGGCGCGGCGGTCCTGCCGAGGGTCCCCGCGTGCCCAGCCCCAGGCTGCGGCGGCGTCAACGACTCTGGCGTGTGTTGCAGGCGGTGCTGCTGCGGTCGCGGGAGCAGGTGGCGGACGAGCTGGCCAGGCTGCAGAAGGACAACGACAGTCTGCAGGGGAAGCACAGCCTGCATGCGTCGCTGCAGCAGGCGGAAGACTCCGTGCTCCCGGACACTCTGGAGGTATTGCGTTTGCCCCGGCTCAGAGCGCAGACGCGCTGCTTCTGAAACGGCCGCTGGCCCGTTCTCGCCCGCGATGGGTTGCGCAGGTGGCGCCGGTGGCTCTCGGATGCGGCCCCATCATTTCAGAACGTGCTCATCACCTCCGGAAGACGCCCCGGCCCTTCTCCCCCCACCGCCCTGCCCGGAGCACCTGCCGAGCTCCTCTCTTCCCGGCGTTGCTGTGCCGTGCCCTGCGCGGCTGGGACCCTGCGGTGTGGGCGGTGTATGGTCCTTCGCCGCCGCAGACCGTTGTCCGTGGTCACCGTGCCGCACAGCCGCGTCCGAGCGCCCGCCCTTGTCTTGGCCGCGTGGACGTTCTGTTTACCCGCTGGTCTCTGGGTGGGCATCCGGGGGATCTCCTTGTGTACACGGCTGCAGATGATGTTGCTGTGGACATTACTGCTCGTGTGGGTTTCTCTGGGGGACATACCTTGAGGTACAGTCACAGGGCCTGTGAGAGCTGCGCAGTGATCCCATGAGGCTCTCTCCTGTCCCCGCTGGTCCCGTCCCCGCTGGTGCCCGTCCCCATTGGTCCGCATCCTTGCTGGTACCTTCCACTCTGCTCCCATCCCCGCTCGTCCCGTCCTGGCTATTGCCCATCCTCGCTGGTCCCATCTCCACAGGTCCCATCCCGGCTGGTCCCCATCCCCACTGGTGCCTGTCCCGACTGGTCCCGTCCCCGCTGGTACCCGTCCTTGCTGGTCCCATCCTGGCTGGTCCCTTGTCCCCACTGGTCCCGTCCCCGCTGGTCCTGTCCTGGCTGCTGCCCGTCCCCGCTGGTCCCGTCCTCGCTGGTCCCGTCCTCGCTGGTCCCATCCCGGCTGGTCCCGGTCCCCGCTGGTCCCGGTTCCCGCTGGTCCCGTCCCCCCTGGACCCCATCCCCGCTGGTCCCGTCCTCACTGGTCCGTCCTGGCTGGTCCCTGTCCCCGCTGGTCTCTTCCTCGCTGGTCCTGTCCACTCTGGTGCCTGTCCCTGCTGGTCCCGCCCCCGTTGCCTGTCCCCGCTGGTCCTGTCCCCACTGTCCCGTCCTGGCTGCTGCCCATCCCCTCTGGTGCCCGTCCTCAGTGGTGCCCGTCTCACTGTTTTACTCCAGCCGGCGCGGCAGGTGTGGAGCAGCGTCTTGTGGTTCTTGTGTGTTCCGTGCCCATGCAGTGGTAGTGAGTGTCTTCCTGTGGGTTTATCGGCCATTTGTCTGTGTTCCTTGGAGAAACGTCTGTTCAGATCTTGGGCTCATTTCTAAGTTGGGTTGTATCTTTTTTACTGTGGAGTTACGCATGCTTGGTCTAGACCTAAGCCCCTCACCAGAGCAGCGATTTGCAGAGCCCCGGGGAGCACTGTGGAAATGGGAGTGCATGGAGGGCTCGCCGGGCTTGGTTTTCTGTACCAGCCTGGAGAGGGTGAACGGCACCTGCCACCCTCCTGCCCTCTCTTAACTTCACTGACACGTGGGTTCACTCTGTTCCTGTGAGGTTGGGTGGATGTGGGCTGTGAAACTGCCCGCTTCCCAGAGACACTCGTGACCATCTCCCGTCTGGGTCCCAGGCGGGCCTGAGATCAGGCGGGCCGGGTGCGCTCGCAGCCCCGCACACGCCCCACACGCTCCCCACCCTCGTGCTGCACCACTGGCAGGTCCTTCAGCGTCAGCAGCCGCATCTAAGGCCAAGCCCAGGAGATGCAGACCATATTACGCTAGGAGCAGTCGTTACTTGTGAGATCTTTTGTTTCCATTTTTTAAAAAAAAGAACTTACAATAGTTAACTAAGTATCAACACTACAGAAATTTATAATTTTGTAAGTTTTCTCTGATCCTACCCTGCAGATCCAATCTCTACAACTTGGGCCTCTCCTTCCCCCCCCCCCCCCCCCCCCCCCCGTGTACATATGAACACGACCACTGGGTTTTATTTACTCATGGGGCCACCTCGCTGACCTGCCACCAGCGCTGTGTCTGGCCCCTGCCCTCCCGACCTCATTTCTCCGTGCAGGCCGCTGGCGCTGCCCTTTGGGAACTGGTGGCTGATCTCGGCAGAGTTTGGGGACCCGTCTGCTCGCGCTCTCCCCACCGTCCCCCCGCGCTCTCCCCACCTTCCCCCCGATGAGCGGTTCTGTGCCCGGGCAGGCTCCTCTTTTCCGGGCTCTCTAGACTTGAACTCCTGGACTGAGCACACTTCCTGGAAGGCCTGAAGGCTGTGTGACCAGTGCGGGCGGGGGCCCGAGGCTTAGACCTGCTCCAGGAGGAGATCTCGGGGTTTTCCTCCAGTGGTCTCTGGGTGCTCTTTGCTCTGCCCGAGCTGACTTAAGGTGCTGCTGGCGGCGACCTGAGGAGTCCGCGTTTACCTCACAGTTGCCTTAGGGTGTGATTGGACTTTTTTAAAAAGAAGACAGCTACGATTTAGGGAAGTAAGATTTAAACTGAATTTATTATAGAAAAACAGGCGGTCCCCTTGGAAAGTGGCTCTTCGGCCCGCGGTGTCTGGCCCAGTGTTGTCCGTGGCCTGTGGCCGGCGCTGGGCAGAGCGTGTCAGTGCACGTGTGAGGTCACTCTGCGCCGAAGCCACGCTTGCTTGGGGGCGTGACCTGCTGGGGCCTCACCCCGACTCCCCCAGGTTTGACCAGCTGACCTGGGGGCCGCGGAGGCCTGCACAGCCCGCCCACACTGCGCGTCCTATGTGTTCTTGCTTTTCTGCTGAGGAGGCGGTCTTGGGGGAGACCGCATCCCGCCGTGCCTGTTTCCGGCCGGAGCGTCGGGTTCTGCCGCGGAGCGCCGTGGCGGGGAGCCCCGAGGGCGAGCTTCACGGCGCCCGCGGATTCGGGGGCTGGAGCCGTCGGGGGCTTCTCGTGTCGCACAGCCGGCGAGCCTGGTTTCTCGGCTGCAGGCACTGCGGGAGCTGGTCCTCAAATACCGGGAGAGCATCGTGCACGTGCGGACGGCGGCGGAGCACACAGAGGAGAAGCTGAAGGCCGAGATCCTGTTCCTCAAAGAGCAGATTCAGGCGGAGCAGTGCTTGAAGGAGAACCTCGAGGAGACCCTGCAGCTGGAGATCGAAAACTGCAAGGAGGAGCTGGGTGGGGCCCGGGCCGTGGGCGGGGCCTGGGAGAAGTGGGTGGGGGACCCGGGGCGCCAGCGGGCTGACTTTGGGATTATATACACGTGGAAGGCAGCAAACGGGCAGGGGAGGTGTAGGAAAAAACGAAGGGGTTTTCAGATGTTCTGATATATCCGGAGTAAATTCAGATTTAATTGGGACTTGAAAATCCCGTATTCGGGGAGTGGAGCTGGCCGCTCCTGGCAGAGCCCTGGGGTGTCACCAGAGCCCTGCTGGGCTGCACCGGCCCCGGAGTTCGACCTGGCGCAGGACGCACTTTCCATGTGGCCTGCACTAGAGCTTCGTGCCGCTGCGGGGGCTGGGGCACTTGAGAGAGGGGCACTGGTCTGCTCTTGGGGTCCAACTGCTTTCCTTGTTTGAGATCGAGCTTATGGGAGAAGGGGGCATGAATGAAGAAGACCTCAGCAAGGCTGACGCTTCCCCACCCTTCCCTTCCAGCTTCCGTGTCTAGCCTAAAAGCTGAACTAGAAAGAATAAAAGTGGAAAAGGCACAGGTGAGTCTCCTGAGGTCCACGGGGGCTGCACTGCAGCTGGGAGTCGTGTGTGGGAGACGGGCCTCGTCCCGCCCGCAGGGAGTGTCTGCCCGGTGTCCGCTGGGGCTCAGGGACAGGCGGGTGGGGTCAGGGCGTGTCGGTGTGGAACAGGGTCTCCTACAAGTGGGAGGGAGTTTTATAGCGGGCTCGCAGTCCTGACATCAACACTGCTGCCTGCCGGCCCCGTGCCCTGCGCCCCCACCGGGCACGCCCTTCATCCCGCAAGCCCGGCCGCTGAGTCCTCGTCTACTCCCCTCCGTCTCGCTGTCCGCGGCTTCCCTGTGGCTCTGCCGTCTCTCCTTCCCGGCTGCTTGCCTCTTCACGCGGTCTCTGGCGATACCCAGGGGCCTGGCTTCCGTCCGTCTCTGGCCCAGGCTGCCACCGGCCCTGGCTGAGCAGCCCCGTGTGTCCCTGCCCGTCCGCTGTCCCCTCCCCGCCCCCTCAGGCCCCTCACCCTCAGCTGTGACGGTCCTGTCCGCCGTCCACATGACCTCGCCGCCTGTGGCCCTCCCGGCCGTTCGGGTTCCTTCCGGGAAGGTGCGGCTTCTGCTGGGTGTTGCGCCGCCCATCCCACCGTCTGGGCCCCGCGTACTTGGTATTTCCCTCCCTGGAAACCGTCACCTCTTGACAGTTTTCCACCACATGCTGCGGCCCCTGGTAGGAGTGCGCGCCCTCTGGTTTGTCCCCGGTGCCACGATTCCGGCTCCTGCACTGCGGGGGGCAGACGGGCAGACTGTACCCGCTTCGGTGCGTATCCGTCTTGTCCGCACGCATCGCCTGTTTGGCTCAGACTTAAGTGCTCGGCCTGCGCACTCTACCAGCCTGATGCCTCCGCCTGCCTCCAGCACGGACCCCTCCCGGGTCCTCTTCGTAGTAAAGCCCCCGGGGGTCTTTCAGAACTACTAGGACGCAAACACGACTGTGTCGCTGTCAACCCCCCTGTGGCCCCTGCCGTCGCCAGGATGGAGCCTGTGTCCCCAGCCCAGCTCAGGGCCTCTCCCACGTCCGCCCGCAGGGCCCGCTGCAGCAGGGACTCACCCCGGTTCCGGGCATTCTTGCACGTTCTTACACGTCTACCCGCCTTCACCCCTTCCCACTCTCCTTCCCTGGAAAATGTTTCTGTTATGGGTCAGTGTCACGTCAGCTTTTCTGGCAGGATGACATGCTGCTTCTCCGCGGTCACGTGCCATGAGTCACATGCACGTCTGTCTCCCGATCTCTGTCCCCGGGCCTTAGGACCTAGTAGGGACCTGATGGATGTCCGATGAGGCAGGAGGTCTTGGGGGGCAGCAGTGAGCGGGTGGGGATGGCGCAGGCGGCTGGTGGCCATGGCCGGGTGTGCCTGAGGGCGGGGCTGCTTCTCCAGCTCGGCTTTCCCCTTTCCCAGCTGGAGGCCACCCTGAGGGACAAGTCGCAGCAGCTCGAGGGCTTCCAGGAGCTGAAGGTGACTTTGGAAGAGCAGTTAAAGAAGGAGACGGCGGCTAAGGTGATGCGGCGCCGGGAACACGGGGTCGCACGGTGCCTGTGTGGGAGGACGTGGCAGCTTGGGGCCGTGTCCCCCAAGGCCATCCGTGGGCGGAGGGGAAAGGACCCTGTCGGGTCGCCGTGGCAAGCGGTGCTCTGGGCCGTCTCTGGGGCCTGTCCCCCATGTACACGCATCCTGCGGCCAGCCCGGCGAGGACAGCCTCCGTGAGGCCGACTGTGGCCACGGTACTGGAGGGTCCTGTGTCCCCAGAAAGGCTCCCGTGACGGCTCCCCAGCCGAGCAGACGGGCTCATGGGAGCCACCGTGGCAGGTGCCAGGTCGTCCCCGCTGCTGTGGTAGCTCCTCTCAGCCGCTGCTTTCTGCTGACCAACGGCGGTCCCGGGGCGGTGGCTCTGTCCTTGCGTCGCAGGGGTAGCCGTGCGGGGCCGGTGTGGGGCTGCGTGGCCGTGGCTTCCCGGGCCTCACGGCGGACTGCGCTCACAGACAGCCGCGGAGCAGCTTGTGTTTGAGGAAAAGAACAAGGCGCAGCGGCTGCAGACAGAGCTGGACGTCAGCGAGCAGGTGCAGAGGGACTTCGTGAAGCTCTCGCAGACCCTGCAGGTGAGGTCCGCGGGGACCTGGGGCCCCGCTCCCTGGCGGCTCCGCGAGAAAGTGGTCAAGGGCACAGATGTGAGACCCTTTCCCACCGCGCCGCTGCCTGCACTCGGTTCCTCTCCTGACCCCCAGCACTGCCTTCCTGCTGTGGGCGCCCCGTGCCCGTCACCCTTCCTTTGAGGCCCAGCTCGGCGTGGTCCTCCCCCGTGGCGTCCTGTCTACCGCCACGGCTGGCTGCGGGGCGCCTGTGGCCTTGGGCCCGGCGGATGCCTACAGGGATATTCGGGAGGTTGGAAACAACCCTCGAAGCTCGCGGTTTGTTCGTGTGCCCCGAACTCAGCCCGTGGTGTCCGTGAGGCCAGGGGTCGGGGGTCATCCGTGTTGCGGTCCCAGCAGTCAGTCTGGGCCTGTTGCACGGCAGCCCCCAGAGAGCAAATTGCTCTGAGAGGCCCTGTCGCCTCAAAACCGGGTCCGCTTGGGAGAGTCTGGCCTGAGGCGCATGCACATGTCCCTGTCACTTCCCAGGTGCAGCTGGAGCGGATCCGGCAGGCGGGTTCCCTGGAGCGGATCCGGGCCATCCTCAACGACACCAAGCTCACCGACATCAACCAGCTCCCCGAGACATGACGCGCGCAGCAGACGCCGGCCCGCCACCCTGGGATTTTACCTCCTCTTTAGAGCAACGTTAATTATTATTTAACTCTTAACTGAAGAAGTCACGAGGAAGGAGCCTGCAGCCACGCTTGCTTCTGGTGGGAGATGATGCTGCGGCACGGGAGCAGCGACCGGCCGGGGGACGTGCACGGAAGGACTTCCTGTGGGGACGGACGGACACGCTGGACTCCGGGGGGCTGGGGTCCGCTCGGTGGCGGAGGAAGTGCCGCTTTCTCCAACGTTCTCCTGCCTTCAAAGTAACATCCCGATCGTGTTTGGAATTACGTGTTCTGTCCTAGACCCGGGAGGAGCGCACCGGTCACCGTGTTCAGCTCTGGAGGGGTGTCGTGTGCCGGACAAGTATTTTATATTAAAATATGCAGCTGGAGAGCAGGCCGGCGCTGGGGACTGCACTGCTCAGCTCAGCGCGTTTCTCTCTTTTTACTGTCCTGTCTTGTGTCGGAGGACCTTCAGCGCGACAGAGACCTGCCTGAGAACCACGGGACGGTGGCGACACCACCGACGCAGGCGCCGACTTGACTGTGAGACCCGAGGGCGTGCGGGGACGCCCGCACAGGAAGCCGAGGTTCACGGAGAAGCACAAGAGGCCGCGGAAGCACTTCCTGCCCCTGGACGCGCTCTGCGGGCCCACAGGTACCAGGGTTAAGCCGAGCGGGCACGTCTGCTCTTCCGAAAACTGTTTTAGTTTAGTTATTGGATCAGTGGAAAAATAATATTAATAAAACGAGCTCTGTCTGACATCTAGTATGAACTTCGGCATCCGCTTATTTCCACCTCGAGTCCGCGAGCCCGTGTACCTTGTTTCCGAGCGTCCCAGACGGATGCCTGGTTTGTGTCCCTCTTCGGATGTCGCTGGGGTGTGGGCACTGCCCGTGGGAGCCCGGCCGGTCGCATCTGTGCCTCGGGCCCCGCCCCACCGCAGGGAGCTTGGAGAGCAGGTTCTGGGCTCCTGCTCACCTGCGGGGGGAATGCTGGGGCCCGGCGCGCACACGCGTCCTCGGGGACCCTCGTGCTTGTGCTGCATGGCGGGGCGCGAGAGGGAGTCCGGCGGGTGGGAGTGGCTGCGACAGACTGGCTCGGCCGGCGTCAACTCACAGGTCCGAGTGGGTGGTCTCGCAGGCTGGGCCGCCCCGAACCCCTGCGCCCCCAGGACGAGAGGAGGACCACCGCGCTCACTCCTACGGTCCCGCTGCCATTCTTAGCTGTGAATCCAACGGTAACTGCTGACCGGGGAAATGGTGCTCTAGGCCTGTCACGCACAAAACATCAAAATCCGTTTTTAAAAATCTGTCAAGTCTCTGTAGAAGGTGCTACTTTGTTTAAGGAAAGGAACCTACACCCTCACTCGGTCACGACGACCCGCGGGCGGACTTCCGAGGCGCGCAGCTGGGCCGCCACCTTCTGGAGCGCGTCCACCCGCTCCCGGGGATGCCGGCCCCAAGCAGACGGATTCCTCCTTCGGGCACCGACGGCAGGCGGGGGGAGCCCCGCTGAGAACTTCCTAGACGAGCCCCCATGGAGCCCCGGGGTTCTGCTCTGAGACTGCAGCAATGCTACCTGGGGAGGAAGCACTTCCCGCAAGCGGGGCCACGGGACCCGGCCAAGGACGTGGGGTTCAATCCCCGAAGACAAAGGACAGGTCAGCTGAGCTCCCCGGGCGTCCCTGTGCTCGCGCTCCAACTGGACATTTGTGTCCGCGCACAGCTGACTCGTCCTTCCCTCTTGGCTTTCCACGGTGGTCACTCAGCCCCGCCCACCTTCCAGAACTCCCGCGGGCAGGTGCTAGAGGCGGACAGACCCATGTCCGGCGAGGCTCCTCTCCCGCGGAGGTCTGACCCACCTGGTGCCCATCGGGGACCACGCACAGCCCAGTGCCGCGCATCGGTGGCCCCTGCAACAGCTCTGAGCGGGCTTCGGGGGTGACCGTCTGACCGCGCTTGACATAGTGTTGGCACGAAACAGCAGCCGCCTCTGTTCCGTCCCGGGGTTCTGTCCGCCACGCTTGGACACCGCGGCCGCTGTCTGGCTGGAGCGTGGAGATGCGGGCCGGCGCGGGGAGGCGGGCGGTGCACGGCCGCGGTCCCAGAAATCCCTAGGTCCATGCTGCACGCAACCCTACACCTCAGCTTAAACGCAAAATCCATTCCAACTCCTGTGTAAAAGCATTTATTCGGTAATCATACACGCGGGTGGGGACATGCACCAGCAGGGCCGAGTGCGCCAAGGCCTCTTCGTGAGTGGGGCGTGAGCCCCCGTGGGAGCTATGGCCGCGTCTGCCTGTGGGGACCCGCCGCGGCTCAGAAGTTCACGTGGCTGCGGATGGCGTTGATCTGCTTCACCATCTCCCGGATGTGCTCGCCCCTGCGGGACGAGTCACACGGTCACTCGGGTCCGCAAGCGCGAGCGCGCCGGTGACACCCGCGCGCAAGGGCTTCAGCGGAGGCGCTCGGGCGTGTGGAGGATCCCGTGCGATGCCCCGGACCGCTGGGCTCCCGCCACCCCCGCCCACCGCCCTGGACTCACTCCTCCTTCAGCACCGACTGGATGCAGCTGCGCTGGTAGGCGCTGAGGGCCATGGCGGGCTTCTGCGGGCTCAGAGCGCGCGCCATCTTGCGCTGCTGGTAGTCCTTCTTCACGGTCACCTGCGGGGCGGGACGGCCCGGGCCCCATGTGCTGCGCCACCGCCGCCGGCAGACCCCCCGCCCCGCGCCTGCCCCGCTCCCGCCCTGCGCACCTGCTTGATGGCGCGGCCCAGGTGGCGCAGCTGCTCGGGGATGCGCTGCAGCTCCCGCCGCATGTCGCGCTCGCGGTCGGACAGCACCGGCAGCTGCGCGTGGACGCGGTGCAGCACCGTCTTCATCCTGCGGTGAGGCAGGTGGGCGGCTCAGCCCGCAGCGGGCCTGCGACTCCGGCCCGGCATCCGCGCCCCGGCGCACCCTGCCGCCACTGACCTGTTCATGAGGTCCTCCTGCTTCTCCTTGGCCTCCTCGTACTTGTCGGCCAGGTGTTCCGCCATCTCCCGCAGGTTCTTCCTGGCGGCACATACCGAGACGCTGCGGGCTGCACCCAGCGGCGGAGACACGGAGATGCAGCCGCCCGCCCGCCCGCCCGGTGCTTACCTCTCCTCGCGGCAGTGGCTGAGGTCCTCCAGCTGCTTCTGCTTCTGGTCGCACAGCAGCCGGACCCTGTGGGGCCGCACGCTCGTCAGGGGGGCCGCACGCTCGTCAGGGGGGCCGTGCGGGGGGGCAGGGGGCGCATGGGCCGGTACCTGCGCTGGATCTCCTCCTTGGCCAGGTCCTGCTTCAGCACGTATTGCTCCCGGAACACCTGCGTGGCGCGGCTCAGCAGCTGCAGGCACTCCTCGGGGGGCGGCGCCGCGGCCTTGTCCGACCACCTGCCGGTGGCCGCAGTCACCTCTCCGGCTCGCGCCGGGGTGGGGCCCTCATGCCGTGTGTCCTTCCCGGCCGCCCCGCAGCCCCTCTC
This sequence comes from Enhydra lutris kenyoni, assembly GCF_002288905.1. Taxonomy (NCBI): domain Eukaryota; kingdom Metazoa; phylum Chordata; class Mammalia; order Carnivora; family Mustelidae; genus Enhydra; species Enhydra lutris. The sequence continues at coordinate 1,211,964 of NW_019154166.1, read as the reverse complement.
CCTGCATCTGCGTCCCCTGCCGGTGTCTCGCTGACGGACCACGCCCGGTTCCCCTCACACCCGGCTGTTAGCATGCAGGGGACCGGAGGAGGGGGGACACGGAGGACGGACGGGCAGGAGGAACACGGGACGGGAACCTGGTAGAGCCCTGACGCCCTGAACCGCGTACTTCAAAAAGGCGGGATTCGCAACGCTCCGTTGCAAAATGCTTCTGATGTGCTTCTCAAAGGAGTCCGGGCTCTCGGCCAGGATGCGGAGAGGAGACTCGGCCGCGGCCTCATCTTCTCGGGTGCAGAGCAGGGGCGGAGATGCCGGGTGGACGGTGCTTCTGCAAGACACACGGGACTCCGCACTGTCCTCCGCGCGAGCCTCCGGGGCATCGACGCAGAGCTGGGAGAACACGACCAGCCAGAAAGCGAGTCTCCAGGGACAGGAGGAGAACACAGCGCTCTGCCCTGCAGGCCACCCTGGGGAAGCCGCCCCCCCCGCCCCACTCTCCCCACACCGCCGCGGCATGCGTGCAGGACAGGAGTCTGAACTGACCGGGCCGGGCACCGCACAACCGTCTGTCACGCAAACGGACTGTGCGTCTCCAGCAGGGGTCCCGGATCCGCCCCAGCCTCGCCGAGGGCTCCCCCAGCAGGACGGCGGAGTGTGTGGGGACGCGAGGGGACTTACAGCAAGGGCCGGATGAGGCACTCGTAGCTGCTGGTGACGCAGACCATCGTGGGCCCCAGGATGTCGGGCACGATCCAGAACCCTTGGATGGGCGCCGGCTGCCTGGAAAGACAAGGCTACAGGGCTGTCGCGCACCCGGGATGCGCCGCCCCTGCAGGAGCATCGAGCTGGGGACCAGAAGGCCGTCCTGCTGAGTCCCAGTCACCTCCCGTCCCCATCCTGCACCCTCTCCCGCGCTCCTTCCCTACGGGCCCAGCTCCTGCACCCACAAGCCCCGTCCACGCGCACGCGGCTTCCGCAACCAACCCTTCCTCCTGGGGCCCACGAGCATGATGGCAGGACAGTGATGCAGTGACCCCGGGACTGAGCTGGGGTCATTCTCTACCCCTTCACTCCCCGAACATCCACAGACCAAGTGTCCCTCAGCCACAAACTGAGCACAGCGCAGCGTGCGGCAGACAGATGCGGTCTGTGCCCTCACAGACTCACCTTCAGTAGCGCGCCCCGGAGCGCACTAGGAGGGCCTCCGGCAGACGGGCCCACGGTAGCCCGCGCTGAAGCCCTGACATGAGCTCGGGGCCACGCGTGAGGATGGGGACACACGGCAGGTGGCCATCAGGCAGGTGGCTTGACCCATAGCCCCTCAGGTCAGCAGTCGTGTCCGCGGGTGGCCCACGTGCACCCAGCAACGTGAGTTCAGCGGCCCGTGGGGAGGGGACACGCGTGCACCCAGCGATGTGAGTTCAGCGGCCCATGGGGAGGGGACACGCGTGCACCCGGCGATGTGAGTTCAGCAGCCCGTGGGGAGGGGACACGCGTGCACCCGGCGACGTGAGTTCAGCGGCCTGCGGGGAGGGGACACGGCCTTACCTGCAGGGCAGCGGCTTGGTGCAGAGGATGTGCTCCACGAAGCACTTCTGCTCGGCGGCCAGCTCCTGCAAGCTGTCCTTGTCCTCCTCGTCTGCGGGGGAGGGGCCCAGGGACCTGGGTCAGCAACCTGCGCACACAGCGCAGGCGCCCGCCGGACGTGGCCAAGTGCCCGTGCCAGAGCCTGGCCTCGTGTGGGCCATGCTGGCAGAGCGGCTGTGTCCGGGCAGCGGCCTAGACACAGGCCGGCTCCGCATCGGCTCCCCAAAACACGACCCCAGCAGCGCGCGAGCCACCGTGGCATATCATGCTCTGGGGCGGGGGGAACGAGAGCCTTACACCCACCGCCAGAGATTTCAGTCTCTTCGCGAGGGCGCCTGGGGGGCTGAGTCGGTGCAGCGGCTGCTTCGGCTCAGGTCACGCTCCCGGGGTCCTGGGGTCCTGCTCCCTGGGTACTGGGGTCACGCCCCGCGTGGGGCTCCCTGCTCAGTGGGCATCTGCCTCCCCTCCCCATCTGCTGCCCCCCGCTTGTGCGCTCTCATGCTTCCGCGAATAAGAAATCTCAAGTCTGTTCAGTTCCCGAAAGGAAACCCCATGCACGTGAGCAACCACACGAGTCCGGCCAATTGGCCCCCCGCCCTGCCCCCATGCGGTGGACCATCCGTGTCGTGCACCAGCCTGCTCTGTGCGGTCTCCATGCGCAGAGCCATGCAACAGGGAGCCGCAGCTGCGTCAGACCTCACCCCTCCCCAGTGCCGGCAGACACCCCGTTGCACGGCTGGATGGCTGCCCACTTGGCGGCGATGGACGCCCAGCTGTTGGGCGACTGCGCCAACGCCGCCGCCAAGAGCTGCATACTGCTGGACGTGTGCACCGAGGAGCGAATCGCCGGGTCACACCACGCTGGGTAACAGTGTGGGTCACCCGGAGAGGGACCAGACTGTTGACCCGTGTGGCACCACGTCATGGTCCGCACGGCCCGTGCTGGCGGCGCTCGTTACGGCCGGTTGGGACCGGCCGCTGTGACAGCCCTGATGTCCAGGGCTCGTGTGGTGTCTCCTTTCTGGGACTGACGCTGCCGAACGCGTCTCCCCACGCTTACTGGCCGTGCGCGCCTCATCGGCCGAACAGTATCACTCAAACCCCTTGTCCTTCCCTGAACTGGACTCTTGTCGTCTGCGAGGCTCCACAAGCCCCTCGCGTGCTCCAGCTACCAAGTCCGTGAGCAGATCTGGGCCGGGCGCTTCCTCCCACCCTGTGGACAGTCCTTTCGCTCTGTCACAGGGTTTTCTTCCACGAGTTCTACAGTTTCACTTCTGTCATCCCGTCTGAGTCACTCTTGTGTCACGGTGTGAGGAAGGGGTCCAATTCCGTCCTGTCGCGGCTACATGTACACGTGTCCCAGCACCGCGGGTCAGGAAGACCGCTCGCCCCGGGCCAACCCATGCTGGGCCCTGTGGAAGCCAACAGGGCTGTCCCCCCGTTCCACTGACCTACGCGGGTCTCCTACGTCCGCATGGCGCTGGGATCGCCGCACCTTCTGGGAGAGGCTCTGAAGTTGGCAAGTGTGGGTCCTTCAACTGGATTCTTGTTTTTCAAGACCGTTTTGGCTATTGCAGGGCCCTGGGATTCCAAACGAGTTTTCGGACCAGCTTCTCAATTTCTGCCAATTCAGACCCGGATGGCACGGGGTCTGCACACCAACTCAGGAGTGTTGCCATTTAAAAGTGCTAAGTTTTCTGATCCATGAACATGGGATATTTTTTTTTTAAGCTTATTTCTTTCAGCAACATTCTGTCGTTCTACGCTTATACTTTCACTTTTGTTAAATTCATTCCCAAGGGTTCTCTTCTGAAGCTAGTACAAATGGGACTGTGTTACTCTCCTTTGGATCATTCACTACTAGTGCACGGAAACACGACAGGTGTCTGCAGCCACAAGCCCCTGGAAACCATCAGCACAAATGCCCTGCAACAGGTCCCCTACATTAACCGCACAGAAGACCACGGTGTCAGAAGGGAGAATTGTGGCTCTGCCTTCCTAACCTTGAAGGCTTTATTTCCTTGGCTCCTTTCCTTGCCTGCCCGCTCAACGACGACGCTGAACACAGGGGCCAGAGCTGCAGCTCTTACGGGAAAGCGTGGGAGGCAGAACCCGTCACCCACCAGCCCGGATGTCTAGCGGAGGACTCCTGAGCTGGAACCAAGTGCCGGATGCTCAGCGCACTGAGCCGCCCAGGCGCCCCGACTCCAAACTACTTTCGGATAGAATCCAGGAAACACACTGTAAAGTACAGAAAACTCACCTGACCCAAGAAATTTGTGAAGTTTATGAATCCAAGTGAGCCCAACACTGTGCACGCCGGCCTCATGAGTGCAGTGGTATCTTGAGGGACACTTGGGATCTGCAAATGGAAGCACGAATGATACGATGGCAGCCGTCAGAGTACGGACAGTCGCCCCAGCAGCCGACAAGCACAGCGGGGGACAGAAGTGACCCTTGGTCTGCAGGACCGTCACACTACTGTGTCAGTGGTTTTGAAACTTGAAGATCTGAGTTCCATTTTCAAATATATTTTAGGTATTTTTAAAATAAACACAAGTCGTATTTTTCAACCAAAGAGTTCACCAACACGTATACACGTGCTGCCTTTCTGTCCCCGCTGTGCATTTATTTACCGCTCTTCAAAATAAAATGGAGTGGCCCTGCAGGAACGCCTGTGCCCACACATGTCCCTCCACTAAGCTACTCTAGCCAGGGCACTGGGCACAGCGCGCGGGGACGACCGCGGAGCCAGCAGCCCCATCACCACGTGTCCAGGCAGGTGTCAGCTCGCGGGTGGTTTTACGTTTAGTTTAAGCTTGAATTCTTTTTTCTTCCTTGAGTAAGTTTACTCCCAACAGGGGGCTTGAACTCATGACCCTGAGATCCAGAGTCACTCGCTCTTCCAGCTGAGCCAGCCGGATGCCCCAAGTGTATGCTGTTTTGGGTTTTCTTGGGTTTTATTTATTTATTTATTTTTTAATACAATTCTTGTCTGACAATCTTATATTTGCTTTTTTTTTTAAGAAAAAATTTGTTTTAGGGAGCATGTGTGCACGCCTGCGAGAGAGAGTTGGGGGTGGGGAGGCTCTCAAGCAGACCCCCCCCCCCGAGCATAGAGCCCAACGTGGGGCTCGAGGTCACGACCCCATGATCCCCACCTCAACCGACATCAAGAGTCGGACGTGACTGAGACACCCAGAGAATGCTTCACATTTACACAAGGAAGTACGAGGATCCGCTCGCAGTTTCGATGAAATCTCCTATACTTCTGAGCCCTAGTACCAGGGAGACCAGCTGACGCTAAAACACGAGTTCCTGAATACTTACAAATAATTATCCCTGCGACTTGGTACTTTCAAAAGGTTAAACAACTAAAACAAGATACAGAATAATTTACACGCTAAAGCTGATTTAAGATGCAAGTGTCGAGGGACACTGGTTGGCTCAGGGGAGCATGCAACTTGATCTCGGGGTTGTGAGTTCAAGCCCCATGTTGGGTGTAAAGATTACTTAAAAAAAAAGTTTGGGGGGCACCTGGGTGGCTCTGCCTTTGGCTCAGGTCATGATCCCAGGATCCTGGGATCGAGCCCTGCATTGGGCTCTGCTCAGCGGGGAGCCTGCTTCCCTCCCTCTTGCCTCTCTGCCTACTATCTGTCAAATAAATAAATAAAATCTTAAAAAAAAAAAAAAGTGGGGGGCACTGGCTGGCTCAGTTGATAGAGCATGTGACCCTCGCATCAGGGGCAGGAGTTCAAGCCCCACATCGGGCATGTAGCCTGCTTGATGAAGAAAAAAGAGGCAGCTGTCCTCCATAAGCCCCGAATGAAAACCTCCTTCTGTCTCACAACCCTTCTCACCGTTGACTTCACGGTAAGTAAGTGCTGCAAAGCGAATGTTAATGTTTTTGTCCTATTTTATATGTTGGGCTTCTGCACAACTCCCTCTCCAAACAGCATTAGACTGTTAACATAGTTTTAACAGCCCTGCTCTGTAGCAGTCCCCGGTCTGAACAATAAAATACTAAAAAGCTTCTCTTCAACTGCCCAAACTTGAGACTTTATCTTAGGCTCAAATCATCTCATTAGGTCTATGGTTTCCAACGGCTTTTCAAAACGTGTCCACGCTGAAGTCAACAGCAAAACCTCAGTGCTGGGAAGGAACCAGAATCTGTCACGGAAGAGGCAACATCCGTCACTGAGCGGGAATCTGCCAACACCCCACCATTCGGCAGCCACTCACTCAGTCATTAAAAATCTGGGTACATTTCGGTGACCGTGACATGCTGAGTATGAACACGAATGAGTCAAAAACTTCCAAGTCATACAACACATGGCATATCAGCTCTCAGAAAAACCAAGACAAAATTGCCTCTGTCTAAGGTCTCCCAGACACCTGTTCTCTTCGTAAGGAACCAAGAAGCGTGTGTCCCTTACCTCACCGGCTCCCCGTGTCCTCGTCTCTAAATTCTGACCCCTGCTGCTCGGACCGTCTAGTCAGACGTGCTCAGTGGGCTCCCCAGGCTGCTCTACTGCACGGGAGCCCCGAGCCCTGAAGGTTTGCTGTCCGCTCTGTGGAGCTGGACCCGAGCCGGCAGCTCCAGGGCCAGCGAACAGCAGTTCCTGTCCCCGCCCAGGCCCAGGAAGCCTGGAGGAGATTCCGGGAAGCAGTGGAGGGACAGCGGGATTGTAGGGACCGGTGTCCGCGGTCCTCCCAGGTCATCCAGGGTCACCCCGACCGTTTCAGATGAGAAGATGGAGCTGGAGGGGCTGACGGGAGGCCAGCTCGTGTCAGAGCTATCCCCAAACCCAGCAGGAGCCCGGCTCCTACCGCTCAGCCCTTGGCACCCCAACGGCCCTGGCTTCCAGGGGTTCAGCAGTCTCGGCAGAAGCTCCCCAGACTGGCACAGAGAAGCTGGAAAGCTCTGGTACCGGCCCAGGTCAGTTCACAGAGAAAAAGGTAAAAAGACTGCGTTCACCCGGTCTGGGAGCAACGACATACTACGATGTGTCTAGAAACGAAACAGGTTTTAAAGCCGTAGCGTCTCAGCGGCCTGTCGTGACCTGATTTTTAACATTTACTAAGGTCTGCGTAGATTTCAGATTTGAATCATGACATAAGCTTTCAACTAGACCAGGAAAATTCCCCGCTGGGTCTGGACGGCTCCAGACGGCAGACCGGCTGAGAACCTGGGAAGCCCGCCCGGCCTCTCTTGGCCCTGGAGGGTGCTCGGGGCTCGTTGGGCCTCCACACGCCCGGGAGCGGCCTGGCCCCGGCCCCGTACATGCAGGACCCCATTACCTCTGTGCAGTCTGATGGGACAAGAAAAGTCAGAATCGAAGGGGTCATCGTCCCCGGCGGCGAGCGTCAGGGCGAGCTCCAGCTCCACGCACTCGAACACATACAGAGACGGGACGAGGTCGGCCCTGGAGTCCCAGGACTTCTCTGACTGCGGAAGCAGCAGCGCCATCTAAGACGATCGAGTCTGTCCTGCCCGACAGCACCCCCGCCCTCACCTCCCGACCAGAGGAGACCAGAGGATAGAACGGCCTCTCATTTCCCGGAGATGTAAATCAGGTTCCAAAGAGCCCACTTGGGGGCTGCCCGGCTCCCTGCGTCTGTCACTGGAGGCCACACCACGGGACGGGCTGGCCAGGGAAGCCACGTCCCCATGCAGAGATGCAGAGCCCGCCTGCTCCCGGACTTCACCCCGCCCAGGACGCCTCCCACTGCACCCCCCCCCCCCCCCCCACCCCCCGTGACCGACTCACTGTCTGGTCGTCCTCCTCCTCCCCCTCCAGCACAACGCAGTGGTACAGCACTCCAGACTCAGTGGCGATCACCAGGATGTTGGGGACGCAGGGCAGGCAGAGGATGGCGCACGCGTCGTAGCCGTAGTTGTCTTCCGCTGCGGGGTGCATGGGCAGCGGGCCCAGCAGCTTCCCCACACCCCCGGCGCTGTGGAAACAAGGACACACGCTGGTGGGCGTCTGCAGAGGGAACCATGCCACTCCCAGCCCGGCTTGGACCAAGGTCCTGCGGCCGGCGCACCCCACCCCGCCTGTCCCCGAGCTTGGCACCTGGCTCTCCTGGCTCGGTTCTCCCCCCGGTGTTTCTCAACCAGAGACGTCTGCACCCGAGGGACAGGAACAGGAGGGACAGGAACAATGTCTGAAGACATTCTTGGTTGTCACGGGGTGGGGGGTGCTTACTGGTGCATGGGGGGACAGAGGGTGCTGGTCAGCTCAAACGTCCCTACTGTGGAGGCTGAGAAACCAGGCCCTAATCTAGGCCCCTTTCCCTTATCACGCCACCGATGGTCTACTAACCGACTGCTGCCGTCGGCCCCAGGGAGACCCTCGCTGCCACACCCTCAGCCGCGTCCTGCGGCCACTCAGCCCCCCGCACCTCAACACCTGTGCTTGGTCCCCTCCCCCCCTCCGGACTTCTCCAACACAGTCCCCTGAGGGCCGGCGCTCCCCGGATTCTGTCGCAAGCCCCGCCCCCTCCCGCTGCACAATGCACAAGGCACTCTGGGCTACACCCGCTTCTAACTATGGCCTGGATTCTGCACTTTCCCGGGGAACACAGCGGCTCTCCAGGGCTTCAGACAGTGTTCCCGTGGAGACGCCATCACTGAGTGCTGGGGGACACTCCGAGGGACAGATGTTCAGCTGGGGAAGCAGATGTGTAGCAAGAACTACCACATGTGGGCGGAGTGTGACAACACGGGGACTCACAGCACGAAAGGAACTCGGGGATGGACGGTGAAGGAAGGCAGTGCCTGCGTGGCTAGGGGGGCTGAGCGTCCGACTCTGCATTTGGCGCAGGTCGTGATCTCAGGCTTGTGAGATCGAGCCCCGCACGGGCTCCGCGCTCAGTGCCTGGTCTGCTCAGTCTCCCCTTCCCACTGCCCCTGCCGCGTGTGCTCTCTCCCTCTCTACGATAAACATTTTCCCCTAAGACTTTATCCATGTATTTGAGAGCAGGGGGAGCAGCAGCAGAGGCAGAAGGAGAGGCAGGCTTCCCACTGAGCAGGGAGCCCGATGCGGGACTTGATCCCAGGAACCCAAGATCACAAACTGAGCCGAAGGCAGACGCATAACTCAGCCATCCAGGCGTCCCCAAGTAAATCTTAAAAACAGAAAACCTCCCCCAGTGAGATGAGAAAGGGGTCAGGAATGAATGAGATCAACGGCGAAGCGGGTATTCCGGGCGGAGGCTGTGAGCGCCGCAAGCAGCAGCTCTGGAAAGTTCTGAAAGCACGGATGTCAAGTGCCCACAGGAAGGAGACTCTGCGTAGCGGGGACAGGAGCGGTCTGTGCCGTCCGAGCCCGAGGAGGGCGGCCCAGGACCAGCGGACACGAGCGGTCTCCGGGGCGATGCTCAAGGCTCAGAGCCACGCATCTGCAGGAGGAATGTGACAGTCGCGAGGGCAGGACACGGAGGGAGAACCGGGACTCGGGGCCGCTGGTGGAAGGGGAGAGGCTCTGCGCAGAAGACGTGGAGGGTCCAGAGCCAGAACAAGGGAATAGAGAGAAGGGGGTTTGCACTCCAGCAATTTTCAGGGTAAAATCAAGAGAATTTGGGACTGGCCTAGACTAGATGTAAGAGCACACAGTAGGCGTCCCTGTGGGTGGCAACAGGCTAATGGCGTCGGCACAGAAGCCCCCAGACGGGGTCCTGTGTGGAAGCTGGAGCACATTTGGGTCATGGAGAACCCGAGGGGAGCGAGTCCTCACAGACCTGTGCCTGGCGAGCTCTCGGCCTTTGTCATCCTAGTGGCTCTGCTCCCCCTCCTTGCGCTCCGGGGTCACTTCTGCGGCGTCTGCCCGCGGATGCCCCCAGTCCAAACTCCCGTGTCAGTAGCGACCTGGTGTCACAGGCCGCCCAGGCCCCCGCCCCCTCGCAGCGGCACCCACGACGCCCCACCCGGGTCTGCCGCGGTTACTACCTGTTGAGCCCACTCAGGACTGAAGTGCAACGTTCGGCCTCTCACCAGAGGCCTTTCTGGTTACAAACCAGCCCCCAAGTATCTTCCCTTGACTCGCCCATCCTGACATGGGAGACTCTGGTCTTAAGCTCCAGAGTCTGCCTCTTCTCCCAGGCCTGCGTTTCTAGCTGTCCAAGGAGCTCTCCCACGTTCCCGTCCCACATGCGGCCCGATGAGCCCTCGGTACCAGCGCCGCCCACCGCCCCATAAACTGCCCCTGCAGACCACGGCACTCGCGTGAGCGGGTCGCCCCTCGCCCGGCCAACAGCCAGGTCTCCCGGACCCTCCCTCTGTGCCGTCTACCGTGGGCACCTCTCCCCGCTTCCAAACAGCACAGTCCGGGTCCTGCAGGTGGTCGGCACCGTGTGCAACTGCACCTTCGAACGTCTCTCTGCCCCCGCGTGTCCCTTACCAACCACCTTACCCTTCTGTTAAGAAGCCATCACTGGCTTCCCACAGCCCTACTCCTATACAGGAAAAACCCATGTTCCTTTCCTTAAGATTTTTTTTTTTAAAGATTTTATTTATCTGACAGACAAAGATCACAAGTAGGCAGAGAAGCAGGCAGAGAGAAGGAGGAAGCAGGCTCCCCGCTGAGCAGAGAGCCCGATGCGGGGCTCGATCCTAGGACCCTGGACTCATGACCCGAGCCGAAGGCAGATGCTTAATTTAAGACTGAGCGGCCCAGGCGCCCCGACCCCACGTTCCTTAACCGGGTGTCTAATTTCACCAGATTCTCCATGGCCAGATACTTCCAGCTCTGTGACCTGATGCTGCGTCCCTGGAACCCCTGCTCCTGCCACAAATGTCCCATCGCTGGGCTGTGACTGACACGTGCACGTACTTTCATACTCCCTGGGGCGCCCCTCCCCAGCCCTCGGGGAATCCTGCACTAGACACGCGGCCTCTCCAGGAAAACGTCCCTCCCTCCTCTGGTGCGACCCCTCTCTCCCTCCCGAGTCTTGCTGTCTCTGTGCCACTAACGCTGTCTGGGTACAACCGGAATGTTCAACACCAGACTGCCGTGTCTGCCCTTCCCTTCGGCGCCCTGCTCGCCTGCGTCACCTCGTTCACAGTACGTCTGTGGCTGACGGCGAGGCAGTCAGAGGCCAAACGCTCGGAACCAGTCTTTCACAGAAACCAGGCCCTACAGGGCTGCCATGCTCCCGCAGCCTGAAAACCGTGGCGCCCAGATCCCGCAGTGGCAGATGTGCTCCGGGCAGCAGCGCCCCCACTCACCTGTGCGCCAGGCTGACGTACGTGAGGAAGGTCTCCCCATTCTCACACAGGATGTACAGCGGGTGCGCCACGACCTCGCCCTTGCCCTTCTGCGCAAACACGCTCCTCGGGACGGTGCACAGCGGCCCGAAGTCAAACGCGACAGCGGTCTCCCCCAGGGACGCTGAATACGCCCTCCTGCAGGATAGGTAAAGACCGGCCTGTTAGGAACGAAACAGCAGCAGCAGGAAGCGGGGATGGAATTTGCGTTCAGCGAAGAAGGGAAAAAACAAAACCCCCCACCCAAATGACAAAAGCGGCGGCCTACAGCGAGGCTCCAGCAGCGTACACCCGCAGACGTGCACGAGCCAGAGACAAAGAAAGCCGGAAAAGCCGCTGAGAACGGCACAGGTTCCTGCCACACATCTGGGAATCTGACAGCCCCGCCCGCTCGTGACAGCGACGGCCGAGACCCAAGAAAGGAGCACACGCCGCAGTGTCAGTGAAGGGTGTCAGGAAGGAAGTGAAGGGGGGGGACCCCGACAGGCTGCGATCTGAGCGCAGAGCCAGAGGACGGGCGGGAGCACGGGCAAGGGCGGGGCTGCGGAGAACGAGGGGTGAGGTGGCCGAGGTGGCTGGGCCCGGAGCCGGGGCACAGGGCGGGAGAGGGGCGGGGGGGGGGGGCAGGCAGGGGACGCCCGCCGGAAATCAGCGGGGTGGGGCAGCAGGGACACACAGCCCCCTGCTTTATACAAGTGTCCCCCCAGCTGCTGTGTGAGGAGATACAATGGGAGACCATGAGACATTTCATTTTCTCTTTAATATTTTCCCGTAGGCGTTCTTGATTTCCTACAGAAAACACATACGACCTTTGTAATTACGGCAGACAAGCGATAAACATGCTGTCTCTGGGGGCGCCTGGGGGGCTCAGTCATTAAGCGTCTGCCTGTGGCTCGGGTCATGACCCCGGGCTCCTGCTCAGTGGGGAGTCTGCTTCTCCCTCTCCCTCTGCTGCTTCCCCCGCCTGTGCTCTGTTTCAAATAAATAAAATCTTAAAAAAAAAAAAAAAAAGAGAGAGACACCCCGTCTCTGTCTTTTGAAGGCTGCTGTAACTGCTCATCCAGGAAGACCGCAGCCCCACACAAGGCTCCGAACACGGGTGTTTTCTCACCGCTGAGAGCGTGCTGGTCAGCGATGGAGAACCTTGAGTGTCTGTTAAAAGCAAATCTGTGATCCCAATAAACTGAAAAACCGTTTCCGGACATGAAGAACAACTTACCCTTTATTGAGTATCAGGCTTTCCTCCTCCGCCTCTGAAAGCACGATGACCCTGGCGGGGGTCTGAGGCTCGCGCAGAGAGTAGACCCTAGGACGGGGGGAGAGAGCCGCACTCAGAGCTCTGCCATCCCAAGTCCGCCCTTGGCCCGGCAGGTCGCTGCTTCGGGGCCATCCTGCCGGGGTCACGACCGTGTGTCCGCCAGAGCGGCGCGCTGCACCTGTTCTCCGACGACGGCACCTCCAGAAACTCTCCCTGTCATCATGAAGTCCCTCCCGGCATCCTGCAGGCCGTCCCGCCCCCGCTCTCCTATCCTGAGGCCCTGGGCGCACGCCCCCATCCAGGCACCGCCCGACCATCCTGAGTGGCCCAGCTCCCCAGCGCCGCCCGCCCCTGCCCGGCGCACACGAGCCTTGTCGGAGGAGCCGCATGTGCGGCAGCCCTGGGCCGTGGGGAGGGATGCTGCACCCCAGTCTACGCGCACTGCCCTTACACAAAGACGCAACATCACGTCACCCCTACTTTCCCAAAGGGAAGTATAAAACGGGAAAAATTCTTTCTTGCCAACATCATTTGAATTCAAAATAATGTAAACTTTCATAGCACGTGGCTACAGTGCAGAGAACTATCAAAAGGCCAGTATCGTGGTTAGCGACCCAATTCACCTACATACCCTCACCGAGTTAATCACTCACCTTGACAACCCTGAGAAAATCTGAACTTCGTTTGTTCCACTACCAGTAAAATGCCTTAACAGAAGTTTCTTTCTTTTTTTTTTTTTTTTAAAGATTTTATTTATTTGACAGAGAGAGAGATCACAAGTAGGCAGAGAGGCAGGCAGAGAGAGGAGGAAGCAGGCTCAGTGCTGAGCAGAGAGCCCGATGCGGGGCTCGATCCCAGGACCCTGAGATCATGACCCGAGCCGAAGGCAGAGGCTTTAACCCACTGAGCCACCCAGGTGCCCCTTAACAGGGGTTTCTGATGAAAACGTGACCCAACAGCACACACACACTGCAGTCTCCCTGCGCGTAAGCAGCACTGACTTCAAATCAAATGTGCCTACCGGATGGGATGCACGGGGGGGTGGAGGCCCAGGGTGGGTGGGGAGATCTTGGTGCCCCGAAACTGTCAACAGGGTCCAAAGCTTAGAATACACAGTAACTACCTGTATGTGTTTTTTTGTTTGTTTCTTTCAAGAGTAGGAGGAAGGGACAGAGAGACAGAGAGAACCTCAAGCCGACTCTGCACTGACCACAGAGCCTGACGCGGGGCTCAATCTCAGGACCCTGAGATCATGACCTGAGCTGAAATCAGGAGTCAGACGCTCAACCAACAGAGCCCCCCCAGACTCCCCATGTTTAAAAAAGAACCTTCAACAGCTGAGACCAGATATACCTCCTCTCAAGCTTAACTCCAGGAAGGTCTGGGCCAGTGCCCTCTTCCACCGCCCGGTTTCCCAGGGGAGGGGCGCCTGGGGGCTCAGTCGTTGCAGTGTCTGCCCTCGGCTCAGGTCATGATCCCGGGATCCTAGGATCGAGTCCTGCATCGGGCTCCCTGCTCAGTGGGGAGTCAGCTTCTCCCTCTCCCTCTGCCCCTCCCCGGGCTTGTGCTCTCCCTCACTGACAAATAAATAAAATCTTTAAAAAAAGACAGACATGCAGAAAGACCAACAGAGGAGCATCAGGAGTCCTTCCTCGGACACTACAACCTCTGTGGAAGAAGGGTGTCCAGCTCCAAAGCCAGATGGGAGGGGAGACACTCCACCAGATTCAGGGGGGCCTGTAATGTGGGGAGACAGGCTCTTATGTCCTCGCGGAATCCAGATGTGCTACAGGAAGCTGCAGGCCCCCAGGTAAAGAATCCCCGAGTGAACTGGATAGGTCACAGCCTGGGGTTGGGGGCTTGTGAATGCTACACAATATCCACCACTCACACATCACACATCAGGGGGTGGGCTGGAGCAGTGTGAGAAAGGACTGTGGGACCGATGCCCAGGTCCCTGGGGCCGTTGGAGGGCAGAGCAGTCACCCTCCAGGACAGCAGGGTGGTCACCACGATGCCACAGGAAAGACCGCAACGGCGGCACGAGTGCGAGGACCCTCGCTCCCCAGAGAGGCCCCGGGCCCGACCGTGGACAGAGCCAGTGGGAGACAGTGCTCCTCAGTGACGAGCAGCCCCTGAAGTGATACATAACGTTTGTACAGAGGAGCCGCGTCAGTGGAGGCCACCAGTAGCAGATGGGACCAGACGACCCGGAAATCAGGGTCAGGCCCACCAACTGCCAGCCAGCCAGCCTCAGCTCCCTTCACTCCTGAGGAAGCAGGAGGCAGCCCCCTCCCCGCACATCACCCCGCCTCCAAGTGTGGGGACAGAAACAAGAGCCAGGCCAGGTCACGCCCTCTGCACAAGTGTCCCCTCCCCTGGGGTCTGGCCTGTGCGACGGGCCAGGACCCAGAGCTGGTATGGACTGGACATCAGAGCTCCGAACTGCACACACCGAGTTGAGCAGCTGAAAGTAACCAGACAGCGATGAGATCTGTGTAAGAGGCCTGTAAGGGGTCAACAGCCAGCGGGAAAGGAAGAGCTCGCAGGGCATGGTTAAAAGTGGTGAGGAGAGAAGACGAAACGGTCCGCAGCTCAGCGGAGTCCCGACACAGCTTTTACATAAGGCAGATCCAGAAAGCTAACTGCGTAAATACCACAGAAGTCTCTGTAGGATTAGGGCCTTTAATCACGGAGTTCAAAACCTGTCAGATCAAACCAGCTCGTTTTACAGAGCTGGAAACTGAAGCTCCTCTTAAGTTTAAGATCTCCAAGACAAAGTGGCGTGTTAGGACGAGAATTCAGATCTCTCAATTCCCAGTTATACTCTCTTCTCCCCATGGGGCATTGCCTCCAGCAGAGCGCCTGGAGAGGGGTTAGGGTTAGGCTCCTGGGCAGGTTAGTGAAGGAGCGACAAGGCAGGAGGCCCGGCTAGGCAGACGAGCAGTAAGTAAGGCCTCGAAGTTAGCGCAGTCGGACAGCCCGCTGGCCTGAGTGCTGAGAGCAGCCTGAGACAGGTGCTGCGACACCCGGTGACCCGCCTGGGGGCCCACTGGCCGTCCCTGCGCGAAGCTACAGAGACAGAAAGACACCGCACCTTATCACGTTGTCTGACGTCAAGAGCACGACGTGGGGGTCCAGCAGCTCACTGGGGTACCAGGCGGCGTGCTTCAGCGTCAGAGACGGAGAGCTGGTGAGAAACCTCTCAGCAACGGGCGTGGTACTGAAACGAAGACGGTAGTTTGTCCAAAACTTCCTGCAGAATGTGGACCAAAGACCTTCTACAGGAAAACCTATCTTAACGCTCTGCTCTCATTCCCTTCCCCATCTTTCCTCCTCCCACATCTTGCCGAGAAGAGCACTCGAAGCCCCCATTCAGTCAGCATGCGTGAGGACCCACACGGAACCACCTTTTGAATCAGAGCTTCACACTGGCCCTCACGAGGGCCTCCACATACACTAACTGCTACGGTCACCTTACTGGCCTGGGAAGAGAACCAAACACGATGCTCCAACTGCAGAAACGGGGCAACGGATTTTTTCTTTTTTTTTTCGGAAACAGATTTTAGAAATGGAATGTTGCAAAACTAAAGGCGGTTTCTATCTTACGCTTGTCAACACATCTTTCAGCTCTGGCTTTTCCAGATTGTTGAAAAGATACAAAAATTAAACTTAGTTAAATTAAATGGACTTATATGCAGTAACTGCTTTTCAAAAGTTACCTTATTTCTACGCACACGAAGGAGCTGAACTCCGGTGAGCCGGCTGTGAGCCGTCAGGCAGAACGGCAGGCTCGTGGGCAGGCGAGGATCACATCAGCAGGAAGCCCGGGTGCGGCCCAGGTGGCGGCCTGTGCCGCTGGATCCACAGCACAGACAATGTAGCTTGCGAACCAAGGGGCCTGAGCCACTGCCCCGTGTGTTCCAAACCGACAAACGATAAACGGAAATACAACTTACCTGCAGTTCACTGTTGATTTTCCGCCTTCAAACTCAGAGTTCTTCCCCCATCTCTTAGGCAGCTCTAACACCGTAAGTCCTTTGGTTCCCACAAGCGCTATGTGATGCTGCGTTGGACTTAACAGGACTTGGTAGACTTCAAAGAGGGGTGGATTTATGCAGAGCAATCTCTGGAAAACAAAGCAAACTGGTCACAGTTCACGTCGCAGTAAGTACGCGGTAAGTCCTAGAAAGCACGACTGTCCCGGTGTAGTTTGGTCGGGCACCCGAGGCAGGCGCTGCTTTCCTCACTGCAGGGCAGTGACGCCTTCTGGGTAAGCGTTCACACCTGGGCTAGGAACTCACTGGAGATTTTTAACCGCTGAGATCAGGACGTAACATAAACCGCACCAGACTTCCCTCCCTTGAAAAACAAACACTACACATCAATTGCCTTTTTATGGCCGAACTCCAGCCTGCCCCGGACAGTCTCTATGCCCGCTCAGGTCAGCCTGTGTCCGCGAAGCCACCAGGCTCTGTCAGCCTCTGCGTCTCTCGACAGCTCTTCCTTTTCCTTCTGCGGCGGCTGTCATGGTCCGGGAGACCTCCTGACACATTACCCCGATCTTCTGGCCGGGGGTACACGCGTCTCCTCTGCACTCTGGATGACTCTGTCGCGGTCTTTGTCAGGCTGCACTGCGGTCATCCCGACCGTCCTGCACAGGTAACCGAATTCCTGACACTGTGTCCTTCCTTGCGTACCCTCGACACAATGTATGGCATAAAGTCGGCTCCAGGTATTTCAGTGCAGCAAGAAATGAACTCAGAGCATTCATAATTGGCGGCTGCTGTTCCGTATCAGGAACGGGACGGGGACAGAACAGCTTTCAGAGCTCGCGCAGCCGGACCCACACGGCGGAATCACAGAGCCACGCATTTTCGGGGGTTCTCAGAGCTGCTTGTCCCAGTGTGACCAGCCCTCACAACGCACTTCCTCAGAGCGGCATGTCCTGCTGCTTCTCTCCTGGCCACCCACACTCCCATCTTCTGTCCTTTCTACTTCCACTCATAAACCGGGAGACGCCAACGTATCACTCACCCTCCCGTAAGGAGACACCCTCAGCCAGGATCTTTCCACACACGACGGCTCTGCACACAGCACACAACGGGCGCTCTACCCCGTCTCCCTGCTGCGGCTGAGCGGCCCTTCGCCGAGTCCAGCCAAGGACGTGTGTCTCCCGCCGGTGGTCCTCGCTGACCCCACCGTCTTCTCGTCTGATCGGGTCCATCTCAAACTGAACAGAGGCCGCTGATCTTGGGCTATGTTTACCCTCTGAACACCTGAGATCACGCGTGACGATCACAAACTTAGGGGGTTTTGTTTTACTTTGTTTCTGAAGTCACTATTCTCCCTTCGTCAACATTTACATCTGCAACTCACGGTGAGCCGCTTTCCTGCCGGTGAGATTCTGGAAAGCTGAGAGCCACTCAGCCCTCAGTTTCCTGAGCGCCCCCCGCTCCAGGCAGCCTGCGAAGGACGGGGATGCAAAAGCAAGACCGACAGGCACGACCCCGCCTGGGTGGCTGCGGAGCAGAAAAGAGGGACAGCGAGCACCATGGACTTAATCAGGGCCGCTCTACACTCTGGCGAACAGAAATTTTACAGGAACAGACGGTCAACTTGGGACCGGTCTTCAGAACCGCAGAAACACCCCGGCACCTTGATAAAACCCGCGCATTTCTCCCCCGCAGGCACCGGGCAGGGGCCCACGACAGAAGGCACGAGTTAAGACAGGCGACACGTCTGCTATGTTTCCCAGTCTTTAAAAGACCCGCACCCGTGTACTGACCACCGTTCCCTCAGGCCAGCGCCGGGCCGCAGGAAGCCCTGCGCGCCGCTGCCCGCGTGCACGTGCCCGCGCTCACCCAGACCCCGCGCAGCTCCCGCCCGACCCTGCGCCGGCTCATCCTCTAGCGGGGGGATGAAGCAGGACCGGGGACCCCCTCCTCCACGTCGGCACGAAACCGCGAGCGGCCGCTTCCAGACCGACCCCGACTCGGCGCTCACAGCGACCGCGGCAGGAGGTCGGGTCTGTCTCCGCGACCTGGCGGGTGTCGCCCCACGAAAGCGGAGCCTCAAACCCAGCCCGCCACGCTCGCCTGCTGGGTTTCCCCTCGGAGCACCCGCACGCGGCTCCCCGGCCGCTGCCCCTGGCCCGGGCCCCCGAGAGCACGCGGGCGTCCGCAAGCCTCCGCCGGGGAACGGAGCCCGCCCACGACAGGCTACGAAGCTGCCGCGCCGAAGCGGAAGGGGGGGCGCGAGGAGAGACGGCGGCGCCGCGCCCCCGCCCAGCACGCGCGGCCCGGCCCACCTGGTACTGGGACAGGGACGGCTCCTCGCCCGCGCCGCCGCCCCGCAGGCGCACCACCAGGAACGAGCCGCCGTCGCCGTCCCACATGAAGAGCTCTCCGCCCAGTCCCACGACCAGGCTCCTCGTCAGCGGCGGCGCGGACGGCGACGGGCACGCCGGCTTCTCAGCCTCGCCGGGGCTCTGGCTCTTCAGCCCCTCGCGGAGCCGCAGGAACACGACGTGGTTGGGCAGCCAGGACTGCCACGGCTCCGCGTCGCCCGCGGGACCCTCCGCCGCTGCCATCTTAACCCGACTGCGCCCGTCGCCCCCGTGATGCCGCGCGCCGCTGAGCGCAGCCAATCCGCGGCCCGCCGGCGCGCTCCGGCCAATCAGCGAGCGGGCAGCCGGGGCACGCGGGCCTCGGGGGCGGGGCGAAGGGGAGGGCCGGCCGGCAGCTCTCCGGCCAATCACCGAGCTGGCAGCCCGGGCAAGCGGGCCCCGGGGGCGGGACGAAGGGGGGGCCGGCCGTCCGGCGGGGCCATCGCTGAGGGAAGGCCAGCCCCCGGGGACAGCCTGAGAGCGGCGTCTGACCGCTGCGTGGACGTCTCCGCCTGGCTAAGCCTGGACGTCCGAAGCCTTCCTCAAGATCCACTTCCCTCACTCCAGGTGGGGTTGACCTCACAGATGCCGCTGCGGCCCCGCCTCCTCGGGGTCGCCGGACGGGTCGGCACCTCCCAGAAGGCCCCGCGGGCGGGCGCGCGGAGCGCCCGGAAACTACAGCTCCCAGGATTCTGCGCGCCGGTGGGGGCGGGGCTTCCCGGCTGCGGCGCCCGCGGACGGGAGATGGCGGAAGCCCCGGGCTCGGGGCGCCGCTCGCGGTACAAAGCGGTGGGCTCGCCGCCGTGGAAGGAGGCTTTCCGGCAGGTGCGCGCGGGGCTTGGGAGGCCTCGGCGGGGCCGCCGTCCCTCCCCTCGTCGCCCCCCGTGCGAGGCAGGTGCGGGGCGCCGGGCGGCGGCGTCCCCGGGGCGGCACTGGACGGAGCGGGCCGGGCGCTGCGGGAGTTCCCGGGCCTGCGCGCGGGGCGGGGGGGGAAGCCGGCCCGGCCGCCGCGCGCCGCGAGGCCCCCGCGCGCCCCACCCTGCTGGCGTCGGGGGCTGGGGAGACCCGCTGTTCTCCCGCGGGCGCGGCCGTCTGCTGCGGACACGCCGGCCCGGCCGGTGCTGCGGAGTCTTGGCAGCCCCGCGCCGCCCCCGCGCCGCCCCGCACCGTTCCGGCGGCAGCGCGTTCCCGCGAGCCCGCCTCCCGGGAGCCGCCGCCGAAGCCGGGGCCCTGTGTCGAGGAGCGTGTAGCGGGTCCCGGGGCTCTGCCGCGCGGCTGGAGGGTCTCGGGCGCTGCCACTTGCCCGCGAGGGATGGTCGCCCCCGGCTGACCTCGTGCAGGAAGGTCCCGCTGGAGCGCAGCGGAGGCCGAGCCGTTACTACCCGACCACGAAGGACCCTGCCGCGAGGGTCCCACCCGGGGGGTCGCGGGGAGCCGACTCCGACTCCTCTTGGTTAGGCTTAGGTCACGATCTCGGGGTGCTGGGATCCGGTCCGCATCCGGCTCATGCTCGGCTCGGCCTCTGCTTGAGGGTCTTCCTCAGCCTCTCCCTCTCCTCATCGCCCAGCTCACACTCTCTTTCACGCGCTCGCTCTGAAATAAAGTAAAATCCGAGTGTGCTGAACTGAGTACATAAACCATGATGACTTCCCTTGTCTGCGAATAAGGATTGCGCAAAAATAATGCAAAAATAGTAATTAGGATTATGGTTGGAATTTTGTGTTTATAAGTTTCGGTTGATGTAACAGTTTAAGAAAAAAAAAACTTTTTTAGAGTTTCAGAGAGAGTGCATGTGTCTGGAGGGGAGGAAGGACAGAAGGAGAGGGAGAGGCAGATGCCCCACTGAGCAGGGAGCCCAGTGTAGGACTCGATCCCAGAACCCCAGGATCATGACCTGAACCAAAGGCAGACTTTTAACTGACTGAACCACCCAGACATCCCTAAGTTTGTTTGTTTTGTTTTGTTTTGTTTTTACCGGCTCCGCTCCCTGTTTCTCCTTCCAAGGGATGCCTGGAGAGAATGAGAAACAGCCGGGACAGGCTCCTGAACAGATACCGCCAGGCTGGAGGCAACATGCCAAGCAGAGCTCAGAACCCTCTTCTGGTGCAGGAGGTGATGGAAGAAGAGTGGAGTGCTCTGCGGGCCGGGGACAGCTGTCCAGAGGCCTTGACCCAGGTCAGAATGGGACATGTGCTTCCAGGGAGGGTGCTACAGCACCGAGAGGGCCTGCCCCGTGTCCCCAGGTCCTCTGGTCCCAGTCACCCTCCACCCTCCAGCCCCCAGTCAGGATTCCAGCTGCTTGGAACCTAGGCTCTTCTGTCTTTTAGGTTAGACTTTTCTAGATCCGTGGTTCCTAAACACCAACATTCTACGAACATTCTGTGTCATTGCATCTTACAAAACTAAAAACAAAGACGTCTGGGCTCCCCCGCTGGAAATTCTGACTTAGCAGACCTGCGCTAGCAATCTCCGTGCAAGAGGGCGTCCAGGAGCTTTCTGACTCTCGCCTCGGCCAGGGTCGCGGGCTGGGCGTGGATCGGAAACTGTTTACTGTGTGCAAGGAGGAGCCCTGGCTTGGACGTCCCTGGGTCTGGAATTCCAACCCTGGTTTGGCGCTGGGTCCTTACCTGTCCTGTGCCTCTGAGCTCTGCTTTCGCGGAGTCTCAGCCTGACCCGATGCAGAAGAGAGTGCGGTCCACACCGTGAGGTCGATGTGAGAAAACCTCGGCCAGCTGTTCCAGGAGCATCAGGGCCATCTGTAGTCACGATGCGTTATCGGGAGCCTACTGTGTGTCCTGGCACAGGCCAGACTTCTGGCTACACAGTCCTGCTTTGTGCTCACAAGAGCCCTTCAGGTCTGTGCCTGCTTCACAGAGGCCCGAAGTGAGGCGGGCGGGCTTAGGAAGGCCCCAGCTGCTCTGGAGCTTTGGCAGAACAAGTACTTAGCTGCTGCTCTCTAGCATCTCCCCCAAATGTGGGGCCCTTATCTTGTCACTGGGTGGTTTAATCATTTGTTGATGGCTTTCTAGCGGGATGCCATGGCCACATGAGCGGCACCTGCTACGGAAGGACTGGGTGGGGCTTCTCTGTGGCACCAGAGCTCTTCACACCAGCCTCCCGACCCGCGTCACCGGGACTTGCTGGCTGAGGGGACTCCGCTTTCTCTTGCAGTTGGAGGAGCTGCTGGATCTGGCTGTGCTCGAGGAGATCCAGCAGGAGCTAGCTGACCAAGGTGACCTCGGGCAGGGTCCCTCCACCTGCCTCTAGCGAGCCTGGCACTTAGCACTTTTCAAAGCAGAATGCCTTCCTGACTGTCCCCCTCCTCTATGCCCAGCTCTAGGCGGGTGTCAGAAATCCCTGCTTTGACCCTGAGGTCTTGGCTCTTCCCCAGAGTGAGTCTTTTGTGCCTGGGCCTGGTGCTCAGGCTCCGTGTCCCTTGTGATCGCCTTCTGCTGTGGTGTGAAAATGGACACAGGCCTCACGGGCACGGCTGGGTTCCAGCAGGATGTGATTTTTTTTTTTTTTTTAAAGATTTTATTTATTTATTTGACAGGCAGAAATCACAAGTAGGCAGAGAGGCAGGCAGAGAGAGAGGGGGAGAGCAGGCTCCCTGCTGAGCAGAGAGCCCGATGTGGGGCTCGATCCCAGGACCCTGAGATCATGACCAGAGCCAAAGGCAGAGGCTTAACCCACTGAGCCACCCAGGCGCCCCGCAGGATGTGATTTAGAAGACCGATGGCTGGTGCGCCCTGCGGGCTGGGGTTGGCTGGTGCAGCCGTGTGGATACCGCGTAGACCTGCAGCGCAGGGGCCCGTCTCTGGCACAGCTGCCCCTCCTTCCTCCTGCATCCTTGGCGTGGTTGTGTGCTCACCAGGCGAGCGAACACGGGTTGTGAACAGCACAGACTGGGCGTACGGTCGTCGGGGAACAGATCGCTTTAAACTCCGCTCTTAGTGCCCAGGCAGGGTCCGAGCTCTCCAGCGACCCCCCGAGCCCGATGCCTCTGGGGCCGCGTGTCTCGTGCTCATGCACACGCGGGACAGGCGAGAGGGGCGGGAGCCAGCAAGACGAAGCCGGGCAGAGCAGTGAACGTTTGTGCCGGGTGGCGGGGTCCTGCTGGGCTCCCTGTCTGGTGTGGGTGAGGCTGGGCTGCGGGACAGGCCTGGGGTGGGAGGCGGGAAGGGCGCTGCAGCTGGCCTTTGCCCCGCAGAACGGCGCCTCCTCAGCGAGTACGAGAAGAGCCTGCAGTTCGACGAGCACTGTCTCAGCGTCATGCTGGCCGAGTGGGAGGCGAACCCCCTCATCTGTCCCGTGTGCATGAGGTAAGAGATTCCAAACCCCTTTTAGCATTACGGGTGGACGATGTGTCCCCTGCAGGCTGGCTGTCTGCAAGGGTCTGGGGTTCTTGTGGTGCCGGCCCCGGCGCGCTGTGATGCCAGCTCTGCTTCCAGGTCCAACCTGAGAGTGTCAGGCGGTGTGGTCACGTGTCCGTGTGGCCTCTCCCTCTCCTCGCACGTGAGTGTTCGACACGCGCATCCCGTGTCCCTCCTTCCCACATGTGTCTGCTTGCTGGAGGCCCTTTGCTGGTGCCGGAGCCGATGGGGTGCGTTTGCTCCTGGCACCCTAGCCAGCTCATGCAGGTGTCTGGGAAGCGGCCACAGAGCCCACAGGGCCCACAGGGCCCACGGAGCTGGCCCGGGGATGGGCACACACTGTGGCTGTCCCAGCCGTTTGGTCCCTGCTGGTGAGCGCCCTGTGCTCAAGACCTTTACAGGGAGAACTGGAAACACTTGTATCTGCCTTCGTGTGAAGTTCCCACGTAGGAAGACTCAACTGGACTCGAACATAGGCCTCGGTGGTCCCGAAACACAAAGGCACCCTCTTACTGGGCGTGATGGGGCTGAAAGTTTGCAGCGGGGAATGGGGACAACGAGCATCTCGCGGTCCGCTTCAGACACACCCGTACTGGCCAGGCCCCAGGCAGGGCTCTGCCAATGGGAGCAGAGTTGTGCCCATCTGGTCCCGAGGGGGCAGGTCTGCCCTCCCAGTTCTGCTTCTGTAAAGTGCGCCGCGGAGCGGTGTGGACTTGAGTTTGTCCTCTCCATCGTTGACGTGACTCAGCAGCTTTTTCTGTTTTTTAAACAAGCCCTCTTTTTGAGCGTTTGCTAAACATTCCATTCCTTACCTTTGAAAAAAAAGAAAAGAAAGCGTTGTTTTCATTCTCGTGGCTGGGTTCCAACGCATATGATGGCGTGATTAACACAGCGTGACGGGCTTGGGCCCCGTGGTGCTGGCTCCTGGGAAGGACATGGCAGCCGTGGCGGGGCAAGGGACCGGGGAGGTGGCAGCCCCATGCCCTCTTGGTGCTGCTCACGCAGGAGTGGGGGACGGTAGTCACCCAGAGGGGTGCTGCGGTCACGGAGTTTAGCGCAGCCAGGAGTGTCGGCGTTGGAAGGCTGTGCAGAGCCATCCCAGTGGGCGGCTGGAGGAGTCGGGATTTCCAGGCTGTCGGCTCAGAGGCGAGTGGGGTCAGGTTGCAGCTTAACTGGCTTATTTGCTAGTCTCCAGGGTTGACGGAGCAAAAGCTTCGAGCCTGCTTAGAGGACTGCGTGAATGAGCACGGTGCACGCTGTCCGCACACACCTGAGTTCTCGGTCACGGATGGGACGGAAGAAAAGCCCAGTCTTCTCATGAGCTGTGTGGTAAGCCTCCCATGGGACCCCGTGGCAGAACCGGCCATGGTTGGCGTTGTTCCCACCCCAGCAGATATCATACAAGCGGGTAGATGTTTCTTCTTCTTCTTTTTTCGTTATGGCATTCTTTTGAGGCGGGGAGACGTTTACGAGAGCAGTTTAGTCTCTGAGGAATTTACTGGCATGGGAGAGTGGAGGCAACGTGTCACTTACACTAGGAGGTCCATGGTCACCCCAAGGGCAGGGACAGAAGGGGAGGCCCGGCTGACGGGCAGTGGCGCACTCAGGCCTGGCCGATGGTTCCGTGCTCAGGACACCCAGAGAGGCCGTGCCGTGCGGGCTTGCTGGAAGAAAACAGGATGGCGTCAGGTCGCCGAGGGAGGGAGGGCCTACAGCTACCAGACGGCTGGACGGTGGGGCAGGAAGCAGTGGGATTGCCTGCGTGCTGTGGGCCCCGTGATGTCATCATGAGGTGGGTGTGGGCCTAGCTACTGGGGACAGCAGGCAGACTCTGACCGGAGTGGGTGTTGGGACCCCTGCCGTTCCCTGCTCAGTGGGGGCCTCGGTGGGGCCCTGCCGGCCTCTGGGTGGGGGGCAGGGAGCACAGCGGGTGGAGTTTAGGAACAGGTGGCCACTCCCTTTACTCCAGACGCACCCCCGGAGCCTCGAATACGCAGGGTCTCCGGCCCACACGCTCTAGGTCCCGCGGCTCTGGGTCTGAAAGACCTTTGGCTCCGGGATGATTTGCAGACGTGTTTAGTGAGCCCGGCTGGGCACCACATCCTGGAGGCCTGACTCCTGCTCTCCCTGGGCTTGAGGCTGTGTCCCCGCAACACTATCACAGGGACCCGCCTGTGCACTTGTCCTATGTGGCAAGATCACACACAGGTGTGTCCTCCCAGCCCCCGGCCCAGAGGCAAGCCCCTCGTGTGCGTGCAGATGGGGGTTCAGGTGGGGAGTGGGGACAGCGGAAAGCACAGGTCTGGGGGCAAAGGATCCTTACGGACCCCAGCCCAATCCCAGGGTCCCCTCCCTGGATGGCCTGGGCCCCGCAGCTCTGAGCAGTGGGATTAGTAGCGCCGGGAGGGACGACAGGGAGTCACAGCAAAGATGAGACAGGAGTGAGGGAGGGGCAGAGGCATCCATCAGTGTCTGAGGTCACTAGGCCTCTGGTTTCACTTCCGGGGACTCGGGTTCAGAGTGGATGTGGAGGAGCGGGTGCAGGTTACCGTGAGGACGTGGCCAGGTGAGGTGTGGTCACAGGACGGAGTGCGCCAGAGCTGGGATGTCAGCCGTGCGGGCGGGCGGCCTCCTCTGTGTGGTGGTGGGGATCGAGGGAGACCACTTTGTGCTCCGACGAGCCCCGACTGTGGGGGAGACCCCGGAAGGCGTGCTGGCACGTGCGGGCGGTAGGCTCAGGTTCTGCCTGCAGCAGGCATGCCCATCCATCCCAGGTTCAGGCGACAGAGCCTCACCTCCCTGCGAGGCCGTGAGAAGCCACTGGTGACCTGCGGGGGAGGCTGTTCGGAGTCCGTGTCTGGGACCTGCTTCGAGCTTCCGGCACACGTACCACTGTCCTGGGACTAGAGGGTCGGGTCCCACGTGCAGACACCCCACCAAGGCCACCTTGTGATGGCATCTGAATGCCACCCCGTCGTCCCTGCTGATGAGACCTGGACAGCATGGAGATGGTGTGTGTGACCGGGACTCTCTTCTGTCCAAATCCAGGCTTGCGACACATGGGCCGTGATTCTCTAGCGCCGACCTCCACTCCCCGCTCTTCTGGGGCACACGACTCGCTCCGCCTGGGACAGGGCCTTGTAAATACCAGTGTTTAACTTCTACCGGATTTTGTACTAAAACTCTGAAACCTCTGTGCTGTCGGTGTGTTGGGACACAGGCTAGAGGGGAAGAACAGCAAAGACAACGGAGGAAACCGATTTTATTGTCCGTCACATTAGACAATCTCGGAGCAGGAGGGTTGTAGAGACGCAATAAACGAGGGCAAATGAGACTGCAACGGAAGTCATTTAAATTTGAATCACGCTCCATGATAGCAAGAAGGAAACCATCTCCGAGCCCCCGTCCGTCTGGCTCCCCCAGGCTTGCGCCCCGGCAAAGCCCGGCGCCTGCTCTACTGGGTCTTGACAAAGCCCTGGAGGTCCTCGAGGAAGGTGATGTACTCCCGGTGCTCCAGGGCCGTGCTGAGCTCCACCAGCTCGTCCGCAAACGTGTTGTCCACCCCTCGGTCGGCCAGGAAATCCATCAGGTGGTCGTACAAGGCCTGTGAGGACAGACGGACCTTCTTGGTCCCAGGCCGCTCCCCTGCCAGGCGCCGGGCCTCCCCACCGTGCCACACCCCTGCCCGCACTCACCCAGTCTAAGGAGTCGGTGTTGAGTGTGTAATTTGTGTCCTTCCACTCTGACTCACCGACGGCCTGAAAGCTCACCTCCCTGATGGAAAAGATGTCACTCTCCTCCTCCTCCTCTTGCCCAACCTGGGAAGAGATGGGGTTGGGGAAAGTGAAGGCTTTCCCAGGACAAACCGACCACTTACCGCTGCCAACTCCCCCGGTTTCACCCCTGCCCGCCCCCCCCAGCTTTCCTGGTCTTTGCCGGACAAGCCGGCGCCCTTCCTCCCCCACCCTGCGCCCCATCCCACACACCTCATCTTCCGGATAATGACAGTCCAGCACCAGAGCCTTCTTGCCGCCGTCCTTGATGACTTCCACCACGAAATTGGGTGTGGATGTCAGCTCAGGCTGGGGAGACGAGAGCGCATCAGTCCGTTGCCTGAACCGGGGGGCTCATGGTTCCGGGGATCTGACGACCACCGTTAGGACAGTCCTTAGCCGCTTCTAAACCCCTCCATGATCCTGCCCCTTGACAAGGAGCCTAGAACCTTCCACAGCACTCAAGCCATGTACCGGCCTGTTCCGGAGACTGGGCTACACTTTCTCATGGTCCCTCCCCGAGTTCTGAACCCGGTTTTAGAGAGCGGAGGCTCACACGTCTACAGGGTCTCACAGCCGTTAGCCCCCTGATTGCTTACAGAACGTCCCCAGTTTAAAGTGCAGAAATTGGAGCCGGGGTCCAGCTCCGTGAATTGGTCTGCTCTTCCCCAGGCCTGTTAGTCCACCCGTGCACCGCGAAGCTGGCCTCGACCTCCCAGATGTCACTCCCGCTGCCCATTTCGGGCTCTTCCTCTGTCCCAGGGCAGGCCCCAGGCCAGCACATTGGGCTAAGTGGCCGTCCTAAAGCTGAGCAATCCCAGCGGCCCTCCCAGTGGTGGTGAGCCATCCCGTGTCAGGGAGGTCACGGTCGGGGTGGCGGAGCCAGGAGTGCCGAGGGGTATCCTCTCTCTGCTCGGCCCAGAGATGGTCCCGGTACCTGCTTAGTCAGGAGGTCCAGAGACCCTGCGGCCCCCACGCTGGCTGGTCCCTAGACCAGGCCCACAGCCCCCCACAACGTGTGCAGACCGGGCTCCCTCTGGGTCCATGCAGGAGGGCCTGTGGCCAGAGCAAACACCTTGTCCGCCTTTCGGATGTCAGTCTGATGCCCCAGCTCCCAAAGTGGTGTTACAGCCAGCCTGACACGCTAGAACATTCCTCCCTGGCAAACAGCCAGCCTGACACACTAGAACATTCCTCCCTGGCAAACACTCAGGATGAGCCTCCCGATCGTGGGAAGGCACAAGTGGGTTCAACTCCTCCCCACCGAGCGAACACAGGCGCTAGCACAGAGCCCACACCTGCAGGGCCCACGGTTCTGGTGCCGGAGCCCGAAACCGCGGCTCAGGGAGTCAAGGCCCAAGGGCAGCCATGGCCCTGCCTGTCCCCAGCGGCAAGAGGAGCGAGGGAGACCAAGGCCCTCCCCGGGTGCAGTCTGCTCACCTCCTGTTCTTCCGCCTTCTGCCCCTGGGACGGCTCCTCCTCACCGTCAAACGTGGGTGGGATGCTGTTGTTGGTGTTGAAGGTGACGGTGACCCTGCAAAAGCAGAGAATGGCCCAGCGGGGCCCTGCAGCTGAGCAAACTAGCAGTGAGCGTGGCTACAGTTACAAGGGCGACCAAAACTATGTGTCTGAACCACAACAATGTGTCCGAACCGTGAGCGGCAAATCCTGCAGCCACAGCATGCTCCGCGTCAGCTGCTGGAAGTCAACAGGCCCCACTTCATCTTTCCAAATGCAGTCCTGGTGGGGGAGGGTGGGCTCCCGTGGCTGTAGCCAGCGCCCACCCTATCTTGGGGGTAGGGGCCCTCCGCGGGCGTTGAGCGGCCCAGAAAGCGGTGGGACCCAACAGAAGCTTCCTTTAACACCTTTCCTCCCTGCGAAAATCTGCCCATGGCGGGAGGGGGAGAGAGGCACCCAAGGGCTGCCCTCAGCAGAGGACCCAGAGGGGCCGCAGGGAGGAGGGGGGCTCCCCGACACTATGCTGCCCTACAGAGCCGCTCTTCTTTTTTTTTTTTTTTTTTAATTAAAAAGCTTATCCATTTGCGAGAGAGAGAGCACAAACAGGGGAAGTGGCAGGCAGGCAGAGGGGAAGCAGGCTCCCCGCTGAGCAGAGAGCCCGATGCGGGGCTCCATCCCAGGACCCCGAGATCATGACCTGAGCCAAAGGCAGACGCTGCACCTACTGAGCCCCCAAATTCATTCTTCAAAAACAGAGGTGGGAAGTTTTATAACCACGAAGCAGGGCGGAAACAGTCAACTCCTGACAGTTCAGCTCCAAGAATCCTCTGCCGCCCAACCCTGCTCCGGAGCCGGGAGGGCAGCAGCAGGGAGGGGACGTGCTGCACCAGCTCGCTCGGGGTCCCCACGCACTGCCTTACCAGGAAGGTGCTGTCCCGCCCCGCGATGCTAGAAGTCACGGTCACACTGTCTCCTCTGCCCTTGTGCTGACCAAGCCAAAATCCTGGGCGCACAGGTGCAGTTCTAGTCACGGGAACACGATCCACGGTGACCCCAAACTGGCTGTGACTCACCCCAGGACGAGGGCTCAGGATGTTACAGGATGTGTGTGTGGGTGGGGACTGACACACACCAAGGGCAGAGAAAAGCAGAACCCTCCTTTACAGCAGGTACAGTTTACTCAAAGAGCGGACAATGAGCAGTGGAACGAGGTGGGAAGTTCCCCACCTTTCTTCCGGGTACACTCACGGCCCTGTGTCCTCATCTGCTCACACGGGAGGCCCATGGCTTGTGTGTTCCCTGCTATAAACATGGTTTCCCACCCCAGTGCGAGAGTCTGCACCGCAAACCTGAGGCCAATCTGCTTCGGTCAGTACTGTACAAATTTCTGAATCTGGGGCAATCAGGTGGCTCCGTCGACTAAGCGTCTGCCTTCGGCTCAGGTCATGATCTCAGGATCCTGAGATCAAGCCAGGCATGGGGTGGGGGGGTGGTCTCTGTTCAGTGGGGAGTCTGCCCCTCCCTCTGCTGGCTGCCCCCGGCCCAGCCCCGCTTGTGCTCTAATACGTCTTTAGAAGAGTAAGAAGAGTCTGAGTCTGTGTGTCTGCGTTCAAGCACAGCCTGACCAGGGCGACAGCCTCTACAGTCCAAGAGACCTCCAGCGACATCCTTTCCTGCCTTACCGAGTAAGCCAGCTCCTGGCACATCTGTGTGCAGCGAATGACCAACCTGGACATTGAGCGTCCAAGGACCTGCTCTACTAAAGGCAGTCCTGGGAGAAGGCAGGGCAGTCCCCGCAAGTTCAGGGAGTCGGTCCCCGCGGCCTGCAGGCTCCCCGCACTTACTTTTCCCCGGCAACTCTCCGCACGAGCTTGGCTTCCGTCCCGTTCACTTCCAGCTCCCAGCCTCCCGACATCTTTGGGAGGGACTTGTGCTTCTGGATCTTCCTTTCCTCCTTAATCTCATCACTCAGGAACTCCACAAAAGCCTTATCTCCTACAGTGAAAGTCCGAAAGGAACAGAGAGAAGAACCTGTTCAAATCCTAAAAAGGAAGGGGGGGGGGCGGTGACTGCAGCCAGAAATCTGGCCTCGGGGCTGTTCCTGGTAACTCCCGCTGGTGAGGGGACTCCGGCACTCGGGAACGGGCCGAGTCCCACCCGCTAGGCCTCAGGACGCGGACCGGTGGCCGTGCTAGGTGCCCGCGGCACCAGGCCGAGCCCAGTTCTGGAAAAAGAACTCCGACAGGGAAGTTCCACCGCCACGCTCCACCGCGAAGCCAGAAGCTCCCAGTTACACACAGACATGACCTCCGGCCCTCGACCCCGACCGCCGGCCCCCCCCGGAATCCCCTTCGCAGGCGGGGGGCGAAGCCGGCCGCCAGGGCGTGGAAGCGGCACTGCCCGAAGCGCCGACCTGCAGGGGGAAGGCGGGAAATGTCACCCGCGCGGCCGCGGCCCGGCGTGGTCCACGGCGGGGCAGGCTCCCGACCCCGCCCCGGCCCCGGCTCCGCCCCGGCCCCCGAACCCCGACCCCGGTCCGAGCCTCACCCTGCGTGTGCAGCGCGCCGCAGCCGCAGCCGCAGGGCCCGCGGGAGCGTAGGAGGCCGGCGCGCACTCGGAGCGACCCGAAGGGCCGCACGCACGGCTGGGGCGCGGGCTGCAGCAGCGGCCGAGGCGGCGGGGCGGGCGCGGCGCGGAGGACGGCGGCCGCGGAGCAGAGCGCGCGGGGCACTCGGCGCAGCAGAGGGAGCATCGCGGCGGCGGACACGTGCGGGTGCAAAGGACGAACCCAGGGCCTAGATCCGGGCCCGCGCGCCGCCGGAAGTCCCGCCCCTGCCGGGAGCGCTTCCGCGCCGGCGCAGTGCGCGCGCGAGCCTCCGGGTTAGGCGCGCCCCCTGCTGGACGCCTCCGAGGTCAGCGCCACCGAGCCCTGCGGGCCGCTCTGCTAGGGGCGGACCCTCTGAATCCCTGCGACCCCGGCCCTGTGTGCACCCGCCTCTGCGTGCACCCCCGCGGCGTTATGCACAACCCTCCCCCAGCGTGCACCCCGCCGCGACGTGCGCAACCCTCCCCCAGCGTGAGCAAAACCCCACTGCTTGCACTCCATCCGTAAGTGTACCTCCGTCCCCCTCCACCCTATGCACAACACGCTTCCCAGCATGCACCCAGTTCCAAAGCCCTGGCTGGCATTGCTCTGGGGCCAGGAGGCTGGGAGCAGCAGTGAAGGGCCCAGAAAAATAGAGCTTTCAAGACACCAGCAAGGTCACTTCAGGCCTCCAAGCTATGCTCAATGACCTACACCTTACTCCCCGCAGCAGCTTCTGGCAGGACTAGGCTGCGTCAGAATAGCAGAGTTGTAAAAGCCTCAGTAGTTAAGGACTCAGGGTAACAAAGGGGAAGCAGAAACTAAGCCACATCAGAAATAAGAAAGGGAGGACTGGGGGGCTCAGTAGGTTAAGCGTCTGCCTTTGGCTTGGGTCATGATCACGGGGTCCTGGGATCGAGCCCCATGTTGGGCTCTGAGCAGGGAGCCCACTTCTCCCATTCCCTCTGCCTGCTACTCGGCCAGCTTGTGCTTTCTGTCAAATAACTAAAGTTTTAAAAAAAATTAAAAAAAAAATCGTAGTAAAACTCTCGGGCTGTTTCAAAAGCAATCAATGAGCCCCAGAGCCCAGCCCATTTACACTGGCTCTGCAGTGGGCCACTGGCACCTCGCTTCAAGACTACAAGTCTTTGCCCTGGGAGTTGCACAAGATTCATTAACATAACACAGGATGCTAGGAAAAGCCGGTTTTTTTGATCTCCCGCCTGCACTGCACAACCTCACATCCACCTCTACCTGCCCAGACAAAACACCCCTTTATGAGTAAGACTGCAACAAACCAGTCTGCGCCAAGGTGGGTGCCACGGTGCACCCCAGCGTGGGCCTTTCAATGACCTTCTCACATTATACCACTGAAAATCCCTTGGGGTGGACATTTAACATGCTAATTAGACACACAGGAAGAAGGGTGACCTTTCAATAATTTTTTTTTTTTTTAAGATTTTATTTATTTGACAGAGAGAGATCACAAGTAGAGAGGCAGGCAGAAAGAGGGAGGGAAGCAGGCTCCCCGCCGAGCAGAGAGCCCGACGCGGGACTCGATCCCAGGACCCTGAGACCATGACCCGAGCCGAAGGCAGCGGCTTAACCCACTGAGCCACCCAGGCGCCCGAAGGGTGACCTTTCAGTGCACGGGCACTGGTACATCCCTGCCTCTCTGTTTGGAGAGCACCCTTTTCCCACTCTGATCTCTCCCCCAGGGAGTCAGCCTGAGAACTCCCCCGTTCCCAGCCCTCCTGCCCACCTGGTCAGGTTCTAGTGTTCAGAGAGCCCGCGATCCTATGAAGAAAGTCAGTCCTCCCAAATGGTGGCCAAGATCAGACGAATACTGAAATACATTCTATGCACCTGGGAAAAGAGAGCCACACACGCGGCGTGAGACTGATCTTTAATGGAGCCCGCGGTCTGGCTGGAGTGTGACACTACACACAGGGCCAGCGGTCTCCCCGCAGCCGGCCCTGCCAGCAAGAACAGGCCTTCAGAATACAAGGAAACCTAAACAAAGGTGGGGTTTTCTCCTACAAGCTCGAACGTTCCCATCAGACTATAAAACCCTTGCTTCCCGTCAGAGCAGTGCGTCCCATGCTCACAGACTAACGTCTCTAGGAGGAGAATCGGGCTGCATCCTGCCCGCCCCGGCCGCCTGCGGAGATGCCCCCCGAAGACAGGCCCTTATCGGGGACCGGATGCTGGTGGCTTGTCCCTCGAGGTGGCTCTGTGCTGCCCTGCTGGCTGGCCTCCGGGGAGGACATCTCCCTCCACAAAGCTGCTCGTGGGACGTGGTGATTCACCCCGAGTGGGCCCAGGCTGGAGAAGAGGCAGCTGGCCCTGGAGGTCTCTCACGGACCGCGAAGCAACGTCACCACGAAACGTGGAACTTTTAAGAAAGTTTCTTAAGAGAAAGTGCGGCATCCGCCGCAGGTCGACACAAGCAGCACTATATTTCCTTGTGGCGATCCGTGGTCAGAACAGGGTTTCCAACCTGCTTCGCTCCCTGAGCAGCTAGGTTAAAAATGAACTTTTTCAAAAGTCCAGTAAAAAAACTATTGTATCAAAACTCTGCCAGGATGTTGCAGCAACTAACTTCTTTCTGTAGAGAAACACGAAAGCTGCTGGCGGCTCTGTGCCCCAGGCTCCCACTCTGAGCAGGACACGCGCTGCCCTCGCCCAAGGAAGCCCAGAGAATGTGCCGGCACATCATCACCCACTCCCCACTCTTAACAGCACGATTCCCATTTTATTAAAAATACAACGTATTCTTTTCCCCAGTCAGCTTGAACGTCCTAGGCCTCTATTAAGAAATGAGAAAAATACACTTAAAAATTTTTCTGAAAAACTCGTCAGAAAGTCAGCAACTGTAAACAACGAGGTGGTCTGCAGAAGAGCCAGCTGAAAGTCTAAGAATGCGGGAAGACCGGTATCTGGGACCCCGCGGCCCTGGCCAGTCGCTGGGGTGCTCCGGCCACATGTGGCGCAGCAGCGGGGATAGACCGCAGGGACGTTGGGGAGGCCGAGCCCGCACCCTGGAGCGGAGACCGCCTGCGGTCCCTACGTGTCAGGCAGTGCGGCCCCCTGCCTCGGAACCCCATGGTCCACTTGGTAAGGAATGACGGAAACACTGTACACCAGGGTTCTGACCACAAAGCCCAAAACAAATGCTAAGTCAGCTTCTCTTACGGCAAACACTCTGGAAAAGCTGACTTGCATTTGGTGATCAAACAGTGAATAAGAACCTTTGGTGTCTCTTCCCTTCCCAGAACAGGAGGCTGGGAAGAGACGGGAGACTCCGGGACTCCCACAGACGTGCAAACTGCGGCCCAATGGCGGGGGCTGGCTCACGCAGGAAGCCAGGCTGTGTCCCCTCGTCCCCACGAAGGAAGCACAGAGACGACGAATGAGATGGGACAGCACAAGCCCAGGGGCAGCAGACGGGACCCCAGGTGCGGCCGGGTCCTCACAGGCCCGCCCCCTCCAGCCGCCCCGACAGCTCTCTGCCTAGGCCCCACCAGGACACACTTGGCCAGTCCTCATGCCTGTGGGGTCACACGTGCCCAGCTGGGGGGAACAGCGGCCAGCGGCCATGCTCGACAGTCCCCTCGTGCTTGGAGGCGGCGACGAGGAGGCTGGCACCCTGGGAGGGAAGAGACGACAGTACGTCCCTCCTCAAACTTCTATAGACCTTAGGACACATCCAGGGACGGCTGAGCTCTGCAACCCCGGAGTCCCCTCCCGGGAAACCTGGCCCCATCACAAGGACTTGGGGAGTCTCACGTTAGAGAGCAGCTCACGGGGTGGGACAGCCTGCGTGTCCCAGTCACGCACCCACTGAAGCCACCTGAGCCAGACCCTGCAAGGGCCATCCCTGTGCCCCCACGCAGCAGGCGGGGAACCCCGCTGGGACCGGGCTCTGCGCTCCGGGCTGGGGGTCGGACGCTCCGCAGTCAGGGGCAGTGGGCTCCGTCGCGGGCGGCCCGCAGCTTCCTCCGGAAGTAGTCAGGGGCAGCCTCGTGCAGCCAGTCGGCGTCCACGACACACACGTCACGCATGTAGCAGCGGCTAGTGTGCAGCAGCTCCGTGTACACGACGCAGGCCGGCCGGCAGTGGAAAAGCACGGACGAGGGGTGGATGGCCACCGGCTGCCGGCTGTCCGTGGTGACGTACGTGCCGTCGGGCTGCAGCTCGGCGGTGCTCATGAACAGGCTGTGTGCCAGGCACCGGCGGACGCTCTCCCCGTCCCCGCGGGAGGACACCATCGGCATGGACATCTGCGGCGGGAGAAGTGGGTGCCAGACACCAGCCCTGGTCAGGCTCAGACGCAGCCCCAGCGCCAGCCCGGCCTAGCGGGTGCTGCGGCTGCACGAGGCCGTTGGTGGGGCCGCAGGGGTGCAGATGCACTCGGGCCGGGGAGGGGGATGGATGGCCAGCTGCGGCCCTCAGGGAAGGGCCTTTCCCGCACTCCCACTGCGGCCAAATTACCCTTCCTGCTCTGGAGCGCCCCTCCAGCAAGCACCTCCCCGAGCCTCCCCTGTCCGCCTCCTGCGGTCGTCCCCCCAGCACCAGTTCCAGAAGATCCCGCCCCTCAGCTGCACTCCCAGGGGCACCAGCCAAGCAGGCCGCTGGTGGACACCGCCTGACCCCACCACCTGACCACAGTCTGCGGCTCCCCTGAGGGGAGAGGCCTGGGACAGCAATCACTGTGGAGGCAGAAGGTGGGAAGCGGGAGGGGCTCTCACAGAGCAGCCAGAGAGGACCTGCCCCCGTCTCTGACCTGTCCCTGTGGGGTTCAACCATTTCCTGTCCACAGCCTCCCAGAGAAACCTCTCTTCCCACTTCTCCCTTTAAGACGCCTCCAGGGGTTTTGGTTTCTGCAATCTGCTGATCCCCGCCTGAGGGGGACCCTCTTCATCTCAGCTGTCACCTCCTCTGGGGAGCCCCCCAGTCCTGCCACTAACTGCTGGTCTCTCCTTCCACTGGCTGCGGTTTGGAACAAACTACATAGGTATGTAGGCTCTAGTCTCAGCGACTGTCAGGTGAGCCTGGAACCCGACAGCGGAGAGGCAAGGACTTTGGATGAGGGGCATGGGGGCGCTCCCCGACGCGCAGGACAGGTACCTTCAAGCAGATGTCCCTCAGCTGTGCTCGGACCTCAGCCACCAGCGCCATGTTCTTGCTGTTGACGAAGTTCTCTCTGCACCAGTCCTGAGCGGGAAAGAAAGGGTCAGCACACCCGTCACTTGCACAGAGGAAAGAAGTAAGAGAACTTTGAGAACTGAATTCGGAAATAAGACGTCAGTCGCCAAAAATAAATACAGGAAAACAGCTTTCTGTTAGAAAGCATGAACTGTAAGGGGACACAGACGAAAATTCCCTCATGTCCTGGATTCATGACCCCAGAATGCATTTAAAAAACTCCTACATGGCGACGAGACAATGACTAGCAAGTCAGCAGGACAAAGGACAAGGATGTGAACAGCCGCCCCGCAGACACGGGCTTTGAGCGTCCGGTACAGGTCGGGGGAGCCCGGCCTCAGGAGTGCTCCCAGACGGCGGCTTAAACTAGCTGAGAGGTGCACGGGCTCGGCGAGAATGCAGCATCTGAGCGTCGGACGGTGGGGGTGGGAACCTGCCCCAGCCGGGGCGGCCGGGAAGCCACTGCGCACCGGGCCAGAGTCCGGCATGTGGTGGCCCACACGAGACGGGCCGCCCACACGAGATGGGCCGCCCACCCGCAGGCCGCGCTTTCGCCGGACGCACAGCGTCCTATTTCCTCAAACAAGCCGAGGCGGATGAAGCAGGACGCTGGCCACCACCACACCCGGGTGGCAGCTTGTTTCCTTCTGAAACCCAACTGCACGACGCAGAATTGAGGCGCACACGCCAGGCGGGTTTCACGGACACGAGACCCCGCGGGGTATTCGTGATGCCCGCATCACGCCATCTCACTTGCCGCAAGCACCTATTTTAGTACTTGTTTCCGCTGACCTCACGATGCACAACAGGATTTTTGCTTTTACGGAAAAGCGGGGTAAGCAAGAGCAGCACTCGGCGTGTGTTCTGTTCTGCACGGAGCCCCACAGAGGGGCCCACTCGGCCCCCGGCCAGGAGCGGCGCGGACGCCCAAGATGCGCCGATCCCCGGGAGGTGCACAGACCCCCTGGAGCCGTGCTGAACCGGGAGCCACACCGGGCGCCCCGGCCTCGAGCCACCACAGGAGCTGCCCGGGTTCGGCTGCATTTATCTCGTGCACCTGTTCGCAGCAGGGACCACAGTACCAGGGAAGCCTAAGGCAGGCTGCTTTCCGGATCTGGGAGCCCGGAAAGACATCTCCTCGCGAATTAATGACCACAGCTGCTTCCCCGTCTGCCGCTCTGGCTTGCGGGAGGGCTCACAGACGGCTCTGCCTTCAGACAGCAGGGTTCTAGAATGCTGTTCCCATTCGGGTCTGAGGAACCGCAATACCCTCCAGGTGAACACTAC
This sequence comes from Enhydra lutris kenyoni, assembly GCF_002288905.1. Taxonomy (NCBI): domain Eukaryota; kingdom Metazoa; phylum Chordata; class Mammalia; order Carnivora; family Mustelidae; genus Enhydra; species Enhydra lutris. Next base: position 1,174,777 of record NW_019154166.1, on the reverse strand, counting down.
CGTGTAGACAGGCCGGTGGCGGTGGGGAGCTCATTTGTAGCAGAGAAGCCGGGCCACCCAGTGCACAGGGCCCCTGCCCGGTGAGGATGAGTGGGACACGGGCGGGGCGGAGGCCGGCGCTGCGGGTCTCCCTGGTGAGGCCTGTGCACACTGACTGGGGGCTCGGGACATTCTGCCGGCTGGGCAGGCGAGCGCCAAGCTCATGCATGTGGGAGGAGGTGCTGCAGGAGAGAAGACCCCGGCCAAGACCCACCTTACTTCCGCCCAGGTTCTTGAAGGCCCGGTAGATGTTGAGCAGCGTGATATGGTCGCCCTCGCTGGACATGAACTTCCTACGGACGGCCTGCACCTCGTCCCGCCGGGAGGGAGGGTCATACAGAACGCTGTCCACCGACAGGAGGGAGACGACAGTCAGGATCTCCTCGGTGCAGTGGAACTTGGGGGACAGGAGGAGGGTCTGCAAACAGGAATTACAACGGTGCGCCCTGAGACTTCTCCCCGCTGAGCACAGTCCATCCACGCTGCCCATGCGGCCGCCCCACTGCGACCTTGGAGGCCAGGTGCCTCCCCAGCCACCACCGCCTGCTCTCTGGAACTCGATGACCCGCCCGCAGGCTCCCACAGTACTCGAGGAGGGCTCCCGACTACGTGGCTCTGACTCCCACACCCGACACCAGTACACGTCAGACACAAAGCAGAGCCACAGCTGCTCCGAGGCAACAGCGAAGGGGGAAGGGGCACCAGGGGCGCAGGTGACCGCCGCATAAGCCGTGTCAGAGAGAAGGGGCACTGAGTGGAAGGAGTGACTTACTTTGGCAAATTTGGGGTCTAAAGGGAAAGCGGCCATCTTTCTCCCCACCGGAGTCAGGGTGAGCTGGCCGTCCTTCTGTTCGAGAGCACCTAACAGGTCCAGCTGGGCAACCGCGGCCTGAACGTGATCTGCAGGAAAACCGGGAGAGGAGGACACAGCTGCAGCCACTCTCTGCTTCGGGAGCTGAGGGCCCGGCATCTAACCCCGGTCCTCGGGGTGCAGCGGCCAGGGACACTCCCGTTTTCAGCTCCATCCACGTCCTGTGATATCCGGCAACGTCCTGTGACCCCGCTGTGTCACACACACGAAACCCGCGCACACCCACACTCGTGGCGCCACCGGGACCCACGTCGCCAGAAACAGAGACGCACGGCAGTGGAACAGAGGCCGTGCAAAGCCCAGTTGAGAAACATTTCTACTGTCTCCTTCATACGCCCTGCATTTCCAACCCTGGCCACACGTCACCTGCTGAAGGATAAAGCAGCGTTTCTCATGACTTAACACAGAGGAAATGACCCCCGAGGCCTGACAGGAAGTGACAGCTCTGGCGCAGGAGGCGCTATGGGCACAGAACCCTGCCCCGGAGGTCCTCCGGCCCCCCAACAGCCACGCTTATGCATCAAATGAAACGAAAGAGGAGGCAGCCCCCAGACGTGCTTCAGAGAGCCCAGCCGTTCGCGGGTCCCATCCTCCCGCGGCCCTGGCCCTGCACGAAGACCCCACCTACCCGGAGAGGGCTTGGACATGAAGTCGAAGGTGAGCACATCGGGGACCTTCATGGCGAGGAGCTGCAGCAGCACGCTGGCTAGGTTGCACCTGCGAGGAGCAGACGCGCAGCTGCCGCACCGGCTCCGGGTCCCCTGGCTGGGTCCGCAGGGCGGCAGGGGCGGCGGGGGTGCGGGGGGTGTGGGGGAGCCCACCTCTGGATCTCCGGCACGGTCATCTTCTCAAACTTCTCAAACTCGTCCTCCGTGTAGAGCCGGTAGCAGATGCCACTGCCCTCCCTGCCGGCCCGGCCTGTGCGCTGCCACGCCTGGGCCTTGGACACACGCTGCACGGCGAGCACCTCCAGGCCACTGTCTGCAGGGAGAACGGCCCGCATGAGGCCTCGCCCCGCAAAGGATCACATGGGCTCACCGGCGCGGGCACAAAGCAGCGCTCCTCAGAGCCCCAGTGAGTCTTCCCGCAGCGCGTGAGTCCGGGAACCCCGAGGCCGCGTGGGAAAGCACAGAGCAGTGCACCCCACTGAAACCGCGGGGTATGAATCTTCGGAACTTCAGAAAGCCCGCATGCCTGGGGCCTCAGGTCCCCGCCAAGACCACAGAGCCAGAGCTGTGCCGGTTTGCTGGGGACTGAGAGTGTCCCAGGCTTTTCAGGCCACCAGGCTTTTTAGTGCCCAAACCCCATCTTCAGGAAACTAAGGTAGCTGGCCAGCGGTCACTGCCTCGGAAAGGAGATGTCAGGAGCCCGGCCTGCACGGCCCTCCCGGCTCCACTGTCAGAGGATCTTGAGGTGGTGTGATGGAGTCACGTCCAGGAGTCGCGTGGGTCCTGGATAAAGGTGTCCTCTGCGCCAGGCCCGAGGGGACAAGTCCTTCCACACGCTACCTCCAAGTCCACACCCTCGGATGCTTGGTGTTGCGCTGTCCTCTGACATCCGCGCTGTCCTCAGACATCCCCGCTGCCTCTGATCCTCCGTAGCACCAAGCCGGGCAGAAAGCAGACGGGAGGACCGGCGCATCCAGCAAGCTCCCAGCGCACACCCTCAGGGACAGCGGGTGCTCACCCCAGCCTGGGCGGTCTCCTTCCTGGGATGCCTGGAGCTCGAACGTCCATTCCAACAAAGCTCCTGCCCTGTGTCGGGGGTCCCTGGCCGCACAGCCCCCTCACCCAACTGCTCAGGAGTCTCAGGCCAGGCCCGGCCCATCCTCAAGCTGGCGAAGCCTGGGCCCCGGCCTGCCCCACCTGGCCCCTGGCTCCCACTGCCAGCCCCCTTCCTGGACCTGCCTGCTTTCGGCCCACGTCACCTGCGGGGCTGGTGCCACCCTGGTCACAGCGAGTCTGAGCAGGAAGCGCTTGCTGGGAGAGGCTGTGGGGAAAAGAGGGGTTTGTGGGCGCCATCCTCACCAGGATTATACGTCTTTGCCTTCACCATGCCTGTGTCGACCACATGCTTTATCCCCGTGATGGTTATGGACGTCTCAGCAATGTTGGTTGAAAGGATCACTTTGCGACAGCCCTGCAGGGAGGAAGAAACCGGAAAGTGACACACACGACTCTGAGGCTTCACAGCACAGTGCCCACCAGTAGCTCCCACAGCCCACGTGCACGCCAGAAACGAGGATCGCGTCACTGATGGGAATTCCTCACACTGAGCGGGGAGGTTCCCGTCCTTAAGGCTTATTTGAGCGGATGAGATGCAGGGGAACCGGCAGGCGTGGCTAGATGACCGGTCCCACCGGCCGCTGCCTGAGCACCGTCTCTCCGCTTCTCGGGGCCTCCGTGTCGACACAACTGGACTGCCCCACACTGCCAACTCAGCAGAGGGCGGCCAGTGCTTGCGATACGCGGTGCGGCCGGCGCAGGCAGCTGGTCTATGTCGGACTGGGGAGAGCCCCTCGTGCGCCAGTCACCTACTGCCTATGCCCACCCCACCCGCCGTGGTCTCCCCACTCTCCCCATTCTCACCAGGCCCAGGAGGCCTGTCTGGCCTGGGTCTTCCAGTCCCGCGGCTTGGCGGCTCGCACATCTGGTACCCGAGCACTCCACCCCACAGGTGCCCAGGGACAGGGCCACATAGGCCGGGTGCGCTCTCACCTTCGGGGCCGCCTGGAAGACGCGGAGCTGCTGGGCGTAGGGCAGGGAGGCGTACAGAGGAAGGACCAGCACAGGGGGGCAGCCGTCCGGGAGGTGCTTCGCGATGTCTCGGCAGGTCTTGCTCATGGCTTCAATCTCCTCCTGCCCCGTGAGGAACACCAGGATGTCCTGGGAAGGAGGCGCCTCCTGCAGGAGGGGAAGCGCGGCCTCAGGAGGTGCCTGCCAGAGCGCGGGCTGTGGCAACAGAGAGCGGTCACCAGCAAGCTTCCCGGACGGGTTTTCTTCGCTGTGGAGAGGTGCGTGGGCCACACTCGGTGTGTCCTCGGGGAGCACGCCCCCGCCGAAGGCACCTGGAGTGGTCACCCGAGTGAGCTACGGTTAAATCCAGGCCCGCTTCTAGTGTATCTGCGGCCCACGCGGGCCTGTCCCTCCCTCTACGCGCAGGGAGGTGGTGCGCCCAGAGCAAGACGCCGCGGCAGAGAAAAAGCTTGGACCCGTGATGAGAGACGAGAGACGGGGGACGGAAGGACTGGGCCGAGGGTGCTCCAGCCTGGGCAAGGTCTGAAGGGTCTCTGGGGACAAGACCCGGCCCCGCTCCCTGGAGAAGACAGGAAGGCCTGGGACTCGGCCATGAGGCAGGGGTGGGTCACGGGAGGGGGAACCCTACAGCCTGCCCTCCTCTAACCGGCCAGAATGGATTTCAACGTGGAGGTACAGGACCCGTCCACACAGTGGCGCCAAGGCTCGGGAGCTGCCCACTCTGTGGAAAGGCAGCACAAGGCGCTCCGGGGGAAGCGGACGGCATGCCAACGCAGGAAATATACTGACGACAGGCAGACAGACCGTAGATGCTGGGACACCTGGGAGGAAATGAGCCACGGGAATGCAGAAAACTCGTACAACTATGTCACATAAGGAAGGAGGCATCAAGACAGGCCCTGCTGGCAACGGGTCATGATGCTGTAATGCCCCCCACTGGCCTGAAAACCATGAGACGCGTCTAGGCTGAGAGGTGGGGGGAGCAGGAGGCCAGGGAGGCTAAGGGTGTAGCGTATCTGCCTGGGAGGAACCAGCAGCGCCGAGACCTGCAGTGTAGGCCGGTACTGCTGGAAACACCGAATCCAGAGGAAACAGCTAAGAGAGCCACCAGGTCCCCCGAAACAATGGGATCTGAACCGGGGAAGTAAAAGCAGCTGCTGGGTGGCTTGTTTTTTTAAGACTGACTGATTTGAGAGGGACAGAGAGAAGGTGCGTGCACAGCACCATGCAGGAGAGGGGTAGGCAGAGAGAGAGACTCTCAAGCAGACTCCCAGCTGACAGGAACCCGCCACCTCCAGGGGGCGGAGCTCCTGACCGCAAGATCACGACCTGAGCGGACATCAAGATCCGGAGGTCTCAGGGGACCAGCCACCCACGACCCCAGCTGCTGGTTCTTATGACCCTCTTAGAACTACTGCCCTTTTTGACTTTACACACTCACCACTCAGATTAAAATAAAAATCGTTTTTAAAAGATTTGCCTCTGGATTCTTTCAGAAAGTTAATGGGAAGGTACGAATAGTCAATTTTATGAGGGGAACCAAAACGACGGAATTTAATCATTCAAACTTAAGTAAATGTTTAACAAAAGGAGAAGATTTTGAAATGCTTCTGTAATTCAGTTTTTCTGAAGAAGCGAAAAGCTCTAAAGGACCACCCTTACTGGGAGGACAGCAGCTTCTCCCACAGCGAGGCCGTAGCAGCCCACACACCTTCCTTGGGGGGCAGTGCCACGGGTACCCCACCCACAGTCCACTCTGACCGAGCCGTCTCCCGGCTCAGCCGGGGCGCGAGGCCGATCAGAGCCGAGTGGATTTCCCCTTTAGAGCGGATGTGAGATGCCGCAAGAAAGCGGCAGCAGGACACGGCGACCCTTGGCAAGGGCCCAGCTCCCAGGGCACCCGGGACGGCAGCATTTCCTCTCGCGGGGAGTGCACCCCCGATGGTGAGCTGAGCCCCACCTGCGCGGGCGCACGGCTGTACCTGGTGGATCTGGAAGACGGAGACGAGCGCGGCGTGCAGGTAATCCTGCTGCGGCTGCTTGGCGTAGAGCACCTGGATGGGATGCTGCCGACCCTCCAGGTAGAGCACCGGCGCCCCGTCAAAGTACTGCGAGAACAGGTCCACGTCCATGGTGGCGGACATGACGACCACCTGCGCACGGGAGGGAAGAGCGCGAGTGCCAAGCCACGCCCGCCCGTCCCACACCTGCCCCTTCCCGCCCCTTGTACCCCTGATGACCGACCCCTGTTCCAAGCAGGGCGGGCAGCTGCCGGGAACACAGGCCTCTCCCTCTCCCAGACACGAGCCACACCTACTTTGAGAGGTGGCTTCTCCAACTCCTTCCTCCTCTTCTGGGCGGTCTTCACCACCCCGAAGAGCACATCGGTGTGGACCGTCCGCTCGTGGGCCTCGTCCAAGACCACACAGCTGTACTGGCGCAGCAGAGAGTCGGAGATTGCTTCCCGCAGAAGCATGCCGTCTGTCAGGAACTTGATCCGGGTGTCTTCTGAGCTGACATCGTCGAAGCGCACGGTGTAGCCCACCTGCGCGAGGAACCACGGGCTCAGTGGGCCCGGGCTGAGCAGCCGCTAGGTGCCCAGCACCCCCAGACACGTGTACCCTCCTGGGGAACGGCCCCGCGCCCTCAGGCACAGACAGGCAGTGGACGGGTCCCTTTAACTGCAATCATGAACACCACTAAAACTCGGGGTGCTGGGGGCTCAGCCGTTAGCCCTCCATCTTCTGCTCAGGTCATGACCCCACATTCCGAGATGGAGCCCCTTGTCCCACTCCCTGCCTAGCGGGGAGCCTGCTTCTCCCTCTCCCACTCCCCCTGCTGTGTTCCCTCTTTTGCTGTCTCTGTCAAATAAATAAAATCTTTAAAAAAAAAATGATCTGAAACTAGACTCTCACCCCAGCTGCTAAGAAACTTCAAGTGAAGCTCTGGACAGACAAGAAAAGGTAACATGTTTTAAAGCGAAGTGCGCAAACATGCGCGAAGCTGCCGTACCCACAGGTCTGGGGCTGGATCTCCGCACGCACTGTAAGCTAAAGAAATGCTTACGATCTCTCAGACACACAGAGGTTTCACAGAGGTTACTGAAGCCTCAAGAACACTTGCGGAAAGCAACTAATTCATCCGACTTGCCGACAGACTCTGAACACAAAGCAAACGCACAGACAGGTGACTTCGGAGGAACGAATGACAGACTTAGGCCTGAGCGAGCCGGGGAAGAGAGAGTCTCCCGGCATCCCGGAGCCTGGCTCAGAGAAGCGCCATGCGGGCGGGCTGTCAGCAGAGAAGGAGGTGAGGTACCAGCTTCCCAAGCTCAGTTCTCTTCTCGTCGGAGACTCTAGTGGCCAGAGAGATGGCAGCCACTCTGCGCGGCTGGGTCACAGCGATGACACCCTGGCGGCCAAACCCCCCTTCATAGAGGTACTGTGGGAGCTGCGTCGTCTTCCCGGAGCCGGTTTCCCCTGAGACAGAAGACGAATCTCACTTACATGCAAATTTAACACAAAGTTCACCAAACTCCAAGTTCATGAAGCCCCAGGAAAATAGGCACTCGCGTGTGCCACTGGACCAGTGTTCTCAGAATTGGTCTAGGAAGGCCACATTGTATCAGAAACACCTTTAAAATGTTTATAGCCTCCTGGCACACGTCCCCTTGCAGGAATTGGTTCTGAGGAAATAAAGAGGCACAGAAAAATGTAGCTTCTTACTGGGACTAGTGCTATTCAACTTTGTTCCAGGCAGCAAAAAGCTGGAAACAATGTAAATGTTTCAGTAACAGGTAACCTGCACAGAAAACTTAAGGAGGAAATGCAACTGTTACAGAAAATGGTTACTTCTCAGAAAAATAAATGAGCTGTAGTGGGGCACACCCAGAGCCATGCCCACTCCACGCCCTCCACCCCCCACCTTTCCATTCCAGATTCTGTCCTTTCCTTTTGGCCCCGCCCCAGCCCACACCTGCCTGCCTTCACGAGGTCTGGCACCAGGTCTGCCCGCACACTTTACAGGATGAGTCAGAGCTCACACTCTCTCCCTGGGGCTGTACTGGTGGCCTCCTCCTACTCGATCTCTGGTACCTTGTGCGCCTCTCCTGCAGCACTAGCACCTCACACTGTGCGCCAACACCGCAAGCCCTGGAGGGCAGGGAGGGTCTACCTGCCTCTTCCCTGAACTTGAGCATCCAGCATACACCACCCTCAGGGGGTTCCTCTAACTGTCCCCAAGTGGAACAAAGAACTCGGTAAACCTGGGCATCGTTCTCCTCCGGCGACCACTAAGCATCTCTGACCTTACAGCCCTACATGCCATGGTGCTTGCACTTCCCGCTCTGCTCATCCTCCTAACCCAGCCAAGAATCAATACAAGACTGACTATTCTGCTGCATTCCTGCTGAATCTACCAGGCAAAACCCCAACTCAGATCGATGTCTCCCTGCCCAGCTTTTGTGCTCTTCCACCACACCCCTGGGCATGGCTAAGCAAAACAGCCCCTCCGTGCATATGAAGACAGGAGTCTGTAGTGGGGCCAATGCACCCCCCCCCGGACGCCAGAACTACCCCGGATCCCGCTCTCGCTTCTGCAGCCTGGCAGGGTCCCCCTCTTCCCCAAGGGGCTACCTGAGGCGCCATGACTGCCATTCCCAGCAGAGCTCCCGCACCTATTCCACAGAATTCAGGTCCTCTCGTGGGCCCTCCCTCTCCCTCCCCTCCAGCCTCCTCCCAGCCACACCCATGCTCCCCTCCTTTCGCCAGCCCTGGGCCTCCAGGACGTCCTTCCCCCTGTTCCTGGCCCGCTCCGCATCTGGTCTCTGTTTCCAGGCACCCCCCGCCCTTCCACGCCCCCCGCCCCCCGTCTCCGCTCTCTCTCTCTGCCGGCTCTCCGTCCTCGCTTCCTTCGCCTCGGCCTCCACCGAGCTCTTCCCCTCCGCTCCCTTCCCTCCCTCCTGCGGAAGCCCGCTCTCACCGCCTTCCTCCCCTGCCCGCCTACTCGGTCCGCAACCCGGTGACGACGCGCGCGGACTCCGCCCAGCCGGAGGAGCGCGTAGCGGGAGGCACACTCGGCACCCCCCACCCCGAGTCCAGGGGCACGTTTTCGGCTCCCGCAGGGGCCCCGCGGCTGCATCTGTCCCCCTTCTTCCTGCGACTCCAGCCCGCTGACCCTCGCCCTCCCGGTCTCCCTCCTCCTGCGGGCTCATCCGCTCGGTCCTCCGGATGCTCGCCCCGACTTGGACGCTGGAGACCCCCGCCCCGAATCCCCAGGCCGCCCCAGAGGCTGCGACCTCGCGTCAGGCCGGCCCACTCCCCCGCCGCAGGCTCGCCCCCGCGCGCACCGCCCTCCCCCGCCGGCCGCCCCCCGAGCCCCGGAATCCCCGGCGGGGAAGGTGGGGGACGGCATGCGGGCGGGGGCGCCTCGGGGGCGCGGCGGGGCTCCTCCCCCGAGCCCCTCGAGTCACTCACCGATGAGGACGGCGCTGTCCAGGGCCCGGAGCTGGGCCAGCAGCTGCCCCCGCGCCGCGAAGATGGGCAGGCTCCGGCGCTGCCGCTCCACCGCCTCGGGGTAGACGCCGGCCGCGGGCTGTGCCAGGGCCGGCTGCGGCCTCCGGCGCCCGCCGCCGCCGCCCGCGGTCAGCAGCATCAGCACGCGCCCCCTGGGGGGCCCGCAGCCCGGCCTGAACCTCTTGGCCGGCGGGAAGCCCGCCTCCTCCGGCATGTCGAGCGAGCGCCGCGACTGGAGGCCGACCCCGGCGGCGCGCAGCAGGCGCGAGCGCCCCTTCCGGCCCGGCGCCGCGGCGCGCACCGATGACCTCACGGCCGCCGCCGCCGCCGCCGGCCTCCGCGAAAGACTACGACCCCCGGCATGCACTGGGGGCCTGCGGCGGCGAGCGCGAGGCGGGGCCGGAAGAGGCTCGGCCCCAGGTGCGTCTGGGGGAGGCCCGGAGCAAGCGCAGCGCAGGCGGGAGCGGGCGCCGGGGGGCTGCCCTGGGGTCTACCCTAACCCGCGATGTGCGGGGCGGCCGGGGTCGGATCCGTCTGCGCGGGGTTCGGAAGCCGGTTCCGGCCGAGCGGCTGCTGCTGCTGCTGGGACAGTTACCGGCCGGTGAGCCCAGTCGGGACGCCCCGCGGCCGGTGTGGCCGTAGGCCTGGGGCCGGTTGCCCGCGTGTGTCTCGGGGGTTTAGGGATAAAGGAAGTTCCCAAAAGAGTTTTTACACGTTCAAGTGCTTCAGGTTCCGGGGCTGGGCTGGGGTTGCCCCGTGTCCTTAGCAAGGTGTCAGCCCCTGAGCACCTGAGGGACGGTCACTCTGCTCCGAGGACTCCTGCCGGTGCTGAAGAAGTCCGGCGATTCTCTTCTGCCTTTGCTTCCCGCGTCACCTGACCCTCCGTGCCCGCGTGTGCTGCATCCCGACCCCAGCTCCGAGGACCAGCCTCCGACGCCCGGAAAGTCACGAGCCGGCTCTACGTGGCAGCGCCCGCCAAGGGTGCTGGCGATCCCCTGCTGTCAGGGCAGGGGACGGTCTTGTAGCATGTGCTGCTGACAACCCAGTGTTCCCAGGACGGGGGTCTGCGTGACAGCAGGGACAGGGGTGCAGTGGCTGGCGGTGACTGGTTCTTGCTCTCCCCGCCCCCAGCTCCTTCCCTGCTCCCTCCCAGCTCCCTCCTTCCCCAACTCCCTTCCTTCCCAGCACCTTCCTTCTCCCCCAGGCAGAACTCTTCAGTGAGGATGCCTGGCCCATGGCACACCCCCTATCAATGAAAAGATTCAAAACTTCAGCAGGGAAGACAGGATGAAACCAGCAGATCCTCTCCTTCCAAAGCTCTCAGCAGCTGGTTCATGGCAGAAACAGTGGCAGGAAATACTTCCAGAGAATTCTTGGCGAGCTTCGATCCCAGGATGCTTCAGCCTCCTGAAGAACTTTAGGCATCCTCTGGAGTCCAGCTCGGGGAAACGCATCCTGTATGTAAACCTGTTAAAAATCCTTCTCCTTTCCTCCAGGAAGGAGATGATTTTCTTCTAGTTGCTGACAGCGTCATGATCAAGGATGGTTGAGAATGTGCGTGCTGAGTTCACAGCACACGCGTGTTCGGAATAAACTGAGAAAATGCCACTTCCTACCCAGAAATATTAACTTAGAAAGGCAGCTCACCCACAAAACAAAACAAAACAAAACAAACAAAAAAGAAAAAAAGAGGCAGCCCCAGACTGCCAAAACTGAAAGGGAAGGAACTGGTCTGTTCAGGTGGCGGTAACAAAACCACCGCAGGCTGAGGGGCAGCCGCTGCTCACAACCCGGGAGGCCGGGAAGCACCAGCGCGGCTGCCCTGTGGCTTGTGTGGCTCATGGCCACTGCCCGCTGCCCTGTCCTCACCGCAAGACGGGGACCAGGGGATTTCTCTGCAGCGGTTTGATAAGGCGTCCATCTGGGCGTGAGGGCCGCTCCTGAAGGACTTCAGCCCCTCCCCAAGGCCCCAACTCCAAATACCATCACATCAACGTAGGAGTTTTCACATCACGGCAATATGTAAATGTTTACTCTCCGATTACGGACCTTGTGTCTAACAGACCCACATCCATGCTTTTTCCCGGGCGCTTTCCAGACTAATCCCCCGGAGGGAGACACATGTATGTGCCCACCGATGGCGAGAGTCTGGGAGGGAATGTGAACGAGGAAAGTAGCTTCTGAAGGAGCCCATGGCCCATCTCTAGAAGCAGCCGTGAGCCTGTTATATTTAAGCAGTAGCCGCCACGCAGGTCCGGCCTTGCCAGATCTTCCCAGTTTTTCAAGAAAAGCCCCAAATGAAGATTTTTTTTTAAAGATTTTATTTATTTATTTGACAGAGATCACAAGTAGGCAGAGAAGCAGGCAGAGAGAGAGGAGGAAGCAGGCTCCCTGCCGGGCAGAGAGCCTGATGTGGGGCTCGATCCCAGGGCCCTGGGATCATGACCTGAGCCGAAGGCAGAGGCTTAACCCACGGAGCCACCCAGGCGTCCCCCAAATGAAGATTTTCATGTGAAATCTGTCCATTGTAAATGTTGGTCCCAATTTTAACAATGGTGCAGGCAAAGTGAACTGCTGTGCTGGGGCCTTGCGGCCCGTGGAGGGGAGCACTGAAGCCTAAACTCCTGGGCAGGCACCAGCCAGTCTTGTGCACGTGGCCCACCCCCACGGAAGGTCCCCAGGAGGTCTCCAGCAGGGAAGCAGCTTCCGCACACGCAGCCCATCCTAAGATAACTATTCAAGAACATTAGGGCCCTTCTTCCAAGAGGGGACTCGTCAGACGCGGCTCATCTCTAGCTGCCCTGGGACGCTCGCTGCGCCACGTGCTCTTCCCAGGAGCCCGTGGCCGTGGGAGCGCGCACACGCACTTGGGCCCCATCCCGCTTTTAGACGCCGCCAAGCCTCAAGCGCGACGCACGTTAGCCCCCGTAGAATTAGGAACACCAGGTAATAGTCTGCTGGCAGGTAAATGAAGTGTCTGTTCAGCACCTGTGTGCGTGGGGGGTGCTGTGGACCTGCCCTCCTGGGGCGCACATTCTATCGAGGGAAACGAGACTCATCCGTGGCCCAGCCAGGACCGGAGCAAGACCATTAGTCATTCGGTGTGAGGGTGCGCCGCAGACTTGGAAGCTCAATAGGGATCCAAAGAAAGACGGGGAAGGAGGCCTAAGAGTCGGGAGTTCCTCAGGGCCAGGAACGGGCCAGGCTAGGAAGAGAGCTCGGTCCCTGCCAGGGACAAGCGGGGCACGTTGGATTTGGAGGCTAAGATGTCACCGCAGACTTCGCAGCAGAGAAGGGGCTTGTTTTCGTCAAGTTCAACGATGTTAATGCACTCAGGAAATGACACGAGCAGTTTTGGGGACGGTCCCACAGCATGGAGAACCCTGCCATGTCACCACCAGAGCACTCACCTGCCCAAGCCTGGCTGTCGGGGAGACGGGACAGGTCCGGGGGCCCCTCACCCAACGGCTCGGTGTCCCCTGGTTTCCACGGGCCCCAGATGGAGCGGGGGCTCTGCCGCCACGACCCAGGGCTTGGTGCTCTGCTCTGTACATGGAGAGACCACACACGAGGTGGGAGAGCCAGCGGGACCCACAGGAGGGACAGAAGAAAGGACAGATGGAAGAGAGACGCGAATGGAAATACCTAATTTAGAAAACACACCAAAAACGTGTGGAAATCCTGTCTCCTAGGGAAATGCGAGGTGCATGCCCATTGCTTCCTCAGGAACGTCTGCAGGATTTCTCCAACCACAAACCCTGCCTCCGTGAGGTGTGCTGTCGGTATTACCGGTAGAACCCAGCTCTGTGTGGGGGAGACTGGGCACAAAATCCCGTCTACCAATTTTCACCGCAGGAGGAAACAGCCCAGTTCTATAAGAGTCGGGGTGGAGAGGTGGGGTGGGGAAGGGGCCTCTTCATTGTGGCAGGGGGCCCGCCCCACGGGTGGGGAGATCGGCAGTCGGTGCCCACACTGCCCAGGACACGGAAGGGGATCCTTGGAATTCTCATTCTGTAACACCACCGAGCACTCTTAGGCCACAAATGCTGAATCGGTTTCCTGTTTTACCGTCATCCATATGGACGGACGTCCCCTACTTAAAACCAGAGAAACCTATTTCTAGACTCTAAATAATTTAAAAAACCCTTCTAATTATTACATCAAAAATTAAGGATGTACTGTATGTTGCCTAATTGAACTTAATAAAAATTTTAAAAAATAAAACAACAAACCCTTCTAATTAAATTCGAGCTTCCTTGAACAGAGACAAGATATGACAAAATTATAGAATTCTGTAAGGATTGTACATTCTCAGGTTGCATTTCAAGCTTTTTTTTTGCCATTGCTTAGAAAAAAAGCCATCCCATCAACAACCCCGTTGCATAAAGTTACAACACCCGTGTTCCAAGTTTCTGACCGGCGGCAGGTCCAACATCGGTCTGTTTCTGTCAGTCACGCACAAGTGGCGGGAAGATGTACGTTCATGTTAGTTTCCCCTTCACCGCACCCCCTGAAGGTCCCCACTTACTCTGAACCGTGTTCAGCTCTCGGAGGGGGATCTCACTCTGGAAAGGAGCTCCCACTTGCCCACGGTGCGACTGCTGGGGAAGCGGTCCACAGCTCTGCCCCGTTCGCGAGAACCACCTGCGGCCATCCCTCCCCTACAGGGGTCCACTTCGGGCTGTGGGTCCCCTCAGTGACTAGACCCCGTGAGCGCAAACCTGCCGGGGACCCAGGGGAATCAGTATTCCGGACAGGTCTTTATGGAGTCACAGACATCAGCTGTCCTTTCCTCGGGACCCTAACGTCTACCTGATGGGAAGGTAAACCGGGTGCTTGGCTCAGAAATGCTTGTGGGCTCTTCCTTAAGCAACATGACCCACGTGCAACCAGCCCAGGACCCACGCACTCCTACCTAACAGGGGCCTGCTCATCTGGCCCCCAATTGAACACCCCTAAAATCGATCTCTTTGTGGTCTTCCAAAAGGGTGGCCATGACGTGGCTTCTCTTGCAGAGCTCTTAATGCAGAAGCAGAGCGGAGTTGCTAGGATGTCACGGGCGCCCTGAGCCGGCCCTCCTCAGTGGAGTTCCTGCCGATGCGAGAACCACCCTACCCACCGTTTTCCCTCATCCGACAACCTGCGGTTTTGCAAAACCCAGACGGAAAGCAAGCTATGCAGACACCACCGGCCCGTCTTCCTCCCGCTGGAGCTGGCCTGCTACGTGAGTCTCAGCCAGGGCGCGCCGGCCACATCCTTCCATCCTGGAACGCCATCCTGCCTAAAGCTGCGCAGGCCAGGGACGGACGGGCCCGGAGCTGCTGCGAGACCAGGCCAGCGCAGCAGGGCCAGAACCCGCGTCGTCCCTTAAAAAAGATCACACACCAAAGCTTGTGTTCAGTGAGAGAGATGCAACTCAGTTTTATTGTGTCCTCTCTGAAACTTCCCTTTTACCCCACGGCCTCGTCTAGCAAAGAAGAGGAGGAGGAGGAGCTCTGCCTGACACCCCAGGACTTGAGCGCTCAGGGGCATGGGGCCAGAGGTTGTGGGGTATTTGTTTCTCCGGCGAACTGGCCCCGAGAGATCACTCTTCCAGGGCCGGAGCGGTGAGGGGCCGCCGGCCGGCCGTGCCGAGCACATTCTGGATCCATTAGTGTACCATTCCGTAAAGTGCTTCTGGAGTCAGAACCTGCCAGGCCGTCCAAAGTGTCCACACTTTCGCAACACGAAGGAGAGAAGAATCCCAACGGGCGGGTCATTGAGTCCTTGCCAGCTGGGGCTGGTGGCTGGCACCTGCCGCTTTAACCGCCGAGGCGCTGGCCCTCGCCCCAGGCGAAGCCTCCCGGCCGCTCCTCGGGCAATGGGTTGTAATCTGGGTCGTCCTCTGGCGTATCGAAAACGGCCTTCCTGAAAGACAGTGACAGAGACGCTCGGCGCCGAGTCACCTTGGGAAGGACCCCAGGGCTTCACCTCAAGGACACACGCTACACCCACCCCCCGGAACCAGTCACCGCGCTGGAAAGTGTTCACAGTCATGTTCATGTTAACTCTTTACCTCCAGGACGTTACTTTCCTCTTTTTATTTTTCTTGCAACAAAAAGCAATACATGTTCGTTGTAGAGAAAACAGAAAATACATAGAAATATTCTAAATCTCCAAAGAGAATCATGGTGGGTGTTGGCATCATTCTTCCAGAACTTTCCTCTGTGTGATTCTATGGGAGTTAGATCACACTATTTGTTTTATAACCTCATTTTCACTAAATTTACCATGAATGTCTCCCCACAACCAGGATATCACCCCGTACCCACCGGGAGACGGATGGATCGAGAAAAGGGTCCGTCTACGCAACAGGATAGTATCCAGCCTTGGAAAGGAAGGAGGCTCTGACACCTACCACACCGTGGATGAACCCTGAGGACACGTGGCCAGACCTGGACCCATACTGCGTGATCCCATGTGTGTGAAGAACCGAGAGCGGCGCCGTCCCGGCCGAGGCTGGGGGCGGGGAACAGAGCGAGGTCCTGGGGACAGAGTTCCACTTCTGCAGGATCGAGAGTGTAAGGATGGACGGTGGGCACAGAAACATGCCAGGACACTAAGGCTGCGACACTGCATGTCTGAGATGTGTAACATGACACAGTCCATGTTATGTAGATCTTATCACAACTGAAGTTTAAACTCACAGATCATTCCAAGACAAATTAATGCAGATCACAGGAAAGGACGGTCAGTGCCCAGAAGACTTTTACAATCTCGCTAGGACAGTCACTCAAGTTGTCCTTAAAGAACCATTAAGACAGTATCTGCTCTTGGCATTTTTTTTTTTTTTAAGATTTGATTTATTTATTTGACACAGAGAGATCACAAGTAGGCAGAGAGGCAGGCAGAGAGAGAGGGGGAGGCAGGATCCTTGCTGAGCAGAAAGCCTGACGCGGGGCTCGATCCCAGGACCCTGAGATTATGACCTGAGCTGAAGGCAGAGGCTTAACCCACTGAGCCACCCAGGCGCCCTGATGTTTTGTTTCTGATTCTTGTTTCTAACAACACTGGACACTGCCCGCAGCCGGTCCACACAGAATGTATCTGAAAGCTTCCATGTCACAGTGGGGTCAGAGAACGCATCCGTACCTCAGCATGAGCTCCCTGAAGTCTTACAAACTAACAACGCAAGCAAACACGCAAAAGCAGAAACACACAGGGTGTAAAAGGCAGCTCAGAAAGGAAATCCAACGGCCAATAAACACGAACGTGTCCGCTTTTGTGATGATGAAAAGAAAGCATGTGCAACAGCAAGGCCGCCTCTACTTCCCTAACACGCACGGGAAAGAACGTGGGTGCACGAGTGAGAAAGTGGGGATGTGGTGGCCCTGAGCAGGCTGGGGGCTGGGGGGACATCCCGGGGCTGCAGGGTGGCACACGTGCACGGGCCCGGTGCAGGGTGGCGAAGCCGGAGGAGGCTCGAAGAGGGCAGCCCGCCACGGTGCGTGCAGGCAGCGCAGGAGGAGAATGCGTCTAAGCGGGGGGCCGGCACGACCGGGACGAGAAGCTGGTTCCACATGCGGGGCACTAAGTAGGTAGAGAGAGTAATGACCACAGGGTCAGGTCCCTCGGTGTCAGTGAGAACAAGGAGGTGCTATGTCCATCCGCTGGACACCACCCCAGACCGGGCAACAGATCCCTGCCACGTGCAACCCCAGAGGCGGATGGCAGACAGCTGCCCTGGCTGGAAGCGGCCGCACAGCAAGGAGCACCTCTGCGCATCCTGGAGGACTCCGCTCCTGACGCCGGGAGGGGCAGGCACGGCTCATCTCACAGCCACACAACCAGTCCGGCCATTGCTCCCTGGGGGACAGCGCAGGACAGACAGGGAGCCGCAGGTTGGGACCTTCTGGGGTCCTGTCCCGAGAGGAGTCTGGGGCCCACGGGTTGGTGCACGTACAGAAACCATCAGCTGACACCCCTGTGGTGCGTGTTCTGCTCTAGAGAAATCGAAGACCCCAGTCAGCGTCACACGCACTACAGTTACTCAGAGCGTGAAGGATACCGGCACGGACAGACGTACAAAAGGCAAGAGTAGTAAAATGTTAACCACAGAACCTGTGTCGTGGGTAAATGGCATCGCCATATAACTTTTCCCACTCTTCTGTGAGTTTGGACATTTTTATGATAAAATATTAGAAAAAAAAATAGAGAAAAAAAACCCTACCTAGAATGTATCATATGAAGTTGTCCTAGAGCTGAGCCTGTCAGTAACCCCATGTTTTTAAAAAACACACAGGTCTGCAGTGCATGGCAGGCCACCCTTGCTCCGGTCCCAGTCGGGCTGTGAGCTCGTCCAGCACCCATGCTGCGGCTTCCGCCCCCTAGGTCCCCAGAAGAAAGGAACCAGGGCTCTTGCAGAAACAGCCGATTCTAAGACTGAGTCAGGGAGAGCAGAGGATGAACCTGGGAGATCTTGTCTGGCCAGAAAATAATAAATCACTTGACAATAAAGAGAAAAAAAGTGATGGGCCATGTTGACAGTAATCAGAAGCCGGTGTGAAGGGGTTCCCATTGTCCAGATCTGGGGCCACACGAACACCAAAGCAACAACGATAACGAGGGCTGCAACTCACTCATGATCTAGGATCAGGAGAGGGTGGCTGGCTGAGTCCGGGCGCCTTCCCCAAAACAATCACCAGGGGAACAAAGGCAGCTTCAGGACCGACCTTCATCGAGTCATCGGAGTGGCTGCCGCCACTGTGACCGATCAGTGCACGGAAATCCTCCGCAGTGTGGGGAGGACGACACGGGTCACTTCTCTGACACTCCTGCCAAAGACGCGTGACCTGAAGCTAGACGTGAGGGACCTGAGACAAGCCCCGGAGGTGGGACGTCCTACAGAACAGGCCGGGAAGCCACAGAAGCGTCAGTGGGGTGACATCAAGGAAAGACTCTGGAGCTCTTCCAACCCGGCAGGGACCCAAGAGGAGTGACACGTCAGCACGACACTGGGCCTGAGCCAGGCTCTCCTGGAACAATGGCCAGGAGTGGCTTGGGCCTGTGGACTCAGGTTTCTCCTGATTGTGACTACGGAGGGGAATGTCCTTCTTCATAGAAAATCCATATTCATTGGGGTGGGGGGGAGGGGGGAAGGCATCACAGGGGATCTGACGGACAGCTTACTTTGACACACCTAAGGAAGGAAAAGTCCTTTGCAGGATTTGTAGTTTTTTCTTTGAGTCTGAAACGGTTTCCAAAATAAAATAAAATCGTAAAAAACAGGCCCATAGAAACGAGACAGCATCTTCCAGCTATCACCCCGGGAAAAAATAAACCATCCTCCACTGTCAGACAAGGCCACAGGGTACAGGAGCTCCACGCGGCCGGGAGAAGCATCAGCCTGAGCACCCAGTCCCCACAGTGACTTGTCGACGAACAGCACGGCGATCCCGATTCTGGGAGCACGGCCTGCGTGGTCACGGACGCGCGCCACCCGGGGACGCCAGCGCCGGCACTGTCGGTAAGGGAGGGGCCCACGGTGCTAGTGTCCTGCCAAGCGGGACCATGTAGCTGCTACACCTCCACAGGACATTCGTCATGGAAAAAGGGTTACGACATGCTACACCGAAAAGGAGATTACGATAGAGCATTTTTAAAAATTTAGCCCCCATGCAGGAAGAGAGGGGAGAGCATGTGTGAAAAGGGCAATGGTGACCGCCAGCGTCTGGCTAAGTGGGGGGGCTCTGGAGGACCAGGCTCTCTGCTTTGCTTAACTATGATGTGACAGCCCACATTTTATGCAAAAACTCACATTTTACTCTAAATGCAGCAGGTCTCAAGGATACGACCTTCTAGAGAAAGAGGTCCCACAGACCAAAGCTCCCCTCTCAGGAAAGGGAGGGGCGAGACAGAGATGGACTTTCATGTCACACGGCCGGTCAGCAGGCCGGCCGACAGACCGTGGTTTCCCAGGCTGCCTCACGGCTTAGCTCTCCTTCCCCTGTTCCCTGGAAGGCCAGGAGTCCCACCACCAGAAACTTTCTTGGGGTCGGTGTGGCCCGTTCTGCCACCGGCCCCTGGGAGCTCCGACAGTGGCTCTCCGGGAACACAGCAGGCTCTGCCCCGGGACATCACCCTTGGGACGCCCCAGGCTCGTGGAGCTCACTTCTCCATGAGTCTGGCACCGTCTGCTCCGACCCAACCCAAATCCACCACCGCAGCCCGGGGCCCCGATCTGCAAATGCTGACCCGAGCGCCAGAGTGCCGGGAGCCCCGCGAGAACACAGACCACGGAGCCTGCCCCGCATCACCTGCCAAGAACACGCAACCCGGCATCGGATACTCACAAAATAGACGGTGTTTTCAGAATTCTGATTCCACCAGGCTGATTGGGAAATACGTCTTCCAAGAAAAAATATATGTGTCCGACCGCAATGCCTAGAGTCGCCCAGAAACAAAGAACGAGGAGAGGATGAAAATCTGATGGCAGGTGCACCTGCCAACACAAAGTCCGCACGTTTAGAAAGAAATGTCAATATGACGACTCAAAATTAAAGAATGCTGTAGTCTTTGACCCTACAACCACTACATGACCCTGAGACAGCCGTGTGGAGTGCCGGATGTGGAAACCAGGAGCAAAGTACGCTTACACGGAAAGTGGTACAGGAAGTTGCAAGACTCTTACCCAAGAGGTCCACAATGATCGAGTTCCCCAGCAGCAAGGAAAAGCCCATGAGCACCCAGGGCAGAAAGGGGGCCTGGAAGTTGAGAAGGCCGAAGAAGTTCATGCGGACGTACGGGTTCCTCCGGCTCCACACGTAGACGAGCATGATCGTGAAGGCCTGGCCCAGGAAAACCAAGCTCACGAACAGACCGAACAGCTAGCAGGCGGCGTTAAGGAAGAGCTCCGCATCGCAGGTGTACAGTGAGGGAAGGCAACGAGGGGCTGTGATCTAGCAGAGGCCTGAGGTGGGGAAGTCTCACAGTCGTTCGTCTTTAGAGGGAAAAAAACCTTGAAAATGATTACCCAGAGCAACCAGGCAAAAATCAGCAGAGGCCAAAACACCTGGACAGTAGCTGCTTCCCATGAAGATTGTTTCCAGGAAGTTGACTATTTGGAAAATATATTAATTCCTTGGTCAATCATTACATGAAATTTCACTCACCATTAGCACCTTTAAGAGGTGAGTAAAACCAGCTAGATCCAAAGCATTTTGTCAGACTGGACTCCGTTCAAATCTAAATTATAATAACTTATCAGTTTTGATAGTGACCAAATAAATGTCTTACCAACTTAGTTCAAAAGTACACACATTAGGGGGTGCCTGGGTGGCTCAATCCGTTAAGCGTCAGACTCGGTTCTGGCTCTGGTCATGATCTCGGGGTTGTGGGATCAAGCCCGGTGCTGGGGTGCACGCTGGGCGTGGAGCCTGCTTGGGATTCTCTCTCCCTCCCTCCACCCACAACAAGCACTCTTAAAAAAAAGAAAAGTACACGCACGGACAATCCCGTACCTGAAGCAGTTAACAGTCACCCACCCGGGCTAAACGCCCCTCTGGCTGGCCCACCCCGCGGCTCAGACGTGCTCACAGAGAGGACGCCGTGCAATCCGCCGTGCCCGCAGCTACGGTCTGGAGGGCTGCTCCGTGGGCGTGCTGAGCGTGTCCAGCGGACCGTGGAGGGCAGGCGGAGGCTTCAGCAAGACAGAAGGCGTTCCTGAGCGTTTTCCCGTGTTTGCTCTACTTGTTGAAGGATACAGTCATTAAGAATCCACCAAAAAGGAACATAAATACAAAGTCTGCCGTCCGACCTCGGAATGAGCCTTCTTCTAGCATTCGACAGTAGCGGTATCTTAAGTTTCAAGTTAAGAAAACGGTAAGCACACAAGTGGGAAAAAGGTCAAGTTTAACATACGGCTGCAGTGCGCTTGGCCGCCGCGTCAGCCATACGCAGCCAAACCTTCTCTTCTGCGAGCGCGTCCACGAGGGGTAGCGTGGGGACGTCCCTGTTGCCTGGCATTTCAGGCGCCGGGAAGACCATCTCCGCCTGTGGCACACACCGCTCCCGGCTGGGGAGCGAAGCCTGAGGCCACACACGCGTGCTTGCGGGGACTTACAGAACCTTTTCAAAGCTCGGTCGTCTGCCCCGAGCTCAGCCCCGCCACGATCTGAGCCACTTTGCTGTTTCACAAGCTAACTCGGAAGATGTGCCGGCGAGAGGCCTTGCCTGGATCTGTTTCGGCCGGCCAGGCAGACTTGGCCTTTCTACACCTCAGTTAATAAAGACGTATCATGAGGAAAAGATCTCATTATTAGAAACTTACCAGGATGGCGTATCACACAGGAATCCGTCAGGCAGGGGTCCCATCACCCTGACAAGGCCCGGTCTCCTGCACGCTGGGCTGTAACTCCCTCTCAATCCAGGCGGTCGGGTACAGGAGGGATCCCTGTTCAGGGGCCCAATTAGCACCTGTCCAGAGCACCTCCTTCCCCTCTTTCAACAAGCAGCACATGGCCGGCCGGGCAGACACACCGCACTGTCCTTCTAGCCGGTAGAACCCGCAACCAAGATCCAGGGAGATCTCACGTCCTCCAGTCCCCAAGAAGCCGCTGCGGGGCTCCCAGACCTGTACTGACACTCTGGGACTTACCACTGTCCCTGGGTCCCTGCTGATACTATGCTCCAAACAGGCCTCAACGAATCCACTTCTCTCCCTTGACGGGATTTATATGGGATTTTCGGGCAGAAGTGTAATCTCTCTTTGGGTGAACGCTTCCCATTAGAACAAACGGGAACCAACGAACACCCTCAAAATAGTACTTTCCGACCGGCCAGTCTGTACCACGAAGGCAGCACCCGGAAGTCACCGTTATGAGAGGAACAAGCAGCCTCAGTAGCTTTAACTTACACTGTATTCCCTACACAGACCGCTGGGTTTTACGCTGACCCCACTTAATAAAGGATACAGAAAAATCATGTTAAATAAAAAATTGAATCCCACTGGACCGAAAAATAAGAAATTGGTGATTAACCTCCATATCTGTTAAAAGAAAAAAAATCGAGGTAAGACAGATGAAGTAAAACGTGCCGGGCAACATTTCCACATTAAGACAGAAGACATTTCCTGGGGTTGCGATGGTTGAAAGGCCACAAGTAAGTGACACTGTGATCTGAACCAGAAAGTGGGGCAACACGACCTGACACTGGATTTCTGTGCTGTTTCCAGCTGAAGTCTGAAAGACATCACTCAGCCCCTGAGATCTGCTGAGAATGCGTAAAACTGTCGTCGTCTTTAAAACAAAACGAAACAAAACCTATACCACATGGTCAGGAAAATTAAAGAGAAAGTTGGATGGAGAGACGACGTTCATTTGCAAACCAGAAGCGATGCTTTCGTGTGTACAGTGTTATAATCTAGTGAGCAGTCTTGGGAACCAGAGAGAAACTCCAGAAACCTCACATAAACTGCCAGGAAATGCTTCTGTGTTAGTCCGTAAGAAAAAGCCAGAGAAGAGAGTGATTCTAGAACAAACACTCAGGTTCTAGTCTGAGTAGAACAGCCAAGTCCCTGTAAGATCTAAGGCTCTAATAATTAGTCTAATTGGCAGATACACTGACACTCATTTTCTTGTTGGAAACCGTGATATGCTTTCCCCCACCCAACCCATCCACACCCACAATAAAAACAACTACTCACAACGGGAGAGAGCTTCACATTGTAAAATGTTTCAGCATGATCTACAATCTCGTGGGAGCTCAGTAACCCTGTGAGACATGGGGTTGGTGGTCCCAACCCCATGTCACACAGGAGCAAACGGGCATAACTGGAGAGCATGGATATGGCCTGCCCAGGGGAACCTGTACAGGGAGACTGAATCCAAGCCTGGGACACCCGGCTCCAAACGCGGGTATCTGGTGTCATCAAGAGTATAACCTGGCAAAATCGAGCCCAGCATGTTAACAGGAAGCAAAGCTCGGATGCAGCTTCAGCGCTCAGCAGAGGCCGGGGAGTGGCAAAGGACAGAGGCAGTGACAAGAGTCCCCGGGACTGCCTAGTGCAGCATTCGATCCTTCGGCATTGGCAACGGAGGGGACGTAGTTCAGTTCTACATTCGAACTGTCTCCAGGATTTGAAAGTCCCCAACTTAAGGAGAGAAGCAGCTCAGTAAGTACAAGAAGGAAGGGAGAGGCTCTGAAGGAAGTATTCCCAGAAACCCTGGGGACACAGAGCAGGGTCAGTCTGGGAAGCCACACGAGAGCTGGGGTTCGGCGGGTGTAGAGTGAAGGACACACATTCGAGACAGAGGGAACAGCAAGTGTAGAGGAAAATTACTGACTCTTGGTCCTTCCCCCATTCCAACCGCAGGCTATCTGATCATCCCGGAGGAGGAAAACACATCTTTCTTTGAGCATTCTAACTACCGGGAAGGACTAGCTCCTACTCGGATCCAGTAAACTCTCATGCAGTTTCAGGAGCCCGTCTTTGGGGCTTTTGTTAATATCGGCCGATCCCTGGAAGACAGAGCAGTCTGAAAGCACTGAGAGAGCTGGGTTTCTGAACCCGACTCTGGTGATAGCACCGAGCTGGTGAGCGGACGGCGTGGGCATCCTTTGAGGCTCTCCCTGGGCTGGTCAGTCTCCTCTCAAACTACGGTATTAACCCCGAACCACTAATTTCCACATACGGGAACCGGATACATCAAATCAAAACCACGCAGGGAATCTTACAAACAAAATACAGTCTTAATTCCTGCCGTGGGTGACTCTCTGCGACATTTCTTTGGTGATTCTGAGGCCCAATCAGGACGCAGGATCCCATCTTTACCGCCCCCCCCCCCCCACAATAAGACGTTCCCGCTAAACCTGCTGATACCACATGGAAGGATTGGCCAGCAGAAAGCAGGAGGAAAAGCTTAACGACCGGAACACAGAGTGCGCAGGTGACGGCCCCGTACCTGAAAGTGTTTGAAGATCAACTCGGGGTTGAAGTACAGCTGAAACGGTGTGATCAGCTCCAGCTGCTGGAAAGGAAGAAAGGCTCCTTCAGGCAAAGCCGTCCTCAGCAGAAGGCGGGGCCCGGCAGGTTCCAGCCCAGCCACTCCGCCCGGACCCCCGCGGGCAAGCCGGGAAAGGACTGTGCGTAGGTGCTGCCATTTCCGCACCCCGTCCGCCGGACACGAGACTCAGCTCTGCGCCTTGCTGCGGGGGTCGAGGCGGACCCTGGCCCCGGGGCAGCAGGAGCGGCCGCCACGCACGTGCCCCCGCCCGGCCCCCACTCGAAGCCCCGCAGAACCGAGCCCGCGGACCCCGCGCCGTCAGGCCTGCGCTCCTCTCCGGGGCTCTTCCCTCCCGGCAGCCCGAGCCCTCCGCCTCCCGCGCCAGGTCCTCGCCGAGCGGACTGCCCGCTGGTCAGCGCGGCCCCTGCCCGCCCCGCCTTCCAGACCCGCTTCCCGGGTGGGCTGCTCCCACGGCCGCGGCCGCGCTGGTCCGGCCCTCCGCTGTCGGAAGCCGCCCGCAGCCCCGGCCCCGCACCCCTGCCGGGCGGCACCACCTCCTGGCTTCCCGGGACCCCGGCGGGCGCCCCGCACGCCTCCACCCGCCTCGGAGACCTCCCCTCGGGGCTCCCCCGCGGCCCGAACCGCAGCCTCCGAGGCCCCGGCCGGCGCGGCGCGGGCGAGAGGGCGGCGCGTGGCTCACCACGGCGGCGGTGGTGAGCACGCAGGCGGTGGTGTAGGCGCGGCTGACCGGCGGGATCTGCAGGTACTCCAGCCGCAGGCTCTGGTACGCCATCTTCCCCACCGCCGCCGCCCCCCCACTTCCCTTTCCGCCGCGCCGCCCCGGTAGCGGGCGGGGCCAGAGCGCGCTGCCGCCCAATCAGCGCCGCGCACCGGCCGGCCGCCAACCGCCGCAGCCCGGGGGACGGCGCGCCGGCCAATCGCGAGCGGCGCCTCCGCGGGGCCCTGCCCCGCCGCCCCGCCCACCAGCCCGGCGACGTCGGGGAGAGGCGTGGGAGTCCCGGGTCCGTGCGCCAATCCGCGCCGGCCACAGCTGGCCTTCCCGCCCGGCCCCTTCGCGTCTGAGCGAGGCGGCCCCCGCCGCCGGCCAATCAGGAGCACGACGGCGTCCCGCCCGGGCCCCCGTTCGCCGAGGCCGGAATCGGGCGGCATCCGGGCAGCCGGCGGGGCCGCATCTCCGCAGCGGCCGGCGGTGGCTTAAAGGCGGCGGCGGGAAGGCGGTGCGTGGTCGGTTTCGTCGCCCTCGCCCCCGCTCGGGTAAGGGCCGCGGGGCCGCATCGCCTCCTCCAAGCAGCGGGGAGGGCAGGGCTGCGCTCGGCAGCATCTCGGGGCGCCCGCCGGCCGGGCCGCGCGCCGCCTTCCCCGAGGTCCCGGCATGCCGCGGGGCCGCGGGGGCCGACGCAGCGCGCGGCGCGCCGGAAGTGGTCCCCGCCCGGCGTAGCTGCGGCGAGCTTCCCGGCGGAGAGCGGGCTCGGCGTCCGGGGCTGGGGAGGCGCTGGTGGGGATACCCTGGGGTGGGGAAGGCCCTGGAGGGGGAGACGCTGGAGGTGGGGAGCTGGGGGGAGGTGCCCTGGGGAGGGGAAGTCGCTGGGGGGAGGGAGCTGGGGAGGGAAAGACGCTGGGGGGAGGTACCCTGGGGAGGGGGAGGTTTTGCGGGAGCTCAGAGCGGCTGGGTCGCCCGGGGCCCTCGGAGGATGCTGGGCCCCAGCATCTTTCCTTGAAGGAGCGAGAACATGGAGGGCCGGGGGGGTTGGGGGAAGGTAGCTCGGTCCGGCGGGCAGTGTCAGACTTGACTGGCGCGGTTCCAAGGAAGCATTTAGAGTTTTGGAGCAGGGAGCGACCATCAGGGGGCGGATAAGGGAGCACCCGAGTAAAGGCCGGGAGAGCGGGCTTTGGCTGGGGTGCCGGTGGGCGCCTCACGGAGGGAGAAGCCCGAGGAGCTCGTGTGCAGGAGGTGGTGCGCAGCCTCACCGGCGACCAGAGACCCACGTTAAAACACCTTTACTTGGTGTCGCCTGCCACTTTTCCTGTGGGGTCATGAGTGACAGCCCCGGGCTGGGTGTGGAGAGGAGTTAGTAAAGTGTAAAAGGTTTTGCCTGCCCTCCAGCTATCCTGCCCACAGCCCACGAGTGAGCCCCGCTGGGCGAATTGCTTGCCTCCGTGAGGGAGCACACCTCCAGGCAGCTTTGGCCGTCTGTCGGGGATGGAGGGCAAGATGGGACCTCTGAGGATCCAAGTGTGGATTGAGCAGAATCTTTCTATTTGTGGGGCTTGATTGGGGTTGGGTGGGGGTCCTCCACTCACTGTCCGGGGTTGGGAGAAACAGGTGAGGCAGGGGTTTCAGAATCTTACAGTCCGTGTTATGGACGCTTCCCATTGAAGAGTCGATCCCTTTGAATGGTGAAAACTCGGGTTTCCCAGAAAAGGGAAGTCATGCTGATGTAGGCAGCAGGTTAGGTGGGATGGGGAGAGTGTACGTTCAGCCCTCCGTGTCCATCCTGTGTGTGGGGTACATGAATGGTTTTGGGGTTTTTTCTTTTTCTTTTTTATAAATGATATCTCATGATTTGGTATTTTTTTAAGAGAGAGTGCCTGAGCGCACGCGGGGTTGGGAGGGAGGGGGCAGAGGAAGGGAGAGCATCTTCAGCAGGCTCCACACCCAGCGTGGAGCCCAGCATGGGGCTCGATCTCAGGACCCCGAGATCACGACCTGAGCCGAAGCAAAGAGTTGGGCACTCAACCGACAGAGCCACCCAGGAGCCCCGGTTCTGGTTTTCAAAAAGCAACTCTGTAGAACAACTTCCCTCCTACCAGACTGGCAAGAATTAGAAAGCGGAACGATATCCGGTGTTGACAAAGACATGAGAAGTTTTCGTGAACTGCACGGGGGAGTGTCAGTCAGCCTGCCCTGCTTCTCCCCAGATGTTCTGGAGAACTCCGCACAGTATTTAGTGAGGAGTCGTGTCTGAGTAAGCTCCGTGGCCCAGCAGTTACTTGCCGACGTGAATTACCCGCAGGTCCCCGAGGAGGTGTTGCGGGAGGGCTTTCGGTACAGCATGGTGTCTGGTAGCAGGGTGCTAACAGCAAACCAGGTGTCGGTCACGGGGATGGGCACGCCTTCAGCTCAGTCGTGATCCCAGGGTCCTGGGACCGAGCCCCGCTTCGGGCTCTCCCTTTCTCTGTCTGCTTGTGTGCACGTGTGGTCTTTCTTTCTCTCTCTCTGTCACATAAATAAAATCTTTAAAAAAAAAAAAAAAGCTACCTAAAACCTATCCAAGATGAATTAAAGGTGGATTGAAAAGGCTCCCATTGAAACACTAGAGTGGGTTCCTATGGGCGATGAAAGATGGGAGAGGAAGATAGGATGAATGAACTCTGCGCTGTATGTCCTTGGTCCTTGAGGAGGGAGACAGAGCGGCTGGTAACGGAGGCCCGTGGAAGCCGTGTTCAAGGAGTTTGAACTCGATCCTGAAGGAAGGCACAGGGGAGTGGGAGGAAGTGAAACAGGCGAGCACGTGGAGAGGGGCTGGTGGAATAGCATATAAGGCTGTAATCAGGGGCACGTGGGGAGAGGGGCCGGGTGGCTGGAGGAGTGGAGACGAGGGCCACTGCGTCTCGGGCATTGCCTAGGCCGTCCGTCTGAGTGTGAAAGTGGTCCAGGACGATAGCAGAGTTCAGGAGATGGAGCCCTGGGCCAGAACCGGTGTTAATGAGAAGTGAAGGAAAGAATCTCAGAGAGCAAGGCTTGTATCGTGTTGTGGACAGGGAGGGCGGCGGGCAGTGGCGGGCTTCTGGACGCGCTCGCTCCTTGGGTTGTGTTGCTGGCTTCCTGGCTCTCCCCGACGGGCTTTGTTGCTCTCATCAAATGATGTCATCCAAAAGGGTTTTTTTCCTTTTTGCGTTGGCAGATTGTTCATAGTCAGAAACAGGCCCGCGGAGGGAGCAAAGATGTCCGTGGACCCGATGGCCTACGAGGCCCAGTTCTTCGGCTTCACGCCGCAGACCTGCATGCTCAGAATCTACATCGCGTTTCAGGACTACCTGTTCGAGGTGATGCAGGCCGTCGAGCAGGTTATCCTGAAGAAGCTGGCCGACATGCCAGGCTGTGAGATCAGCCCCATCCAGATTCGCAAATGCACCGAGAAGTTTCTTGGCTTCATGAAAGGCCGTTTCGATAACCTTTTTGGCAGAATGGAGCAGCTGTGTCTGCAGCTGGTCCTGCGCATTCCCCCGCACGTCCTGCTTCCGGAAGATAAGCCTCAGGAGACGCATCCTTGTACCGAGGAAGAATTCCAGCTTCTCCAGGAAGAAATCGAACAGCTGCAAGAGAGGTATAAGACTGAAGTCGGCGCTAAGCAGGCCCTCCTCGAAGAATTAGAGGAACAAAAAATCGTTGAGGCCAAACTTAAACAGACATTGGCTTTCTTTGATGAGCTGGACAACTGTGGCAGAGATCAGGGGACTAGTGACTTTAGGGAGAGCTTGGCGTTCCTGGTCCAGAACTCCAGAAAACTCCAGACCATCAGGGACACAGTGGAGAGGGAAAGCAAAAGAATGAAAATATCTTAATTTCTCAGGAGGCACAGGAGCTCATCGGAAAGCAGAACAGCAGGGATTTCTGTCTTGATACTCTTGTGCGCTGTCCGCGCTACGGGACTTCCTTTGTTTGCTCTTCGTCCCGCCCTGCACCTCCCTCTGTCTTGGTCCGCTCTGCTGAGGTTGCTCTCACCGTCGGGGACTAATCTCTGGAGCATCTGTTTCCTGGAGACCTCTCGCCGGCGGGACAGAAGCCCTGGTCCAGTAGCAACTCAATGGGCGCCTTGACTGGAGAGGCAGGGCTCTCCCTGGCTGGTCGGAGACGCGTGTGAAGCTGTTTCTCGGTCACGGGTCCTTTGTGACCTTGGTCCTTTCAACTTACTCTCTGCATACGATCACATGAAAAAAAGGTAAGGTGGGGGGCTTTGTTACAGACCAGCCACTGCCCCACGACACATCACAGCCTGCCTGCCCTTGGCCGCGAGCAGGGCTTCCGCGGGGATGTCCGCTGAGGGAGAGAAGGAAGTTGAACGGCAGCCGTGATCTTCGGTAAAAAGCACAGAACTTCAGTTCGTTCCTGAGCTGGAGCCTCTCTGTGATGGTGGCACAATGTGGCATCTGGGAGCCCAGCGGGGGACGATCATGGACGGAGAAGAGGCAGATCTCACCGGTGTGGAAGGGGAAGCCTGGAACAGAGCCAAGGGCAAAGCCGATGTGAGCTGACCGCTGGGCATTTATTCATTTTGTTCATACTTAAGTGAGTTTTGGAATCTGCCCCTGTACCTAGTGTTTTTAACTTATTTATTCATACTCCTAAGCATCAAGTATTTAGTCCCCAAGTATTTAGGGAGGTTTTAGCTGTCTTGCACTTAAATTTGGTGGAGTCTCATGTTTTCTTCTGAAGTGACTCCGTGTGACACTGCATGAGATCAGTCCGTACGTCCCGCAGAGAAAGCGTGAATAGCAGTGCCCGCTCTTAGACTTTGCCCTCCGTGTCTTCCTAAAGAACGGGATTCAGACTTCTCCTTTATGCCGGAGAGTAACTCGGGACATTAATGTTTGTGATCAGATATTCATAGATTTAAGGTGCCTGTGTTTACCTGGAATATGTTTATTATGAAAGACTTTTTTTCCCAATCCTGTACATGAAATACATATATTTTAAAGGCTTTGGTTTTCGATTTTCTATTATTTTAAGTAATCTCAGGGCCCAAGGTGGGGTTTGAACTCACGACCCCAAGACCAAGAGTCGCATGTTCCACCGACTGAGCCAGCCAGGCTGCCCATGTTTGTGGCTTATTTAAAATCTCCTCCTGTAGAGGGGTGCCTGGGTGGCTCAGTCGGTGGAGTGTGCAGCTCCGTTTTGACTCACATGATCTCCCAGTCATGGGATCGAGCCCTGCGCTGGGCTCAGTGCTCGGTGTGGAGTTTGCCTGAAGATTCTCTCCCGTCCCGCTCCTGTGTGTGCCCATGCGCTCTCTCTCTCTATCTCAAGTAAGTAAATTAATTTAAAAAATCAAGCATAGAGGATTAAGTGGAGATTCCCCCAAAGGTATGTCCAGGTCCTGATTCCTAGAACCTGTCATTGTGCCTCACTTGGAAAAAAACGGTCTTTCGCAGGAATAATTAAGGATCTAGAGATGGGGGAGCGTCCTGAATTACCTGGATGGGCCCGAAATCCAGGGGCCAGTGTCTTCGCTAGAGAAAGGCAGAGGGAGATTGGAGACAGAAGAGGAGGGGGCAGGGTGACCCCAGAGGCAGGTGGGAGCACCTCCCCGGGGACTGACGGCTCTGTTTGGGACCTCTGGCCTCCGGGGCAGGGAGGAATGCATTTCCGTTCTCTCAACTCACAAGGTTTGTTACACGTTAACTCAGAACTGATTAAGGGGCGCCTGGGGGGCTCAGTGGGTTAAGCCTCTGCCTTCGGCTTGGGTCATGATCTCAGGGTCCTGGGATCGAGCCCTGCATCAGGCTCTCTGCTCAGTGGGGAGCCTGCTTCCTCCTCTCTCTCTCTGCCTGCCTCTCTGCCTGCTTGTGATCTCTGTCAAATAAATAAATAAACTTAAAAAAAAATAGACCTGATTAAGCTAAGATGTTCGCATACTCAACTCAGAAGGAGGTTGGTCCTTACTAAGGAAGCAACAGCTGACGCACATTTGGCCTCATAGCTACAATAATATGGTTCACCCGAATGCACTTAGAATATGGACGCAATCTGGACAGAAGGGTGAAGTACACAGTGTTTAAAACTCAGGAGTTCAGGGGCGCCTGGGTGGCTCAGTCGCTTAAGTGTGCAACTCCAGATTTCAGCTCATGTCTCCATCTCAGGGTCCTGAGTTCGAGCCCTGCATCAGGCTCCAAACCCGGCTTAAGAAAAATCCCAAAAATCTCAGGAGTTCGTTTCACGCCGAGCCGGCACTTAGTAACTGGGGACATTGGTACTGTTTGTTGCAGTAGTGTCGTCCGCAGGAGCAAATCAATCTACTTGGCCCCATTGTCCTCTGATAATTAAACTCTTCCCTCAGGAATTCAGAAAAAAGGATAATAAGCCCCAAGTTATCCTCTGGGCTTCATGGACCTGTTCCCATCCAGCCTCCCTCTCACTGAGTTTCCTACTCTCTCCTGCGTTAGAGCCTCTGACTTCGCAAAACCAACCTTCAGGTTCCCCAGATGCCTGGTCCCACTCTTCCCCTGGTATTTATTCTCTCTCACTGTCGCATCTGTCCCACAATCTGTTCCCCGTCCTGCCGCAGGGCCAGGCGCCCGGTGGGTCGAGAGTGGGGCACGGCGCCAACGCAAAGCAAAGAGCCAATATGACTGTGGTTAGAAGGTGGGGAAGGGGCAGTTGGGTGTCCCCCAAATCGACAGTTCAGGTGACCCCATACGTTAACACAGTTTTATTCAGGGGAACTCGCTGCTGGAGGAGGGGCAGTCGACCCTCCAGCGACTCAGTTACTCTCCACCAAGTCCGGCCTGCCCGTCTGCAGGTTTTTGTGGAGCGAGGGGACCCGCAGAAGGGCACTGTAGTGAGTTCACAGGGTCCACAGGCACCTCAAAGAACTTGCAGCCAACTCCTCGTTGACCTCCCGCTAACCTTGAATGAGCTCTTGTGGCTCCATCCATGTGGACAGGGAAGGACTCCGTTATCCTTAACAGAGTCCAGGGAGGCCAGAGCGAGCCTCCCCTCATCCTGTGTGTGTGTTTCCAAGGTCTGTGGGTTATTCTCCGAGGGACCCGGAACATGTGGCCCAAAGAGAGGTCATCGCTCGAACTGAACAAGAGGGAGAGGCAGCGATGGGGTCAGTATTGTCGCCACTCCTACAACTACCGACCTTCTAGAAATAGGACTATAGGGGACCGCTGTGGAGGAGGATCTGCACTCAGTCCTCATGTGTGTGAGGACCTCATCTGAAGTTCGACTCAATCCTGACCCTGCCTACTTGGCCATAACAGATTCACCAGGTCCAGGGCTCAGTCCAGCACGGCTGCCTTGCTCCTCAGATGCTGGCCGCAAGTCCTGGTCGCTAACCTGGGCTTCCGTCCACCTGGCTGTCCATCCCAGGTTCCCGTGGCCCCGTCCTTGGGCTCCGTTATTTGCTGGAGAGACTCACAGAACTCGGGAGACCTGTGTGCCAGTTAGACCACCGGTTTACTTCAAAGGATATGCGACTCAACAGCCAGGTGAAGAGACACATGGGGAGGCCCCGAACGAAGGAGTTTTTGCCCCCATGGGTTTGGGCCCGGCATGGCGGTATGAGGAGGCTTTCCAAGGCCCCTCCTCTTCAGGCTTCATTACATACCCTGTCGGCCGTTGGTGTTTGAAGTTAGGTCCCTACCTCACACCACGTACAAAAACACACCCCGAACGGATCAAAGATCTGAATGGAAGTGCTAACATTATAGAACTGGGAGAAAACCCAGGCTTAACTCTTCCTGACCTTGAATTAGGCAATAGCTTCTTAGATGCCCCAAACACAAACAACAAAGGGAAAAAAATAGATAAACGACATTATCAAGATTTAAAACACCCCTGGCATGTCGAAGACACCGTCCCAAAAGTTAAAAGGCAGACCGCAGAATGGGAGAACCATTTTGCAAATAATTCCTCATGATGGGCTTTATTCAGAATACCTAAAGAACTCATAGAATTCAAGTCAAATGGCCCAGTTTTATGTTTTTGATTTTTTTGGGGGGGGGGCATGGTTTATTTAAGTAATCTCTACACCAACATGGGGCTTGAACTCATGACCCGGAGATCAAGAGTCTGATGCAGGCAGGTGACCCCCAACTTTTTTTTCTTTTGCATTTTTTCAAATGTCATGATTTAAAAAATGAGTAGAAGACCTGACTAGATGCTTCTTTGAAGGTAGACAGCTGCAAGCACAGGAAAAGATGCTGTATGTCATTGCTGTCAGGAAAATGCAAATCAAAGCTCAAAGGGACTCCACTTCACACACACTGAGGTTATGACTTAAAAAAGGAAAAGATACGTTTTGTCAACACGGTGGAGAACGTGGAACCCTGCTGTGATTCTGGTGAGAATGTAAAACGGCACAGTCACTTTGGGAAACAGTCTTGTGGTTTCCTGAACGGCTAAACGTCCAGTTGCCCTGTGAATCAGTAATGCCACTCCTAGAGGAATGAAAACCCGTGTCCGCACACACAACATTGAACGTGAACGTTCACAGCAGCGTTAATCACAGTAACCGAAAAGGGAAACAACCCAACTGAACACAAGGTATCCATCTGGAGAGTAAAATGCAGTCTACCTGGTCTACCTGGTCTATCCATACAGGGAATATCACTTAGCAATAGAAATGAGGCATCGCCACACGTTGCTAAGACATCGTGCTACGTGAAAGGAGCCAGTCATAAAGGACCACATGCCGCAGGACCCCATTTACAGGGGATGTGCAGACCAGGCAAAGCCATAAAGACAGGAAGTCGTTAGGGTTTGCCTAGGCATGGGGGCGGGTGGTGGTGGTCGGAGGGAGATGGGTAAGGGGTGAAGGGAGGGTTTCCTTTCAGGGTAACGACATATCCTAATCTTGATACTAAATGCATTAGGTCTGTGGCATGTGAATTCTATGTCACTTAGAGCTATGATGCTCTAAGAACAATGAGACTACACACTCCAGAAACAATGCCTGGGGTCATCTAGTCCTTCACAGGTCTTGCGACCTTGGCCAGATCACTTCCCCTATGTCTGTTTCCTCATCTACAAAATGGGGAAAATAAAAGAAACTCCTCACGGGACTGAGAGCCTTCAGGCCAGGTAAGACATCCGCGCTGTCACACCGTAAATTCCGTTATTAACACAGCGGGCTCCATGGAGGTCAGGGTTCTAGCTGTCTTACTAATAATGACTATCTCCAGTGCTAGATACCCAAGAAAAAATGAAACACTTAAAAAAACGGATCCTGGGGCGCCTGGGTGGCTCAGTGGGTTAAGCCGCTGCCTTCGGCTCAGGTCGTGATCTCAGGGTCCTGGGATCGAGTCCCACATCGGGCTCTCTGCTCACCGGGAAGCCTGCTTCCCTCTCTCTCTCTCTCTCTCTCTGCCTGCCTCTCCGTCTACTTGTGTCTCTCTCTCTGTCAAATAAATAAATAAAATCTTTAAAAAAAAAAAAAAACGGATCCATTTCTTCTCCCGATTATGGCTCATTTCCCACTGTGTCCCCCAACATAAACTTCCTACTGTCCCATGGTATCCAGAAACCACTGTTCGGTCACTGCCTCCACATGCCTACCCACCCCCAGCAGCTCAGTGTGTCATAGGACAAGTTGCCTTGTAGTCTCTCCCACTGTCAGTTGTGATCTGCTGAGAGTTGCGTTACCGGTTGTCTCGTGATTTTTGCCGGCCCACCCTCCATGGTCGTGATGACTTCAGTTTCCATTGGGAAACCTTCTTTCCTATCGCATCCTATCTTCACGGGGCTGCGTGTCAAGTTTGCTCTTCCGCCTTCCGGCCAAAGGTAGGTGCGTGACTCTAGCTCGGTCAGGAGGACGCTCTCCAGATTTGATTCTTCAGTAACGTGGCCAAAGCATCCCCCAAATGGACCCATTTGTTTTTGATGGTTGAACCCTGAAAAGACAGCCTATTCGTACTTGAGTGGAGAGGCTGGATATTCGAGACAAAGGAACCTTCCATCGGAAGCCCAGAAGTTGGAGGACAGTTGAGAGCTCCATGTAGAGAAGCAGCAACCGTGAAAGTAGGTGGGCAGTGCAGGGGATATGGGATATTTGAACTGTGTAAGAGGAAACTGGCCAGGTCAGGCATAAAGGGACGTGGAAAGTACACACGGATGGTGGGAGGATAGAAATTTAATATTGGTTAAAAAACGTGGGCCAGGCTCCCACCGGAGCCCAGTGGAATCAGGAATTTCAAGGAGATACAGGAAATTTCAGGAGCTTTAGGAATATCAGGGTATGGAGAAAGGGAGGACTTATAGGGGAAGATTATGGGTGTATGGGAAGAATGCAATTCAGTCCGGGGGTGGGGGCAGCCTAGTACTAAGGACAACAGTGATGCGGAGAATGTTAGGGAAGTCTGGAGCACTGTATCAGAGAGGCAGTGGTAGTCCTAGTGTTGGGGGAGCCACACAGTGAATCCTGAAATAAGGGAGCCAAATGGGACTGGACATTGGGGAGAATACTGGAGCCTACATTCAGGCTGTAGAGGCAACAAGAGCTGGAGAGTGGAGTTTGGGGTAGGACGTGGAGGTGTATATTGAGGAACAGGGGACTCTGGTTCTGGGAATGGCGGGAGATCCTACTCTCCGGGCATGAGAGGGGAGAGTACTGGGGGATCATATCCTGAGTCGTCCCAGAAGGACTGTCGAATGAGGGTCTACAAGATGTGTGGATGGGAACAGTGGGAGTGTCTGGAGAACACGGAGCTCCCTACTGGGACTCAGGGGTTAGTCAATATTAAAGTCAGTAGGACATCCAATATCCAAGACCGAAGGCAGGAAAACCAGTGAGAGGTACCTACTGCGGGTGCCTTAGAGACTTAATTATGGGGAACAGAGCCACCATTGTAGTAAACCGGGGGTGTAAAGCACAGGCTGATTGCGGGGAACAGTGGGCATCCTATTTGCAGCACTGAAGCGAAATGCAGAGAGGTGACACTGAGCCCTGCAGTGGTGTGGGTCACCGGAGCACAGGACTGGTAAGTGACAAGGCTCTGGTACTGGATTACGCTGAGCTTATAAAGACACAAGCTTGGTGAAAGGGAGGGGGAGATTCTAGATCTTAGTTGGGGGACCATACTGGGGCAGAAGCGTCTTGATAATGGAAGCAGGCGGGGACTCAATCTGAGGGCGGCTGGTGAAGCCACAGGGGATAGTCACAGACCCACAGGGAGGGAGCAGACCTGGACGCTGGCATTTCCCGGGAGCCCGATAGGGAGAATAGCCCATGTGACTGTTTAGTGGAGGAAAAGGTGACACCTGGGAAGGCTGATGATGGGACAGTCCTGTTTGGGAGGGACAGGAGGGATGCTCTCAGGATTATGGGGTGAAACACAGCAGACTGGGAAGCTTGGCGGGCCCACAGTTTGGCCCCAAATTAAGTGAGAACTCAGTGTCCAGGAGACTGAAAAAGGGATTTATTTCCTCA
The DNA here is from genome assembly GCF_002288905.1 of Enhydra lutris kenyoni. Taxonomy (NCBI): domain Eukaryota; kingdom Metazoa; phylum Chordata; class Mammalia; order Carnivora; family Mustelidae; genus Enhydra; species Enhydra lutris. The sequence goes on along the minus strand of NW_019154166.1, from coordinate 1,138,444 downwards.
GAGGTAAGACAGACATTTCCAGGTAACACAGGAGAGAGCTGAGTTGAGGACTTTGACATTCATGAGCAAAATAGGGATGGCAGGTAGGTGAGGAACTCCCCAGGTGGGCTTCCGTGTTAGGCCTTTTCTGTCTGAGATGACAACCCCCATCGTTTTCCGCAGGAATTCTGGCTAATGACAGATACCCCACAACCTGGTCTTGGGTCGCAGTGCTGCGGCAGCGCTCAGGGCCCGCTTGAAGGCGCCAGAGACGCAGAGAGAGCCCTCCCGCGCACCCCAGCCGGGCCCCACTCCGTCTCATCCTGCGCCGCCGGCGAGCGAGGGGCCCGCGTCCCCGGAGGTCTGCAGCCGCCGGTCCCACGCCATCCAGGACGCGACCACAGCGTGGCCTCCTGCCAGGACAAGCCCTCCGGCTGTGGGTCTTGGCCAAGCCCGGGAGCGCGGCAGCAAAGCCTAAGGCAGGAAAAACGCAAGGTGCGGGTCAGCTCACGCCCCCGGGGACGCGGCAACGCGCCCCCCGGACGATCTCCACTCACCACGTCCTGCGCTCCGGCGGCGTCCGCGGGGCGCTCAGGTCCTCCAGCTCGGGGGCGTCTGGCTGTGCTCCGGGGGGGGTGGGGGTGGGGGCGATGCAGCATCACAGGGCTCCGGCCCGGCCCGAGCCAGGGCGCGACCCTCCCTCCCCGCGGGGCCCTCTCCCGGAGCTCGTCCCTTAAGGAACCGAAGGTTGGACTCGCTGCGCCTGCTCGCACCTCAGGAAGTGTGGGGTCCAGGGACATGATCGTAACCGTGAGCAGCACCCCGCTCCTCCAAGCGCCGGGGGATGACCGCCCGCTCCCCTGATCTCGGGGGCGGACGGATCCTCCTTTCACTACGGGCCGCTACTTCGGACGTGCCCCCAGAAGAGCAGGACACAAAGGCAGTGACAACACAGGACAAAAGCAGCAAGCATCAGAAGCCAGACGAAGGGCGCGGCGCATCTCCCGCACAGCCGCGCCGAGCCCTGGTTTCCCGTCCCGCCCCCCGCGCCCCCGGCCCCCGCCCCGGCCGCTCAGGCCAGCTGCAGGTGGATGTAGGTGAAGATGCAGGAGGTGATGGAGAAGGCGATGGCCGCGTAGATGAAGACAGAGAGGTGCGGGAAATGGTCGAGGTAGCAGCCCTCGTCCCGCGCGGGCGCCTCCTCCTCGGGCTGAGGGCGCGCCGCGGCCTTGAAGGGCTGCCCCGAGCGGGCCCCCTGCACCCTGCCGCCAGCGCGCCGACCGGCCCTCCTGCCCGCCGCCGCCACCGCCCGGGGCGCGCGGGCCGCGGGGGGCTCTTCCGGGGGCGGCTCGTCGAACAGGCCGCCAGCGTCGTCGGCGGGGTCCGAGAGGGTGGGCGCGGGGGCCCAGGGCTTGCGCGGGAAGAGCGGGGCCGCCATGGGCGAGGAGCTCGGGGGTCGCCGGACAGAGCGCGGTGGGCGGCTGCCGGGATGCGCAGAGGCTCTGCCAGCGGAGGGGCGGGGACCGCTCGGCCTTGCACCTCCCCCGGCTCCTCCCCGCGCCACGGCGCCGGCCTGTTCCCATGGCAACGCGGCGCGGGGCGCGGGGCGCGGAGCAGGGATACGAGCCGCGGGCGGGGACCCCGGGGCGCGAGGCTGGGCCCGGCCAGGACCCCAGCTGCGCGCGGAGCTTCCCTGGGGTTGTATTCGTCTTTTAAAAATGTATTTATTTATTTATTTATTAAAAATTAAAAAAAAAATTTTTATATTTGTCTTTTTTAATTTCCATAGTTACCATTTTTAAATAGTAATTATTTTTATTTGTATTTGTCTTTATTTATTTATTTATTTGTCAGAGAGAGAGGGAGAGAGAGCGAGCACAGGCAGACAGAATGGCAGGCAGAGGCAGAGGGAGAAGCAGGCTCCCCGCCAAGCAAGGAGCCCGATGTGGGACTCGATCCCAGGACGCTGGGATCATGACCTGAGCCGAAGGCAGCTGCTTAACCAACTGAGCCACCCAGGCATCCCTGTATTTGTCTTTTTAAAAGAAATTTTTTTTACGGGTCTGTTTCTGTTTTTTTTTTTTTTTAATCTAAAGTGCAATACATGAAAAAAACAAATACATAATCCTTGTCGCAAACCTGAAAGTTAGAAAGGCCCATAGGCAAAAATGGGAACAAAACAAAGGCTCTCTCTGCTATCCCAGGGCCCAGAGATGGATGGAGCCTTTCCTTCCTTCTTCCTCCTTCCCAGCCCCTCCCTGCGGGTGCATCTGTCCCTGCTGTGATCCTGGAGGCCGCGCCCCAAATCCAGTCCTGCGGGCGGCTCCGGTTTGAGTACATGCGGGTACTTTCTACTCAGGCCCCTCCGGGCATCCCCCAGGCCCTTCCCTGCCTTCCACTGGCGCTGCCACAGGCTTCAGACGCGGGGGTTCCAAGGCCAGCAGGGTACCCCTGTGGAATGCGGGGGGAACAGCCACGAGGGCTTTTGGGGTCCGGGGGGAATGGGGGCGTATGCTGTCAGGCTCAGACTGTCATCACGGAGCTCATGGCCTCCTGTAAGGGAAAGGCCGAGGGGAAAGCAGGCCCGGAGCGCAGGGGACATGTCCCAGGGACCTCTCCGTCTCTCCACCCTGCGGTGTTGCCACGGATCCCTGGCTGGGCCAGAGCCCACCACGGAGCCGCAGGGCCCAGACAGTATTTGTGGAATGAGTAAGGACGGGGAAGGATGAATGGCGGTTGGCAGCTGCAGACTCACATCTCAACCCCCTCCCCGCCCCCGTCAGCTGCCGGAGCTTCTAGAAGGCAGGCAGGTGGAGAGGATACGACCCTCCCACGCTCCTGCGGGAATGTGAGAAAGGTGGGGTGGCTTTGGAAAAGCAGTTCGGCGGTTTCATAAAAATCTAAACACACACGTGCCAGTGTCAGGAATTCCACTGCCAGCGACTGCCCACGTGACAGGAAGACGGGTGTTCACGACTGCCCACGTGACAGGAAGACGGGTGTTCACGCGAAAGCAGGGACTGTCCGGGAAGGTCCACAGCGGCGCTGCCGGTAACAGCGGCGACCCGGGAGCAATGTGGATGCTCTTCAGGTGATAAGCGGGTGATCCGAGGTGGCTTAGCTGTGCCACGGGGGGACACTTCACAATAGAGCTGCTTCCTGGAGGAAATTCAGAAACATTTCAGTAAGTGCAGAAAAGCCAGGTGCGCAAGACCCAGACTGTATGGTCCCGCTTGCAGGAAATACCCAGGACAGACACACTCATTTACAGAGACGGAAAGCAGATGGGAGATCGCCCGGGCGGGAGAGCGGGGCAGGAGGCGAGGAACCTCGGAGGGGCTCGGGCCAGCTTTCTGGAGGGACAGGCACGTCCTCAACCCCAGCGCTGGTGGTGGTTGCACAGCTCTTGAATTTTTCTACAATTCATCGCTGTGTCCATGTAACGTGGGTGACTCTCGTGACAGGAGAGTCATCCTTCAGTAAGGCCATGGTCTAAAAAAACCAACCTCGCTGAGTTTTTGCTTCTTAGATACCAGCTGGAAAAACAAGACAAAACAAAATGAAAAGCATGGGTTTTGTTTGCAGTTCTGAGGGTCAGGTTCTCCCGGGTGGAGCTGATTCGACTGATCTCTACTGGATCTGGTCATTCGTCTGGCAGATCCGGTGACTGAGTTCTCCAGCAGTCTTCCTTGAGCTCCTGCGCGTGGTGGTCTCACGGTTCTGAGCAAAGACCCGGGGAACCCTGCAGAGCACAAGGACCATTCTGGTCTCTGCTTGTGCTGTGTTTGCTGTATGTGGCCTGGGGCTCGGGGGGACAGGGGAGCAGATGGCCAAGAACCTGTCTGGGGGAATCCAGGACCCCGTGTGAGCACTGAGGGTATCGCCTCAGAGGGGAGCCACTGAGCAGGACCTAGAACATCACATGGACACTCACGTCCTTTCACAGCAGCCCCTCACCTCTTACTACTGATGTAGAGCCAAGGATCCAAGATTAAAGAAAAGCTCCTTGTAGAAGGATGTCTCTTGCCAGATTGATGGCCAAACATTGGTGGAAGCCAACTCAGGGTTAGATCGGGAGGATGGGGGGTTCAGTGAACGTACCCACCAGATGGAACCCTGCGCTGTCTTCACACGGAAGGACTGAGACTCTTGGAGGGTCCTCGTGATGATCCCAGTCAACGTGGGACAGGCAGGACTTAAAACCACACGTGCTAGGACGTCAACGCCACGAAAACGTATTCCTGTAGAGAGATGCCACAACTGGGAAGGTAAAGAGGGTCCTTTTCGCCCTGTCTGGATGGCGAGATCATGGGGTGATCGCTTTCTCCTTTTTCCAGGCTCCGTGTACCATTGTTATGTTATTTTTTTGAGCAGCCGAAGCAATTAATAGGTGAGAACCAGAGGCCACTCTCAGGGTCCACAGTGGCCTGTGGCCCATGTTCTCATCAGTGCCCACGCCCACGGAGGACCTCCCCCAGCTGTCTGGATGGCCCCACGTTGCCTAGCAACCACAGGCTCAGCAGCAGTTGCTAGGAAACCAGGGACAGCGAGGACTCATGACTCAAGGACCCTTGAGTCATGCTCCCATCCGGCTTTCCTCCCCCTCCCCTGCTCTCTCTCCCAGTTCCCCACCATGCTGGGGCCCACCCACCCCTGACAATCAGACAGCCCACCACAGCGCCGGGATCATGGGCTTGGGGGGACTCCCTTACTCCACCTGTTCCAAGATTAGGGCCTGGATTACAGGAAGGGCATGGCTTCAAGCTCGTGTGTATTGCTCTCATCGTCCGGGCGGGTACTGCCTGCCTTCTAGAAGGGCCCTGAGGCAATGATTCAGAAAAGCCACTGAGCTCAGCCCAGGCCTTACTACCCCAGCAGCACCTTGGCCAATGGGAGCCTTAAATCCCAGACCCACGAATGAATTCTTTGACGCGGTTCACACGGGCCTCTCTAAGCAGCTTACTTTTTTTTTTTTTTTAAAGATTTTATTTTTTTATTTTTCAGAGAGAGAGAGGGAGAGAGAGCGAGCACAGGCAGACAGAGTGGCAGGCAGAGGCAGAGGGAGAAGCAGGCTCCCTGCCGAGCAAGGAGCCCGATGTGGGACTCGATCCCAGGACTCTGGGATCATGACCTGAGCCCAAGGCAGCTGCTTAACCAACTGAGCCACCCAGGTGTCCCTAAGCAGCTTACTTTAAGGAGAGACAAAAGTCATCTTGGATGGATTTACCGGAACACAGCGATGCTGGAGACCCCCAGTTTTCCACCATTGCTGAGGACGACTCTTGGCACCCCAACCTTCTCACTCCCGGCACCTTCAACTTACCCTCCCCTCACGTCTCTCCTAAGGAAGAGGCTACCTTCCTCCTCCACCTGATCCCCCATGGGTGCCCCATTCGAAAGCGAGCCAGAAAGGCTGGACCAGGGTGGGTGGACGGCAGACTTGAAACGCGGGCAGCCTCCTAGACGGCTCCGCCCCTGGGACCAGGGATGGCTTCTTGTAAGTGGGAGTGTTGATGTGAGCAGGTGAACCTGCTTGTGCTCGGCGGGGACCTGGTTCCCTGGTTCCCAGACACCCCCCTGGCATGGGTCCCGGTCTCGTCAGCTTACCTTTTGCAGACCTGGCCCCAAATCCAAGGAATCAGCAATGTTTCCAATGTCTATGATCTGTAGTGACAAATGATCACACATGTCTTCTGAGAACCAAGGATGCTGGGCAGAGAGCCAGATAAGGAGCTGACCCTCTCTTCTAGGTTGGGATGATGCAAGCCTGATTGTGAGTCAGACACCTCTAGGGCAAAGGGTATTAAAGTGCTCCAAGGGTGGGATGTATTGTATTTTCCAAAGATGGCTAATCAAAGTCTACCCTACCCGTGTGGGTCTGGTCGTCTTCAAATGTCGCTAATGGAGAGGTGGGGTCCGGTTGCCTCCCCTGGAACTGGGGCGTGTGTGTGTGTGTGTGTGTGTGTGTGTGTGTGTGTGTGTATGTATGCTTGCTCCAATCATTAGAACACAGTAATGTGTGACTTCTAAGGCTATATCATCAAAGGCTACAGCTCCTACTTATCTCCAGCTAAGATCTGAGCTCCTCTTGATTTTTTAGTGTCTTGAGCAAAATACATTGTCACCTTTTAAGCCATAAGAGCTGGGAGAGCACGCAGCTAGAAAGGGAGAGCACGGTGGCCGGAGAAGCGAGGTAGGAGACGCAGCTGGGCTACCGAGCCCCGGGCACTTTGGCCGTGTGATCCTCCCAACAGAGGACAAAGCCCTCCAGCGCTGTCGAGCTACTTCTCTCTCTCGTAGACCAACAGAAGTTCTGTCTACTGATGCCCAGCATGACTGCTGAGAACGCGTGTTAGTCACCGCTCTGTGGGCTCCGTGGGCTCCGCTGAGCCAGCTCAAAGCTATCATTGTGCCTGGGGTTCAAAACCGTCACCCCCACAAAAAGAGGACAGAGCTCACCTGCGTGGCCCATGACGTTCAAAGTGAGATGAGCCGGCCCGAGGCAGGGAGTGTCTCATCACTGGCAGTGTTCAGGGGTGGGACGGCCCCCATACCGCATTCCACTGCCTCGGTTCCTGAAGTACACTCTACTTACAATCAACGGTACGCACTTTGGGTGTAAATTTGTCTGTACCCACAAACCCACAGCAATTATGAGCATATGTACTGATGTGGGAAACAGAGGCAGAGGAACAATCGTTAAATTTCCCTACTTCCTCCGGCTCATTGGCGGGTCCTTGAATCAGGCAGAGTGACCCTGCCCTAGGGACTCAGCTGCTTTGATGTTGACGCTTGGCTAAGGGCAAAAGGCCATCCTAGCCCGACCTCCAGGATCCTGTAAGTCCACTTCAACATACAAAAATTCCTTTGGAGACTTCTGAGATGCATGCTGGCAGTCATCCCCCCAGCTGTGCCCCACTGATACACGTCCGCTGGGTCTCAGGACTCGTGTTCGATTGGTCAGTAATAAATGACCTTCTCCTAACAACAGCAGGTCCCCTCAGGGTCCTAAAGCTCTGTTTCCAAAATACCTGGGAGGCTGGCTCTACCGTAACCACCTCCCAACTTGAAAGCATACAGTGGGCCACTCCTCATGTCCTCAGGGCAACTTTCTGCCCACGGGCCCTGTCCCTGTGCTCTGATAAAACCACCTTTTCGCACCAAACATGTCTCAAAAATCCTTTCTTGGCTGTCGTGGCTTCGAACCCTAACATCTTTCCTACACCAAGGGGGTGTGGGCCCCAGTGGATGGCAGGGAGAAGGGACTCCGGGAGAGGAGGGTGACCGCGGGGGGAGGGGTACAATCAGCTTGTGCTTCTGAATCTTGGGCAGAACTATCTCTCCTGAGTTGAGAACGGCGTAATGTCTTAAATCTAGAATTGGCGTAAACATCTTAATACAGACGGGTTCTGTTCTAAGGTTGCTGGCTCACTGGGACAGGGGGGTGGCCTACCGACTTGGGGATTGTTATGAAGGCGGCCCTGGTTTCCCGTGGATGGTACGGTGGCCAGGAAGGGAGCTAAGGGATGTATCTGGGGAGGATCCCTTTACCATCTGCCTATTAATACAGCCTGACTTCAGGCCCACTGTGTGCCAGGCTCTGTGCTAGGCTCTGGGGATAAACTGACGAGCAGATCAGTCACAGCTCCTGCCCTCTGAGAGCTTCCCATGTGAGGGGGAGGCCAGCGATGAAGCCGGAGGGACAACGCCGTGTGTCGAGTGCCCTGAGTGCTGCGGGAGCACGGGGCAGGGGGCCTAGGACAGGGGAAAGGTCAGGGAGTCTCTGCGTATAGGGGATGTCGAAGCTAGGATCCGCTTCGTTTCCCTCGTGGGGGCGTCCTTCTTCACCCCTCCCAGTTCTAGCGGCCCCTCTGGATTCCAGAAATGACAAAGCGCACTTTGGCCTAACAGAAGAACCCAGCTCAGCAAGAACAAGTGAAAAATAAATCTCTTTTATTGCCCTTATTTCCAAGTCATCAAACCCCCCAAGGTGTCCACTCCCACCATCTGTCTCTAGCCGGAGGGGCCGGCCCTCTGTCTCCCTGATCCTCCTGGAATCTGGGAAGGGCTCTAGGCCTGGGCTGCAGTGGCCACCACACCAGGCTCCAGGGTTATGTTTCTAGCAGATGCCCAGAGGCATCATGGGAGCCCCGTGACCCTGGAGCAAGAGGGCAATCCATCGGACGGGCACTCGCGTCCAGAGGAAGAGGCTGAGGCCCAGCAAGCCCTCTGCGAAGCCAGCGTCACAGCAGGGCTGGGTCGGAGCTACTGGGCCAGGGGGGAGGCGCCCCGCTCTCTGTCACCACCCCATGTCTCCCAGAGTTCCATGATGAGGTAAGGGTGGGTCTCCTTCAGAGCTTGGTAGACCTGATCCTTGCAGGCCAGGTCCCAGGACCTGTTGAACCTGAACAGCTCCCGCATCTGGTTGGCGGCCGTGGCCTTGGCGCGCACCTGATCGTACTGCTCCTCACTCAGCACCTGCCCCAGCAGCTTGTCAAGCACGGGGTCCACCGTTGTCACTCGAGCCACGAGCTGCTCCCGATGCCGGTCCAGAAAGTGCAGCGAGGCCGGGGCGCCGGGGGGCGCGGGTGAGGCTGGCCACGGACACAGAAGAGTTCCCATGGAGGCTCCTACCTCTGACCCCCTCCACACCACCCACCCTCTTCACTCACTCCCTCTGCACCCCTGGCTCCTTCTCCCCCTGCAAAGGCATTTGACCACCAGAAGGGCACCTGAAGGTCCAGCATTATTCGGCTGGAGCTGGGGGTGGGGTGGGGCCATGATGGTGCCCCCTCTGAGGCCATCCAGCGGGGAGAGACCCCCTTCTCCTTCTGTGGAGGAGCTTCCAGGGCCCCTCCCGGGCAGGAATAAGAGGACGAGGAGGGTCCCAGGGCCCACGCCACCCTCCAAGGCCTGGTCCCTGTCGGGGATGCAGCGGTCGAATCCCCTCCTCTCCCTCCCCTCCCCTCCGGGACAGACAGTACGCCCCGGACTGCCCTGGTGCTGGGTCTCCAGCAGCTGTTACTGACCTGCGGGGGCTGGGGGGACCAGAGAAGACGCGAGCTGGAGGTCCCCTGCAGGGAGACAGAGACGGTCTGTGAGGGTCCTCGAAACCCCCACCCACGCTCTGACATTCTTTGATTCTGACCAGCAGCTACGGACAAGTTCTGGTCATACTCTGGAGCGAGGGCTGCAGGGGTCCTTACAATCGCCCAAATGAGTCCCTTCCTTGTGCATGTGGGGAAACTGAGGCCATCCTCATAGTGAGAGAGACACACACACCAGAATCCCCGAAAACATGGTTTAGTCCAATCTCGGGCTGAATGGATCCCAGATCCCTCGCTACATCACAAGAACTATTTCAAATGTCCCTGCCTTGAGCGGGACTCCACCTCCTTGTCCTTGTTTGGCTTGGGGTGCACAGACCGAATCTGTCCGTCCTGGATTTCAGTGTCAGAATCAGGAATTAAGAAGCACGACTGAGAAACTCTTAGCACTTGGAAGTAGCGGGTGAGTTTCAGCAGGAAGGACACACAGACACCCACCCATGGAGGTCCTGGGGCCCATCCAGACTCATCACCAGCAGGAGGACCGACAGAGGGAGGTGACCGGGATGGCAAAGAATTTAAAGACCGAGAGGGAAGAGGACACTGGGAGAATCTGTAGCTATTAACATGCTGAAGAGCGGGCGGTGGGGAGACCTGGCTCACGGAAGACCCAGATTAGCCTGTCAGACGCGCCCCGGTTGGCCTGATCCTTTGCACCCTGTAACTCTTCTGTTCTTGTTCACGAGAAACTTTGCCAAAGGCCCTGTGACCCAAATCCACTAGTTCGAGGGCAGCGTGGCACCCCGTGGCCTGTGGTTGAGAGCCTGCAGTGGGCAGGCGGGATAACCCGAGTTTGAATTCTGCTCATACACGCAGGCCGAATGCTGGCACCGACTGCTTCCCGCCTCTGAGCTCCCCCGCCCTTGACTTTACCTGGTTTCACCAAGGCTTCCCACACCACAGCGCCACTTTCCTCTTTCAGCTGCAGCCTGAGACCCGACCCCAAGTCTCCAACGTAGAACTCAGAGTAGAGTTGGGGTTGTCCCGGGCTGCGGTAGCAGAGCTCCAGCTCCTGCGGGGAGAGGCAGCGGGCCAGTGAGCGCGTCCTGGGGCGGGGGGCTCCGCCGCTGTCTGCGCTGATAACTCACCGCTACCTTCAGCTACTGCTCTTTTCCTACTTTCCCCTCAAATCCCGAGTCCGGGGGGTGGGGGGCGGGGCGGGGAGCACCTCGGGCACCAAGTGGACGAGTCACGACGCGCCTGTGCATACGCGGTCGCACAGCCTAAACCAGGCCTCTCCCTCCGCCGTCCCTATAGTGACCCCAAACCCGCGCCTCGCCGGCTGCTGGCCTGTCTTAACAGGTCCTAAACGTGACCCACTATCAGACCCCTCCGTTGGCTCCGCTGGCTGCCCCCACACCCAGTACAGGGCGGATCGGGGCGTCTTTCCTAATCCCTCCTCTCCCCACCATGCGCTGAGTCCTGCTGGCTCTGCGGCCAACGCAAACCAGGAGCCGCAGAATCTGGGCGGCCGTGAAGACCGGACTCCGCGGACGCACATCCGGGGACCTGACGTCGTCCGTCTCCTGCCCAGACGCGGGCAGAGGGGAGCAAGAGGCGGCCAGCCCCCTGCAGCGGGGCTCGGGGTTCTCACGCACTGACCTGAGGCTGCCGTCCCCGCTGCCCAGTCCTGGGGGGGACAAGCACGATCTCACTTAATGGCCCCTTCGGACAGGTCACCGTGCGACCACGAAACACCAAACATGCCCCCTCGCAGAACGCGCCACTTGCTTTCCCAGTTACAGCTTCGTGCCTGCCGCTCGTGGCCCGCCCGGAGATGCGGGGTTCGCCGAGGCTCACGGCTTGGCCCTCGACTCTGGAGCGTGTGTCCACTGTCTTCCGTGCTCGCCGAGACAGTCCCCAGGGCGCAAACCTTCGGACTTGCTCTTGGTAAGCCTGGCCCATCCTGATCAAGCCCCTTCCTGCAACGGGCGTCCTTCGCGGGGCTCTTGGAAGCCCTGCCCCTCGTCTGCCTGCCCGAGCTGCCCGCCCCGGCCCCACCCCACCCCACCCCCGTCCCGGCGGTTCCCGCATGACCGCTGGCCCGCTCACCTTGGGGATTGCTTCTAGCGTCTCCGAGCTGGACACAGCGTAGCGGGAGCCCAGGTAGAGCGAGGCCAATGGAGGCGGCTTGCGGATCTGCACGAACTGGAACGCCTTCTCTTCGTCATCGATGGCCTGCGGGGCGCACAGAGCGGTGGTCAGGGGAGCGGCTGCCGCAGGGCTCAGGGGTCGGTCCACGGAATTCCATCCGCGGAATGCATCTGAGCCTACGGAGGCGGTGCTGCTGCGCGTCTGTGTGGGCGGTGGGGGCCGCTCTGTCCCCCACGGCCTGCTGCCCCCCAGCCCCGCACGGGGCCTCTGCCAGGCCAGGTGGGACTTGGGGCACCGCTGGAAAGGAAGTGGGGGGAGGGGATGGAGGCGGTTTGGGCAGAGATGCCCGGCAAGAGGGTCCCTAAGCTGACTCATGGAAGGTAGCCCAGGGCCCACCCTGTTCCCGCTCAGCCGTTGGTGGGGGGGATCTCTGGCTGCACCCCATGTCTGCCCACAGCCCGCCCTGGCCCCGCCTTCCTGGCTCCCAGGGCCACCTTCCGAACACAGCAGTCGCTGGGGATCAGGTAGAGGTGGAAGACGGTCTCGTCCAGGCGCGTGTGGTGGTAGAGCAGCACCATGGAGGTGACGGGAAGGAAACGCAGGGCAGCGTGGATGGTCCGCAGAAACACTCCTATGGGCGAGAAGCTGGGGTCCTCCAGGACCACGTGGTACAGCTCCACCCTGGTGGGCTTCTCCAGCAGCATCCCCGGCTCTTTAAAGTGGGCCACCTGGAACAGGGAGGTGTCCACGCAGCCCCCTGCCAAAGCACAGCATCAAGACATAAGATTTAGTGTCCTTGTGGGGTCGGGCTGGGCTGGGGCAGTGGGTTTCGGGGATGGGGGCTGAGTGGCCTGTCCGGGGGTGGGGGGGAGCTCCACCTTGACCTGGGGCCTTTGGAGGCTGTGGGCCATCCTGTCTCCAGGGCAGGAGCACGGCAGGAACTCTGAGCCGGGCCCACACCAGCTCCAGCCCCTGGTCCCGGCGCCGGAGGAGGTGGGGGTGGGGGTTGCTGGCCTCCAGTAGCCGCACTGGCGTGGACCTTGACGGTGAAGGCCGGCAGGGGAGGCCAGCAGGGGCACAAGCAGCAGAAGGGAATGGCGGGGAAACAGAGCCACTAGTGTGGCATGTGCATTTGTCACACGTGCCCTCTCTGTTTTGGGAAGGACCTCCTCTTCCACCGTCCTGAGGGTCTCGGCGGGATGGAGCAGGGACTCCCTCGCCAGAAGCCACTGCTCCCTGCAGCTGAGACACCCTCGTTGGCCCCAGACTGGTCCCCTGGGGTGCTCCTGAGGGGCCTGGATCTGGAGGCAGCGGAGCGCACGGGATGAGGCCGGGATTCTTCTGGCAGCCGGCTGCGGTGGAGAGCCCGGGGGCCGCCGCACTGGCGGGAGGGTCTCGTGCTGTGGGCCGAGGTCCCTCCCTATCTTTCTTGCTGGCACTCGGGTGTCTTGGCTTCTCAGCACCCTCTGTTCATTGTCTTTTCCTTCTTTTTTTTTTTTTTTAAAGACTCACTGCCCAGTCTGTCGTTAAACCTATCAGTGACCCCGGAACCATACTTTCCCGCCGACGGGTGGTGTCTTTGTGCCAGTGGGTTGCAGAAAGAAGGGGAGCGGTGGGGGAGTCCCGGGAGTGAGGAGCTGCCTCTGGCGGGCCTCCCCGGAGACGTTCAGAGCCGCCATCAAGAGCAGGGGCTTCAGATGTACGGGGTTCAGGGACTCATCTCCAAAGATGTCCAGTAACCTCTGCCCCATGACAGGAAAGACCCGGGCACTGCAGTCCTGGAGATCGCGGCTCAGCACAAGGGGGCACAGATGGCAAATAGGACAAAACAGAGAGCGTCCCGAGTACCATCGGCCTCCTTGTCCAGCCTTGGCCACTGCCGCCCTCGCAGTCCAGGACCCCGTAGTTGTTCTGTGGCCGGTCTGGCGGCTCTGCCCTCCCCATGGAGCGTGTCAACGGCACCTTCCACGCTCAGGTGCACGGCCGAGGAGGAGGAGTAAAGCGACTGTCCTGGTCGAGGAGGGACATGGGAAGGTGAGGTGTGGAGCGCTGTCCCGCAGGGCGGTCAGGGACAGGGGCTGCTGGGGTCTGAGTCCCGGCGAAGCACCACCGGCTATGAGGGACTGACCAGTTACGTGGCCTCCCTGTGCACCAGCAGCAGCATGGGGCCCACGAGAGCAGAGGCCACGGTCTCTCATTGCTGGGCAGAGCCTGCTGTCCCCTCTGTCCCTGACAGGCCACCTGGAAGCCCTCGGGCCAGGGTCCCCCTCTGTGGAAGGGGCAGGACGGTTGTCATGGGTGCCTGCACCCCCCTCCCACTTTCCCCATGTGGACGGGTCTTGGCACCCCAGGGCCTTCTTGCACCTGCCCTGCCCTGCCCCTGCTTCACTCTGGAATCTTCCCCAGTGACCCTGTCTGTCCATCCAGGCGCCCCTGGGAACCCTGAGTCCCCCCCGCCTTGCTCCTTGCCCCCATGCTGTCTTCCCACCGCGTCAGTGGTTCACACCGAGCCTGTGTGGTCTTGACAGATGGCCTCCTGGGTCCCCAGAACTGGCCACGTTTTGTTGGATTTACCCACACCTGTCTTCCCATGTCCGTGGTGGGTCCCTGCTGCGCCCCATCCCTTCCCACTGTGCCCAAGGTGCGTCGTCCTTTAGGATTTCCTCCCACCAGGATTTGTTTGCGGAAACCTCTCTCGGTTTTCGTTTGCGTTAAACATTTCTACCATTGTGCTCTTCTCTTAGAAAATGACTTTTCTGGGTTTGCAATTTCTCTATGGACATTTGTCGTGAGGGAATCGTGGAGACACGTCCAGAGCCGCGTTCAGAAAGCAGTGGTCAGCCTCGGAGCCCCGCCCTGCTGGGCGTGTGTCTGTCCTTCCGGCCGCCACCACGACCTTCCCTTAGGCTTCCCTTTTCTATAGTCTCACTACAATGGGTCCAGATTTCTCTCTCTCTCTCTCTTCTGCTTTCGATTCTTTGGATTTTTTTCATCCTGAGAATGAAGTTCCATCTTTCGGCAATGGTTGACATTTCTCGGACGTCTCTCTTCTTCGAGCGCTGCTCCTTCTCCGTCCTGTCCGTCCTGTCCTTCTGGGTTCTCACTAGACATGTGTTAGACCTTCTGACGGTCTCTTCCACACCATTGAATCCTCACTCTTCTCACATTTTTAAGTATTTTCTGGAAGTTAGTCTGTTTCGGAACTTGGTAAGGAGGCCGTGCGTCTCATGTGTATTTTAAGGACTCCTTCAAGATGTGTGTAACGTCGTGATTTTATGTGCGGTGTCTGGTGATTTCCGTGTCAGACGTGTTTGTGGGGCTGATTCGGGGACCTGCCATTTCCACTGGCTCTCACCCGCAGCGCCTCGTTCACTGCCTGGAATGTTCCTGGCAGGGCGCTCGTGGTCGTTGGGACTTTACTCGGGGGGGAGGCCCTCGGAGGGGAGAGAGGTCGGGGAAGGTACGTTGTTACCCTTCAGGACTCCGTAGCCTTCCGGGAAGCCCCTGTTCTGGGCTTCGGCTCCCAGAGGGTGTCTGGCGACACGGGGTCTCCCCTGCCTGAGGGGATAGTCACGCTCCCCCTTGGGCGCTCGTCCCTGGGAACCCCAAAAGCCCCATTCGCTCCTTTGCCCTCACTTTGTACATAGCCCGGTCTCTTCAAAAACCACCACCGAGCATGCGGCCCATTTCCTGCTGGGACTGTGAGGGACCCGACCTGGGTACGGAGCTCTGAGTATCGAGGAGAACGCTTCCTATGTAGGGAAACTTTCGAGTCGTTTGGGCAAGAAGAATTATGAGGCTGGGAGACCAAATGCTTCAAAAACAGAGGTGCCCGGATCACGGCGTGCCCCCTCTGTCCCTCTGAGGAAGCCACGCGCTCCTCCCCCAGGACGTCGCCCCCCAGGTCCCCCCATGCCCTGCCCCACTCACCTCGGAGGTCCACGAAGTGGGGGAGGTACATAGTCGCCACGGCCCTTGGCTTGACCTTGATGTCAAACAGAGGCCCGGCCACCATCCAGCTCTGTTCCCAGGCCATCTCGTGCAGGAACTTGTCTGAGGCACAGAATTCAATGTCGATGGTCGCGGGCTCTCTCACCACGAAACGGAGACCTGTGCTGGGCCAGCGGTAGGAGCCAGCCATGGGCAAGTGAACTCTGGGGGGAACAGGGAGAGGGGGACACAGAATGACCCTATTCCATTTCACCAGACCCTGTGCGGGGCGCTGAGGGTCCAGGGGAGTGGCATGGACCCAGACGTCACAGTCCCAAGGCCTGGGCCGGGAGTCCCAGCGCCTTCGCCCTCTGATGACCCTGGGTCCATCTCTGAGCTTCCACGAACCGTGTCCTCTGTGGACGGGGATGACAGACGTGCCCATCCCAGAGGCGTGAGTACTCAGGGACCCAGGGCACGCGGAGAGATGAGCGCACGCCTGGCGGCAGTGACATTTCCATCCTGATGATGGTGATGAAACAGGAGAGCATTCTTGTTTGTAAAGGCTCTCTGCCAATGATTCGTGCCGGTCTACACGGAGACACGAACGACCCACGCCTGGGAATGAAAACAACTCTGCAGGGGCCTCCGGCCACGTTCCCAAAGCTCCCCATGCGGCGAGCAGTGGGGCCGCGGGCAGGCGGGGTCCACAGGGGCGAGGGCCGGGGAGCCATCTCTTCCCTGAGAGGCGGTGTGTGGCGCTGTGTCGTAGAGGAGCTCGAGACCGTGACGGCAGACGCCGCGGCTGCCCGTGGTGGGCATTAGTCCACTGGGACATGCGGGCCCCCTGAACATGGCCTGGGTCCGCGCGGACCGTTAGGACTCGCTGTAAACACGACACCTGCTGATGGTTGTCATGGTAACAGAAGAAAAGGTCTTTCTTCACCTTTTCTTTGAAATGCATCATGAAATATTTAGTGGTAGAGTCGCCTGATAGCGTGGATTTATGAAACACTCCACCAGGGGCGCCTGGGGGCTCCGTCGGCAAAGCGCCCGCCTTTGGCTTGGGTCATGGCCTCAGGGTCCTGGGCTCCCTGCTCAGCGGGGGGCCTGCTTCTCCCTCGGCTCCCACCCACCCTCCACTCGCGCTTGCTCTCAAAGAAACAAATAAATAAATTAAATCCTTGAAAGGCTCTAACAACAGAAGATGGGAAAACGGAATAAATTTGGCGAGACGGCTGTCGGACCTGGGTGACGGGTAACGCAAGTACCTTGGACCCCATTTCGGCTCACGGTTGAGAATTTTCACAATGGAACCTCCTTTTCCATGATAAAAGCACGGACTGAGGATCTCAGCCTTGTCCATGCCTGCGGGCTTGGAAGGGGAGGGGACCCCAGTGCCATGGGTGTGGCGGGGGGAAAGGTGTGAGGACGGTGACCTGGGAGGCCAGACCCAGACAGCAGGCCTCCCCCACACTCACCGGTGCAGGCTTCTGTCTTTGTCAACCACCTCGATGGCCACAGGCCCCAGGGGACCCCAGAAGTCATCCTCAGTCCCCAGAGGCCCCGTGTGCAGGTTCTCTGGAGGGGCAGGAGAAGGCAGACTGGCGAGTCCCTCCTGGGCGACTTGAGGGGAGAGTCCCTCTGGAAACAGGCAGGACAGTGGTCAGCTCTAGGTTCTCCTGTCTGGCCGCCCTGGCCCCTCACGGAGAGACCGTGGTGGGGCCCCTCCCAAGGCTGGATTGCCTGGCCCACGGCGGGGAGGGGCTGACGCCTCCGTCCCTGCTCTTGTGGCTCCTGCCTGCCTGCCTGCTGCCTGCAGAGGGCCAGCCCTGCTGCCTCAGCCCAGCCCAGCCCAGCCCCAGCCCCAGCCCAGCCCAGCCCCTGCCCCAGCCCAGCCCAAGCCCCAGCCCCAGCCCAGCCCAGCCCAGCCCCTGCCCCAGCCCAGCCCCTGCCCCAGCCCAGCCCCAGCCCCAGCCCCAGCCCAGCCCAGCCCCTGCCCCAGCCCAGCCCCAGCCCCGGCCCCTGCCCCAGCCCAGCCCCAGCCCCAGCCCCAGCCCCAGCCCCAGCCCCTGCCCCAGCCCAGCCCCAGCCCAGCCCCACCCACCCATCCAGCAGTGTTCCTCTTCCCCGCATGCTACAGGGGGCAACTGTGAGCCGAACGTGGATCAAAAGATGGACGGTGGGGACAGAGAAGTGACTTTCAGGCCCCAGTCCCCCAGGCTGGGACAGAGGGAGGCAGAAGTCCTGCCAGACTCTAGGACTGGACACTTTCCATGGAGTAGGCTCTCCTGGGGGAAGCCCGCCCTGTCCCACGCCAGCGGCAGGGGCTGGAGCCACCCCTCCATGATGCTGCCAGCCTGGACCTCTCTACTACCTGACTCTCGTCTGTCCTGCTGGAGTGAGGACGTGCCGCTCGTTTCTCCCTCGCGTGGGCCCTCGTTAGGCATTGTCTCGCTTGGGCCCTCGTTAGGCATTGTCTCACTCGGCTTCCTAGACAAAGAGGCCTTCATTCTCCCAGGATCTCAGAGGAAGCTGGGCTGTCGCCATGACGTCCTCACTTACATTCTGCTTGTCCCAGTTTGAACATGTGGCCGGAGTCCAGGCTTCTCCGGTAGCCCCTTCCTTGGGAATGACCCAATCTGCTCAGCCCTGCAAGGCAGAGCTGGAACTGGGGTTTCCTCCTGACCCCCAATGGCCCCTCTGAGGGCTGACAGGTCACTTGTCATTCACCCCAAAACAGAATTTGCATTTCTAACGCGTCCCCAGGCGCTGGTCAGACCAGATGGCACTCGGAAAGGGGCGCGGCTCCCCGCACCCGGCCGTGCTCTGTTCCTTGAAGGAGCCGAGCTCCGAGCTCCGAGCCTTTCCTCTGCCTGGAATCTGCTCCCTTCTGGGTCCAGCAAACAGCTCCCATCGTTTAGGGCTCAGCCCCGCTCTTCAGGACAGGGTCAAACCAGCCCCGGAATGTACTTCCAGTCCTCCTAGGGACGCCAACTTGGGTAGGGGGTTAACCAGCACGAAGCCCCCGTTCCCTGCAGCGTGCAGAAGCCGTGGCGGGTCTGCAGGGAGCGGACGCCCAGCCTCGCGCCCTTTCACTCCGGACTGTGGGTGAGCACAGCAGCCGCCAGCGCGGGCACCGGCCACGGTCAGGGCCGACGTGCCCCAAACGGGGGGAACAGGGGGGCTGCAGCGCATTCCCCGTGGGGAAGATGGACTCTGCCCTGGCTCGTCCCCCAGTCCCCCAGCCCTCCAGCCCCCCAGCCCGCATTGGTCTGGTCCCAAGCTTCTCGCTCTTTGTCTTTGCTTCCCCCTCCTTGTTCCTGGCCCTACCCATGTCCCCCATCGTCACCTCCCTGGTCCTCCCCAGGACGGCTTTGAGCCCCACAGCGACTGGTTCTATTTGCATAAACAAATAGGGCTCTGTCTGCCTCTGCCCCATCTCTCGCGCAGCCCCAAGCACTCAGCTCGGGCCTGGGCCAGCCCCGTGGGGCTCTGGGTCTCCCCCGCCCCCGCTGCCCTTACCGTCTGCTGCGGATGAGCAGCCTCGGCTTCTCGTCCTCCAGGGCTCGGAGCATCCGGGTCACCTCCTCACTCAGCCGGGTCTGGTCCAGCCTGCGAGCACACAGGAAGCCTGGTTCTCCGGGGCTGTTGGTCACCCCGTCAGGGTCTCTGGGTGCTCACCTCTGACACGGGTGTGTCGTCTCCGCGTGTGTGAGCCACAGACAAGGCGGCAGGCGAGACGCCCTGCGCCCTGTCCGGGGAGGCGCGTGCCCCACTCATCGCTGCCTTCGGAGCCATTCTCCCCTGGGGGGTAGGAGCCAGCCCCCGGGTCGTCAGGTGTCCGTGTCAGCTTTGGGAGGTCCCCGTGTACTCCATCCAGCCCCCGGTGTCTGGCTCCCCAATGTCTAGTCCCCTACTCCCTCTGTCTGAGAGCCCAGGCTCTGTAGACCCCCTCCAAGGGCTGACCGGAGCTGCCAGGGGCCAGGGCACGAGGGTCTCTGAGTGAGCATCTCACACTGTGCTGAGTGCCCCAAGGCCCAGCCGGGGGCCACAGGGAGGGGTGTCGCCAGAAAGAGCCACGGGCTTGTTTTCAGGCTCTGGAGGAAGGAGGCAGAGAGAGCCCATTGGGGACAGGACTCAGGGCGTGAGGGAGGGTCACCAGCTCTGCTCTGTGCCCGTCCTGCCCGGGGGGCCGTTCCCCCTGCCTGGGCCTGGCCGGCTCCTGCTTCTCCTGGGGTCTTGGCCTCTGGGCCCTCCAGTCCACTCCAACCTCCCCGACCCTACAGACTCAGAAGACCTTCGCTCTCCCTTCACAGCCCCCATGGAGCTCAAACATCCCCATTTGTGCCTTAGCACATGACTAGCGTCCCCTTGTTCCCGCTGGAGTGTGGCGTCAGGAGGGCAGGGCCCCTGTCCGCTTGCTCCCTCCTGTGACCGCAGAGCCTGCCCAGGGCTGGGCCCATGAGATCCCTGCGGGTCCCCTCACGGTCGCCCACCTCCTTCCTGATGATCACGCCGCCCCGTCCAATTCTCCGCTCAGACCGTCCGCCCTCTGACCCGCCTCGGACTCCTTGCAGCTCACAAGGCAGACCCATTACACAGACAAGGACCCCAGAGTCTCCGAGGAAGACCTCCCTGCGCCCCGCGGCCCGAGTCGGTGTCGGAGCCGGCGAGGAGCCCCTGCTGACCTACATTTACGGGTCCTTCTCCTTCCCCCGTCCACTGGCGTGGCCTCTACCACCTTGCCACCCTACACGCCTCCCCCTCCCCGGCCCCGCAGGCCTTACCACAGGAGCCTGAGCTGGCAGGTCGGATGCCTGAGGCCTTCGCAGAGCAGCCGCACGCCGGCGTCCTCCAGCTCGTTCTGCTGCAGGTCCAGCTCCGTCAGGCTGGGGCTGGTGCTGAGCACGGAGGCCAGGGCCCTGCAGCAGCTGGACGTGAGGCCACAGCCGACCAGCCTGCGGGGGAGACGCGCCCCGGCCGCCGTCAGCATCCCGAGCCCCTGTCCTGGGGAGACTGTGGGCTGGTTTCCCTTTCTGGTGCCCGTGGCCCTTAGGAGGGTCCGGGGCCTCCCCTTCTCCTGCGAGACTCCCCCGAGCCGCCCGCCCACCGGGCACGCTCACCCCACTGACGGATCTGCCCCGGGGCCCCTTGCACGGGGGCACCAACTGTGTCGGCACCAACCGTGTCAACATGAGGGCCTTCCTGCTCTGTGCCCCCCAGCGCCCGTCTGCCCGACGGACCTGGGGCAACTCCCGCCCCCTCCCCCGTCCACCCGCACAGACGGCCGGTGAGGACAGTCACTGCAGCCCGCGTAGCCAGCAGCCCCGCTGTTTCAGCCCGTCGCAGAGTCGCTCGGCCCCCTGGTCCAGGAGCGGGTTGAAGCTCAGCCCCAGCTCGGTCAGGGTCCGACGGGCGCCCAGCACCCAGGCAAGGCCTATGCAGCCCTCAGCGTGAGGCCGCAGCGGGCCAACTTGTGGGAGACATGTGACACCCGCCAATGTGCTTCGCCCCCCAGTGCTCGGCTCCCGCACAGCCCTGCTCCCTCCCTTCCGTCCCCGAGGCGACCCGAGGCTCATCCCTCCTGCCCTCCGGCCTCTGCTCTTCCTGGCACCCCGTCTTTCAGATCACCAGCTCCTTCTTGCCCAAGTGATGGGCTCCATTCAACATGCCCCACCACGCAGAATGCGCCAGGACCCTTGACCCTGGCCCATGCAACCTCTTTTGGGGCCGTGCCAGTCTCCGGTCGTCCCCTGGGACTTTGCTGGAGCATCCTAGATGGTCTTGGCTCCAGAGTCAATAAAGTCCTGAGCTCTCCCAGTGTTTCCAGTGAGGGGAACGAGTCACGTCGGCCTGACCTAGCCTTGGTGCTCTTGGGGGAACACGCCTTCTTTCTGTGACATGACCCCAGGGAGCCGGCAAGAGCCAGATTCAGGCTTTCCTGACAGAGGGGTCCTGCTGGTGCTGGCTGTGTCCTCACCGGGTTCCCATCTCAGCTCTCCTGTTTCGGCTGTGGAAACTGAGGCAAGACTGTTGATGTCTCTGGGCCTCAATTCTTATCGTCTGGGAACCAGAAATGGTTGTCTCTGCTATGCTATGTTCATGGATTCTTTCCTGAAGACCCCAGAGGACACAGAAATTATGAAGTTCTACGCCCACGCAAGGGGTCCATGGAAGTTGGATGTCTCCCCCCCAGGGCGTGAGGTTGGGTTTCTGAGTCCCTTGCAGAAGCCTTTTTGCCAGACCCAGGCAACTCTCCTTGGAACGGTTTTGGGAGGGGACCCAGGAAGTCACAACGCAAGGCTCCATTTGCCTTCTTACTCTGTTGGTCCCCTTTCTCTCCAGCCCCCCAGCCTCTGGCTTTTCTTCACTTCCCTTGGAATCTAGCTTAGATTCCATGATCCGTCATCACCAACGTCCTAAAGGTGACCTTCCGTCACATCCTTCTGGCTAACCCCAAACTCTGCCATCTTTCTGCTCCCGAACAAACCCCCACCCCCGCCTGAGTCAAAGGGCAGGTGTGGCTGTTGGGAACCACGACTAGGAGCCTTGGTGATGCCTGGCAGGTGGAAACCCCCCACTGTACAAAGACCATTTCAGAATGTTATCTTTCCCCAACCTCCACAGCCAACCCTCACATTCTCAGCAGACAACTCGACTCCTACCTCACAGAGGAGAACGGAGGCGTGAGATGGAAACCCCACAGCATCCCACAGTCCTACTGTGTGCCTCTGTGCTTACCTCCCTGGGTCCCGTCCCTGCCTGCCTTCCTGATACAGTGGAGGAGGCCGTTCCTCCTCTCCAAGGTCAGTCATTCTCTCTTCTTCCCCTCCCAGCTGCTTTCTCCTTCTTGTTTCTTTCACCATCAAATTTCAAATTTAGGTCTTTTCCTTCTTCTTAAATGCAAGCAACTGGTCAAACACACACACACACACACACACACACACACACACACACACACCCCTTTAGTTGGCTCCTGTTTCCCTCTGCTTTAACTCGTTTCTCTTTTTTCCCACCCAAGTCTTAGTATTGTGGCCTCATTTTCTATCTGTCTCCCTCTGCTTCCTCCATTCCAGTCTGGATGTTGGCCCTGACATGACAGAGGCTATTCTTGCTAAGACCACCCAACTGCCCCAACGCTAATCCAGTGGTGGACAGTTTTTAGCCCTTGCTTTACTTGGCTTCCCAGCAGCAGTGGCCCCTGCTGGCTACACCATCCTTGGAACCCTCCGCTCCCTTGGGCTCCATGGAGCACACTCTCCTGGTGTTCTTCCCACCTCCCTGGCCACTCTTTCTCAGTCTGCTTTGTTGGCTTTTCTCTTCCCGAGCAGTAAACACTGCGGGGATTTCCCAACACCTGACATGCAGTCTTGTCCTTGCAAATGAATTTTAGGATCAGCTTGACCACGTCTTCAAGAAACACAGCTTTGATTTTGATAGGGATTGAACTGAATCTGTGCAGTAGTTTGGGGAGTGTTGCCATCATAACGATATTAATTTTCTGATCCATGAACATGGGATGCCTTTCCATTACTTAAGTTATCATTTAATTTGTTTTAATCATGTTTTGTAGTTTTCAGTATATAAGCCTTGCTTTTCTTTTGCTAAATTTGCTCCTAAGTATTTCATTCTTTTTGATGCTATTGTAAGTGGACTTGTTTCCTTAATTTTGTTTTTGGGTTGCTCATTGCTAGTGTGCAGAAGTCGGACCGATTTTTACATGTTGACCTTATATCCTAAAATCTCGGTGAATGAGTTCATTAGTTCTGACGGCTATTTCTGTGGATTCTTTATGATTTTCCATATGTAAGATTATGCTGTCTCCAAAGAGAGATTGTTTCACCTCTTCCTTCCTACCCTGGAAGCATTTGTTCATTTTCTTGTCTAACTGTCCTGGAGAGAACCTCTGGCAGGATGTTGAACAGAAGAGACCTCAGCTTCTATCTCAAATCTCCTGCCCATCCCTGTTTCCGAGCAGGACCCAGCTCAGACTCACCGCAGGGTTTCCAGATGGCAGCAAGGGAACCTCAGGGCCTCGCAGAGACTCCATACTGTAGTGTTGCTCAGGCAGTTTCCACTTAGGTCCAGCTCCTTCAGGTTTCCAGTGGTCTGGAGAGTGAAAAAGAGAACCTCCCAGCAGACATCTGTGACCAGGACCCCGCTGAGCCTGCGGGAGGGGGAGAGGGACAGGAGTGGCATGAGCTGTGTGGGCAGGGTCTGGGGTGCACAGCCCTGCAAAGCCCTGTTGCGCCTCTGCCCCTCGGAGTGCCAAGCCCAGGACCGACCGAGCAGCTTCCCTGATGGCTCCTCTGTCCCCCATGCCCCTGGGCGGCATGCCCCTCCTGTGTGCTTCTTAGCTCTGCAATCCTTGCCACATCATCTCAAGTGTTCATTTTGTGAGTCTGTGTCTGTCCTTGTCTGGAGTTCCTCCAGGGCAGGGGTTTCTCATCTTTTTTTTTTTATCTGCAGTGCCCAGCAGAGGTCCTGATGCAGAGGACGAGCTGGCGGGGCTTTCCTCCCTTCAATGCAGACACACCTGAGTTCTTTTGGTGCTGACTTCTGGAATCCCGGAGCCCGGAAAGGAAAGGAGGGAGGGGAGGAGGGAGCAGGAGCCGGGAGAGGTGGTTTGAGGACGACACTGGAGGGGAATTGTATAGATGACTGTGTGTACTGCTGTCCGGGTTGGGACCCTCTCCCCTTCCAGGATGGAAAGGGTCCCCGGGAGCAAGCGCCAAAGGAGAGCGTCTCAGGATGGATGATGGCCTTCATCGGAGGGTGTTAGAGCTGACTCTGCCTCACGTAATTTCCCTCATTTAATGTTTCCGTCCTCACACATGCTTCAGCGATCTCACCTACGTCCGAGGCTTCAGCAGCTCAAACTCTGTGCTGGCGGGTTCCAGACAGGCATCTCCGCCTTCACACCTGGTAGCCCCTTGACTAATGTGTCTCAATGTGCCCCCCACTCAGTTAGTCTTCCCCCCGGGTCTGCAGAGCCACACAGAGGCGAGGAGCAGGGGCCTCGATGCCAGGTCCCCCAGCCTCACTCAGCGTCCCTGGCTGCAAAAGGAAGGCAGCGGGAGACCCTCCTGCAGAGGGTTTTGTGAGAGTAGCTTCACAGCTTTAACAGGCCAGGAGGCTCGATGCTACAGACATACCTCCCCCCAAACCATCATCTGAAATCTTAATTATTTAAATTCCTTTTATGCTTATTTCATTTTGTGGAATTTGAACCATAAATTCGGAACTTTCTCTTTCAGCCAACATTTGGCGTCTGTCATCAGAGGGGCTCTCGTAAGGAACAGACACTTATCATTCAAAGTGTGCACTGCTTCATTACCAGCCGAATGCCTGGAAGCTGCCTGTTCTTGACCACGTTGGGTCGCTGGGTCGGTCCTCTGCTCCCTTTCCCCAACCCCCACCAGTCTTCCATTTCCCCCCAGCTGCCCTGTTTGTTCAGAGCGGCCCCTGCTGCTCCCTCTGTCTTGCCTTCCTGGGGCTCAGTCCCCTTCAAATCTGCCGCACACGGCAGCCAGAGCCTCCGACTTCCCAGGGGACTCTCTCCATCAGCCACCGCCGCCGTTCCTTCCAGACCTCCCATCCACAACCATGCACAGGGAGAAGCCGCCTACGCCCGGGAATACGCAGACGGTCCAGCCCATCGTGGCTCCTTCCCTGTGCAACATTGTGTGGTCATTCAGGCATTCACAGAGGCTGTGCTGGGCTCCTGTGCTGCGCGGGGCGGGTGGCCTCGGTACGAAGACCACGACCTGGGTGCCAACCGACTCATTCGGACGAGGCTGTGACTCTTGATCTTGGGGTGGTGAGTTTGAGTCCCCATGTCAGGGGTAGAGATTATTTAAAAAATAAAGATAGAGACTCTCAAGTAGAACGGACAGCACATGGCTCAGCTCTGCCGGAGAAAGGTGTGTAGAGGAAAGACTGCGGGGCAGACCCTGGTTCTTACATCATCTCTGAGTGACAGAAGTCTGGCCCCTGCTGATTTCATGAGCCTGTCTACCAACGCACCCCAGCCTTCTGCAGTCCGCGCGAACTTCATCGTGAAAAGAAGAAAACGTAAAAAGATCAGAGAATAAAAGCCCCGAGTCCAACATTTCTTCCTCTGAAACCCTTTCTTTATCTGCTCTACTCGTGGGCTCCCTCCCTTCCTCAGGCTCCTGCTGAGCCGTCCCCGTGGGCATCGCTCTCTAGTCTAATTACGGGACAGGCATGCATCTTCTCCCTCAGACTTTGAGTTCCTGGAGGGCAGAACTGTGTTTTATTAGTCTGTGATCTCATAGCATAGAGCCTAGCAAAAAAATCAGTTCTTAAGTGATTATGGAATGAATCATCCCTGTGCTAAGTGATCCGTAGGGCAACCTTGCTGGGGGGACCCTGTTAGGGACGTTCACGGTGCTGCCGGATTGGAGGGTGATTAGAGCAAGCTCTCCCTCAGCTCAAACATGGTGGGTTTCAGGCTGAGCAGTAGTGCCTCATGGGCACAAACAAGGAAGCCAGTTTTTTTGGGAAAACCAGAGACTCTCCTGCAGGCACACACATTCTTAGGTGACAGGCGGGACGTTTCAGCACCGGTGGCGTTGTCAACAGTCACCGGGGGGGTTGCCTGGTGCAGCTGAGGGAGCATTTCTCCAAAAGAGAGTGAGAAAGAGAGAGAGAGAGAGAGAGAGAGACAAGTCAGGCTAGCATGGGG
Organism: Enhydra lutris kenyoni; assembly: GCF_002288905.1. Lineage (NCBI taxonomy): Eukaryota > Metazoa > Chordata > Mammalia > Carnivora > Mustelidae > Enhydra > Enhydra lutris. Next base: position 1,112,623 of record NW_019154166.1, on the reverse strand, counting down.
GCAGAAATGTGCCCAAGAGAAGGTGGCAGGCGTCACAGACACAGGACGGGGAAACCACAGAGGGCCCCCCCAGAGGCAGGCAGGACGCTGCACAGGATCCTAAGGGGACAGGGAACCGGGGTCAGATTTGGCAGTTTGAAGTCACTGGTGACCTCATTCCTCTAGCCCCTGGCGCCAGGCTTAGGGAGATGGGACCCGCGGAGGGGCTGGCAGGAGGGGTGTGGGGTACTCACAGAGCCACATGGAGGGAGCTCCCCGTGTGTCCATGCTGTCCACGCTCTTTCAGTTGAAGCTCCTTCACGGCGCAGAATTTAATGCAGAACATGAACACCAGGAGCTCTAGGCCGGTGTGGACACGCACGCTCGCCCCGTGGAAGGGGGCCATCACGCGTGTCAGGAAGTCCTTGTCCTGAGTCTCATACAAACAGTGCAGCATCGGCAGGGAGCCCTGCTGCAGAATGGGGAGCTGGTTCCTGACTGCCTCCTCGGCCCAGCACAACAGTCTCCGTTTCCTCTCCGCAGGCACCTTGCCCTGGAAGATGGCCTCCATCTCCCGCTGCACCTGCTCGCTCAGAAGTCCCAGGATGAAACATGTGGTTGGCGCCCCAAATGGGGCAAGGCCCCCATACGCCTTTAGCAGGTCTTCCAGCCCTCGGATACTGTCGGGGGGATGGCACTCCTTGTCCTCACTCTCCAGCACGCAGGACACGGCTGCAAAGAACTCTTGGAGGTACTGGTGAGCAAAGTCGTAGTCTGGGGAGGAGGGATGCTTCCGAAGAATGCCCATCTCTAAGAGGGCAGAGACAGTGGCCTCCTCTAGCTCATGCTTCCTGAGATCCTCCCAAATGAGCAAGCTCTCTCCCTGCCTGACGCCCTTGGCAGCCAGAGAGCAGAGGCCCCTCAGCTGAGTCCCAAGGGGCTGGGCCGGCAGAGCCTGGGCAAGGTAGTGCAGACAGAGGGCAGTGGTGGTCTGGGAGGGCAGCCAGAGTGACTCTCCCTGCTCCAACTTCTTCTTCATGCAAGTGCAGACCAGCCAGGACACCAAGGGCACGAGACACATCGTCAACAGTGGTTGGTTTAACTCAACCGCGCAAAAGGCTCTGTATGCTTTGCTTTCACTCTTGAAATATTTGTAGAAATATTCCTTCCGGCCGGACTTGGAGAACCCCAGGACCTTCACCCACCGTGGCTGCTCGACAGAGAGAATGAACAGATGCAGAGCCGTGGTCCGTGCTGTGATCAGCAGAGATGCCCCGGGGAGGATGGTTTTCCTCAGCAACCCGCCCAGCAGTGTCTTTACCAGCTGTGGTTGGTCCCAGTACGGACATACCTCCGACTTCTCCTTCCCCAAGACCCATTTTAGCTCATCCAAACCATCAAGGATGAGCAGCAGCTGTCCGGGATGAGACAGGATCTGCTCGCTGGGAGCCGTGGGGGCAGCCCAGTCCTTTGTGATGAGCTCCTTGAGACTCATCGTCGTGGACTGGGCCAGCTGTCTGCAGCTGAAGTAGAAGACGTGTTGGAAACGGTTCCTGTAGAGCCTGCCTTCCTCCCAGGCCCTCCTCAACTGCCTGGCCACCACCGACTTCCCGACTCCAGCAACTCCGTGCAGTACAACTGTTCGACCTTCTTCCTGAGCACCCAGGCCCGGGCCAAATAAGTCTTTGACCTTGATCAACTGACCTTGCTTCTCCACCCTGCTGTGATGCCAGCTCCCCTTGCTCTGGGACTCCTGGAGTCTGCGGTGAGATTGATGGAGAAGTAGCAACTCTACGAATTCTTCGTGCAAATCCTCGTTTCTCCATGACTTTGTGGGGCAGGGCCTCTTTCTCTCCTGGTGCTGGCGTCTTTCTCCGATTCCTACGCAAGGGAGGGAAAGACGGGACATGAAGGCAGAGCATACATCTGGTCTTCTGTGCATTCATTCGCTCATTCACTCGACAGCCATTTTAGGCAGCCCCTCCGAGCCACGTGCCATGCTGGCTGCCAATGCCAGCACGTTCTTGCCACTGCTATGGAAGGAGCATGGGCTGCGGGCAGAAAATCCCAACTTGCCTTGACTTGAGCAAGTCATGCTCCCTGGTGACTTCATGCTGCAGATAGTCACCAAGGGCTTGGTCTGTGCCAGGTGCCACTCTGGAGGCTGAGGGTAAAGAGGGAAGGAAGCATACAACGCAACTGCTCTCATTAAGTCCGTGGCCTGAGCCATTTGCCCCACTGGGCCTCAGTTTTCTCGCCTGTAAACTAGGGATCATGACATCTCCTTGTAGGAGGTCACAGAGGAGTGAAGGAGATAATGTTGACCTCAGCACCCACCATGGAAGCACAGGCCAAGGATGTCCTTCTGCCTGCACCTGTGGTTGTCTGTCTAAGGGTCGTGTCCAGGAGGAGCCCTCGACCAACGGCAGATGGTGGTCCCCTGCCCCCAGGAGAGACAATTCCGGGTGCGTTCTACACTGTCTCCCACAGATTCCAGAAACATCAGATCTCAGTTTCTCACTGGGCAGGTTACATTGCCTTACGTTGTGTGTGTCGGCCTGAGGTGCCAAGGGAGGCGTTAGTTCTTCTTGGCACCATGTTCTCCAGAACATCCTCATTCTCTTGGATCTGTTAATGCTCCCACAGACCTAAATCCTGTATTTTTGGTTATACTCTAAAAATCCTCCCCCTGCTGCCAGTACCTCCAACAATATGCTTTCGAATGGCAGTTAGCAGACACTAGCCCAATCCAGTGGGCCACCTGTTGTAAAACCTATAACCTGAGAATGGTCAGTGCATTTTTTAAACAGTTGAAAAAAATAAAAAGAAGAATATTTCACAGTATGTGAAAGTTATAAAAAATTCAGAATGTAGTGTCCATAAGTATAGCTTCACTGTCTCCCTGCCAGGCCTCCTGATTTGGGTATTGCTGATGTCTCCTTTCAGGCTATAATGGAGAGTACAGTATTTGCCATATGGGCCCTGTGGCCCACAAAGCCTGAAATATTCACTGTCTTCTCCTGTACACAGGAAATCTGCCTACTTTTACTCTCTATATATCAAACTGTGTACCATGCAGATTTTGCACTTGCTATGAAACTGTTGTTGGGATATTATTTTATTCAAGTTTCCACACTGAGGAAGTCCCTTAGAATTTAGAATTGGGGGGAATTGACATTAGCAAGATGGGGAGTAGGAGATACTGGTATTTGCCCTCTTCCCCCCACGATTAGATAGCTTTTCATGAATGCAAATAGCTTCAGGAGAACTCAGGACTTTAATGAAGAACCTACAGCAACACAGTGCCCCCCCCCCAAAAACACAACAAAACAACCCACAGAAAAAGGATTGCTGGGGAGATCAGCCTCCCATAGACATCTGGGGAAACCTAGGGACAATGGAGAAGGGTGAAGGCTGCAAGCATCAGCCATGCAACAGGGGCCACTATAGTGCCCAGAGGTCTGCACTAGGGAGGAACTAGCAGTCTTTGCTGCTGAAGACATCAGTGGCCCTACTGTGGACTCCCAGCAGGTTTCACAGAAGAGGACCCCATCATGGCTGTTGATGTGGACTCCAGTGGCCTGCTACAGAGTGGACACCAGCAGCTTCTGCCACTGAGGAAACCAACAGCCATCCCCACCATGGATTCCTCAGTGCAGAGATGATACTGTGCCCCCTTTCTGAAAGTGTTGTTGCATTGCCCTGGGGTCAAGGTTGCCAGCCTCCCCAACTGTGTACATGCCCTGGACCCCAGAGCTCTGGATGCTCTGTGCATATCCACGCTTTAGACCCCAATTCTGTGGTTACTCTGGACACCTCTGCATCAGATACCAGTACACCACCATGAGGGTGCCTGCAAGCTGGAACCAGTGCCAAAAGGGATCCCCTTGGCCATGATATCCCCAAGGGCAGAATAAGAGAGCAGAAGGTCCCCAGCAGCCTTGGCTGCTGACCCCCACCCAGCCTGTGCCCTCACATCCACCCACAGATGAAGACCTTTCCAGACCAAAACCAGTCTATAAAATCTGGAAGATGTGAATGTTCCATCCAATGCACAGATGTGAACACAAAGCTGCAAGAAACATGAGATGATAAGGAAACAGGACACCCCAGAGGAACACCACACGTTTCCAGCAATCAACCCTCCCCACCAAAATGGAAATCTGTGAAGTGCTAAAGAATTCAAACTAGTTCTTTCAAGGAAGCTCAGAAGGCTACATGAAAACACAGGTAGACAACTCAATGAAACCGGGAAAACAATACACAAACAAAGCAAGAAGTTCAACAGGGAGACAGAAATCATAAAAAAGAAACAAGTAGAAATTTGGGAGCTGAAGAATAGTGACTAAAAGGAACAAACATGCAATGGAGAGCATCAACAACACAGGGGCTCAAACAGAAGAAAGAACCTATAAACTCTGAGGCAGGTCGTTTGTGACCATCCAGTCAGAGGAGAAAAAAGAAAAATGCATGAAAAAGAGTGAAGAAAGCCAATGTGAATTATGGACACCATCAAACAAAGTATTATTTGCATTATGGGAGGCCCAGAAAGAGAAGAGAAAGAGGAAGGGATGGAAAGCTTATTAAAGAAATAATGGCTAAAGATTTCCCACAGCTGGGGAAAAGATATGGACATCCAGGTACATAAAGCTCATAGCTCTCCATACAGATTAAACCCAAAGAGGATTTCACTTATATAAACTACAATAAAACTGTAAACAAACAAAGAAACAAACAACCTAAAGACAGAAAATTTTGAAAGGAGCAAGGAAAAAGAAAAAAAGGTCTCATCATACGCCAGGGAACTCCCAAAAGGCTGTTAGCAGATTTCCCAGAAGTGACACTTTGCAGGCCAGGACTGAGTGGGTGGATATATTTATTCAAAGTGCCGAATAAACACCTTTTGCCAACCAAAAGTACTTGACCTAGCAAAACAGTTCTTCAGAAATGATAGTGAAATACTTTCCTAGATAAACAAAAGCTCATCACCATGAGGCCTGATTTGTAAGAAATGCTAAAGGGGGTTCTTCAAGCTGAAATGAAGGGATGCTAATTAGTAACATGAAAATACATGGAAGTGTAACTCACTGGGAAAGATAAGTGTGGAGTGAAATTCAGAATGCTCTTAATACTGTGATGGTGGTGGGGCACCTGGGTGGCTCAGTGGGTTAAAACCTCTGCCTTCAGCTCAGGTTATGATCTCAGGGTCCTGGGATCGAGCCCGCATTGGGCTCTCTGCTCTGCAGGGAGCCTGCTTCCCCCCCCCCCCCGGCCCCCGCCTGCCTCTGTCTGTCTACTTGTGATCTCTATCAAATAAATAAACAAAATCTTAAAAAAAAAAAAACAACTGTGATAGTGGTGTGTAAAACGCTGAATGCTAGTACAAAGGCTAGAAAAGTATTAAAAATAATGAGTTACAATAATTTGTTAATGGGTACACAATATAAAAAGATGCAAATTGTGACATCAAAAACATAAAATGTGTGTGTGTATATGGAAGTAAAAGGGTAGCATTTTTGTATGTGATCAAAATTATGTTGTTATCACCTTAAAGTAGAGTGCTATAGCTATCAGATGTTCTATGTAAGCCTCACGGTAGCCACAAAGCAAAAACCTATAGTAGACACACAAAGGATAAAGAGAAAGGAATCAAAACATGCCTCTATAAGAAACCATCAAATCACAAAGGAAAACAGCAAGAGAATAAGAAAAGAATAAAGGAAGAGCAAAGCAGGCAGAAAACAATAAACAAGATGGCAATACTAAGTCCTTAGCTATAGAAATTACTTTAAATGTAAATGGATTAAATTCTCCCATCAAAAGACAGAATGTCTGAAAGGATTAAAAAAAAAAAAAAGAAAAAAAAAACCAACACCAAGACCCAATGACATGCTGTCTAAAAGAGTCTCATTTCAGCTTTCAGGACACACTTAAGCTAAAGTGAAGGGATGGAAAATGATATTCCAAGCAAATGGAAATCAAAAGAGAGAAGTAGCTACACTTCCTCTAGACAGATTAGACTTTAAGTCAAAACACTTAATAAGAGAAAAAGAAGGTAATTAAATAGTAACGAAGGGGTGAATTCATCAGGATGTTATAACACCCAAATTTGCCAAGCAAATATTAACAGATCAGTAGGCAGAAATAGACAGCCACACAATAATAGCAGGGGACTTCCAATACCCCACTTCCAACAACGGAGAGGTGATCCAGACAGAACATCAGTAAGGAAATGCTGGACTTGAACTACATGTTAGACCAAAAAGAACATTTGTGTTAGACATGCAGACCCTTCCATCCAATAGTATCAGGATTCATGTTCTCAAAAGCACAGAGAATGTTCTCTAGGACAGATCATATAATAAGCCTCAACAGGTCTCAGAAACTGAAACCATGTGAAGTATTTTTTCTAACCACAATGATATGAAACTAGAACTTGCTAACATGAGGAAGTGGGAAAATTTATAAATAAGTGGAAATTAAGCAACCCTCTCAAACAATCAATGGTTTAAAAGAACAAATTAAAATTAAAAAAAAAACAAAAACAAATCTTGAGACAAATGAAAGTTGAAACACAGCATACTAAAACATATCCCTGGGGGCAGAATAAGAGATCAGAAAATCTGCAGCAGAAGTTATTCTAAGAGGGAAGTTTATAGTGACACACCCCTACATAAAGAAGAATGATAGGTCTCAAACAAACAGCCCAACTTTACACTGTAAGGAACTAGAGAAAGGAAAGCAAACTAAGTCCAAAATTAGCAGAAGGAAGGGAATAACAAAGACCAGAGCAGAAATAAACGAGAGGCTAGAAAAGCAAAATTCAAACCAAACTAAAAGCTGATTTTTAAAAAAAAGATAAACAAAATTGACGAACATTTAGCTCGACTAACGAAAAAAATAAGAGAGAGAGAGAGAAGACACAAATAAATAAAATCAATTGCTAATGAAATTGAGGAGACAACGAGTCACAAGGCTGCTTTGAGTAATCGGATGACAACAAACTGGGCAACCTAGAAGAAATGGATAAATCCCTAGAGACATGCAACTTATGACCAGACTTTTAACTAGAAAGGGGATTGAATCAGTAATTAAGAATTTCCCAACAAAGAGCACCCAGAACCAGATGTCTCCCTTGATAAATTATTTAAATATTTAAAAGATATTTAAATATTTAAAGAATTAAAGCCAATTCTTCTCATACTCTTCCAAAGGAAGAGTAGGTAGCCACTTCTCACGTCACCTTATGAGGCCAGTTTTGCTCTGATAACAAGGTCAGGCAAGAACGCTACAAAAAGGGAAAATTATAGTCCAATATCCCTGATGAACATACACACAAAAATCCTCAACAAAATGCCAGCATATCAAATTCAACAGCACAAGGATCATATACCATGACCAAGTGGGATTTATGTCTGGGATGCAAAGATGGATCAACACAGGCAAATCAATAAATGCGGTATACCACATTAATAAAACCAAGTATAAAATTATATGATCATCTCAGTAGATACAGAAAAAGCAGTTATCAAAATTCAACTTTTTGTTTCATGATAAAAGCTTTCAACAAATTGGGTATAGAAGGAACATACTCAGAATGACAGAGGCCATATATGAGAAGCTCATCACACTCAAGGACAAAAGGCTAAACCTTTTCCTCTGAGATCAAGAACAAGACAAGGATGCCCAATCTTACCACTTCTTTCTTTCTTTCTCCTTCCCTCCCTTCTTCTTTCTTTCTTTCTTTCTTTCTTTCTTTCTTTCTTTCTTTCTTTCTTTCTTTCAGGACTTATTTATTTTGGGGAGGGAGAGGCAGAGAGAGAATCTCAAGCAGACTCCTTGCTGAGCACAAAGCCTGACATGGGGCTCAATCTCATAACCCTGAGATCTTGACCTGAGCTGAAATTAAAAGTCAGATGCTTGACCGACAGAGCCACCCAGGTGCCCCCTCACCACTTCTCTTTAACATGTTACTGGAAGTCCCAGTCAGAGCAATTAGCCAAGCAGAAAAATAAAAGGGATCCAAATCATTAAGAAGTAAAATGTTTCTGTATACAGGTGGCATGATCTTACAGATAGAAACCCTAAAAGACTCCACCAAAATGTTCTAGAATTGATAAAAGAATTCAGTAAACTTGCAGGATACAAAATCAACATAGAAACATCAATTGCATTTTGATACACTAACAATGAACTATCTGAAGCAGACATTTGTCTTGCATCAAAAACAATAAAATACTCAGGGATAAATTTAACCATGGAGGTGAAAAGCCTGTGCATAGAAAACTATAACATATTGATAAATTGAGCAAGACACAAATGAATGGAAAGATATTCTATGTTCCTGGGTTATAGGAATTAGTATTGTAAAAATGTTCTTATGACCCAAAGCAATCTACAGATTCAGTTCAAACCCTATCAAAATTCCAGTGGCATTTTTCATGCACATGAAAAAAATGCAATCTTAAAATTCTTATAAAATCACAAAAACCTCACAGCCAAAGCAATTTTGAGAAAAAGGAACAAAGCTGGAGGCATCACACTTCCTGATTTCAAACATTATTACAAAGCTGTCGTAATCAAAACAGTATGGTACTGGCATAAAAACAGACACAGGGATCAATACAACGGAACTGAAAGCCCAGAAATAAACCCGTGCATATATGGTCAGTGATACTTGACAAGGGAGCTGAGATACTCAATGAGGAGAAGATTGTGTCTTCAATGAATGATGTTGGGAAACGTCTGTATGCAAGAGAATGAAACTGAACTCCCACCTTACAACACCCACAGATATTAACACTGAATGGATTAAAAACTTAAATGTAAGATGTGAAGGCATAAAACTCTTAGAAGAAAATTTGAGGGGAAAGGTCCTTGACGTTGATCTCGACAATCATTTTTTTGATATGACACCAAAAGAAACAAAAGCAAAAATATGAAACAAAAGCAAACAAAGGAAGAAACAAAAGCAAAATATGACACCAAAAGAAATAAAAGCAAAAATACGAAAGTGGGACTACATCAAACTAGAATGCTTCTGTGCAGCAAACAAAATGATTGATAAAATGAAAAGGCAACCTGTGGAAAGGGGGGACACATTTGTAAAGCACACATCAGGTAAGGGGTTAATATAAAACATATATAAAGAACTCATACAACTCAACAGCAAAACAAAACAAACACAAACAATGGGCAAAGGACCTGAATAGACATTTTTTTTCTAAAGAGGATGTGCAAATGAACACCACTAATCATTAGGGAAATGCACATCCAGTAGCACCTGACATCTGTCTGGAAACTATCGTCAGCCAGACAGGCTGTAACAGGTTGACGAGCATGTGGACAAGAGGGACGCCTGCACACTGTCAGTGGGAATGTAAGTTGGTGCTGCCATTGTGGAAAACAGTATAGAGCTTCCTCAAAAAATTAAAAATAGGATTGACATATGATCCAGGAATGCCGCATCTGGGTATTTATCCAAAGGAAACAAAGATCGGTATCTTGAAGAGACACCTGCCTCCCCATGTCTGCTGCAGCATTATTCACAGCAGCCAAGACATGGAAACAGCCTAGGTGTCCTCTGGCTGATGAGTGGATAAAGAAAATGTGGCACATATATACAGTGGAATATAATTCAGCCATAAAAAAGGGAAATTCTGCCATCTGTGACAACACGGATGAACTTGGAGGGTATCATGCTAAGTGACATAAGCCAGAGAGAGAAAGACAGATATAGAGTACCACTCAGATGTGCAATGTAAAACAAAAAACAAAAAACAAAAACCCCAAATTCAAGCACATAGAAGTAAAGAGCAGAATGTTGGTGGCTAGGGGCTGGGGGTGTGGGAAATGGGGAGACATTTGTTGATGGGTACAAGTTGTAGTTATAAGATGACTAAGTTCTGAGGGTCTAATGTACAGCATGGCGACTGTAGTTAAGACTAGTGTGGTTCATACTGGAAATTCATGGAGCGACTAGATCTCAAGGATTCTTCACACACACACACACACACACACACGCACACAGACACACACACAGGTATGGGAGGTGATGCATGTGTTCATTAACTTGATCACTCATGGTGATCACATCACAATGCATAGATTTATCAAACTGTCACTTTGTACACTTTAAATCCGATTCTATTTGCCAGATATACTCTAATAAAGCTGGAGAAAATGAAGAATTTAGAATCAGGAAAAAAATGTGTTTCTTTTGATTTGATCTTTTCTACTGAGTAAGCAGCATTGTGTAACCCTATTACATTTCCCTTTTCGCCTTGGTTGCTAGGATGCTCAAAATCAATAATTAATTATTTGCAAGTAATTCGTCCTCATGGCTTTCATGCTTGCTTCATTTTAAGGTTATTGCATTGGTATGTTTCTGTTAAATGTTCTCTAATCCTTCCTTCTTTCTTTCTTTCTCCCCTCCCTCCCTCCTTCCTTCCTTCCTACCTTCCTTCTTTCTCTCCTTCCCTCCCTCCCTCCTTTCTTCCTCCCCTTCTGAATAAAAGGCAGCGTACCTTATCAAGTCAGTCAATACATTCTCAGCCTGGGCACACACATTTCAGGACCCTGAATCCCACAAGTTCACTCCTACCTGGGTGCAGAAAGAATCCTTTCCCCTTAACATCTCTCAGATTTCAAGAGCACATCTCTGAGCATTAGGGTCAGTTCTAAAGGTATGTCTTGGCAACGGCTAAGACCCTGGGTGGCATGAGGAGCCTGTGAGCCTGACTGTCCCTGTTGCCCACACGGCAGAGAGAGCGTGATGTGGGGCTTAAAGGTGTAGATTCTGGCATCAGGGAGACCACAGAGGCTGAAATCCACCCCTGCCCCCAGGAACCTGCAGTCTTCCCTCTCTGAGTCCTGTGTTTCTCATCTCCACGATGGGCGACAAGGGTCTCGAACCCATGGAGGGAGGGGCTGTGACATTTGAGCAGCTGTGCCCCACAATGGGCACAGAGCCTGATGTGTTTCCTGCACTGGGTAAAGCACCTGCATTGTAATTTCCAAGGGCCGCCTAGAAACGGTGGCTTAGCCAGATGGAGGGACGCCAGCCAGCGGGGTTTTCTGGAGAGGGGTTTTGGATGCACTTGAGATCATCTGTGCTCAGCCTGCCTGTCTGGCCCGACCCGTGCCTCAGCCCCACCTGTCCTCTCCAGGAGCTCTGCAGGGGCCTCACCTCTGCTGTGCTCTCCAGACGTTTCAATCAGGAGCCACTCAGCTCTGGGAGCCTCCTGCTTTCTGGGCTTGTGGCGGGGCCATGATGGGTGCACCGAGTCCTCCAGGACTGCTGTGGATGTGGGAGCACTTGGTGACTCCTGGAGTGGCGACTTTTGGTCTGGGGAGCTTGAAAGCGATTGGTAAAAGGGCAAGATAAGGCCTCCTGTGGGGAAAGACAGGAAGGAAATTGCCAAATACTGAGCATCCCCTTTTTGTTAATTTTATTATTTTTTAAATTTTTTATTTTTTAAAAGATTTTATTTATTTATTTGACAGAGAGAGATCACAAGTAGGCAGAGAGGCAGGAAGAGAGAGAGGAGGAAGCAGGCTCCCCGCTGAGCAGAGAGCCCGATGCGGGGCTCGATCCCAGGACCCTGAGATCATGACCTGAGCCAAAGGCAGAGGCTTAACCCACTGAGCCACCCAGGTGCCCCCTGAGCATCCCTTTATGTCAAGACCCTCTGTTCTGAGCTCTCGCTACAGTCCTTTGGGATGGATGTTACTAATCTCAGATTTAAAACCATAAAGAGGGGCGCCTGGGTGGCTCAGTAGGTTAAAGCCTCTGCCTTCGGCTCAGGTCATGATCTCAGGGTCCTGGGATCAAGCCCTGCATCGGGCTCTCTGCTCAGCAGGAAGCCTCCTTCCTCCTCTCTCTCTGCCTGCTTGTGATCTCTGTCTGTCAAATAAATAAAATCTTTAAAAAAAAAAAAAACCACAAAGATTAAAAAGAACCCACCTTACCCTTTCAAGATCGTCTACTGTCTCTCCCTTCCTCCAACCATAGTCAACCACGAACCTACTTTCTACATCTCTAGATTTGCTCATCCCAGACATCCCATATAAATTGAATTCCATGCTGTATGGTCATTTTTACTGGCTTCTTTGACTTATCAAGCATTATTTCTATCAAGCATTATTATTTGAGCATTATCCGTGGTGTGGTTAATACCAGTACTTCCTTTTTTCATGGGAACGTAACTTCTGTGTACGTGGAAACTGTATTTTACTGGTCCATTAGAGGATACACATTCGGGTTGTTGATGGTTTTTGCCTTTGTTGAGTAATGGTACAATGAAAATTCACGGACATGTTTTTGTGTGAAGGTGTTTTCGTTTCTCTCGGGAATGGGTAGGGTTTTTTTTTTTTTTTTTAGAGGATGTGGGTAAGGTGTTCTTTTAGAGGGTGATGAAAATCTTCTAACATTGATGGCGGCAACCACTGAGTTGGACGCTCTAAATGGGTGAGTTCTGTCTCAATAAAACTATTGCCAAAAAGAATCATAAAGATAGAGACACGGCTTTATCCTCTTAGTAGCTGGCCTGGAACTTCCTTCCGGCATTAGGTAGAGAGACGCTGAGAAGCCATTTGGTGGGGTCAGGAGCCTCATTTCTAGGACAAGTAGCTAGCAAGCAGCATCTAAACACAGGGCCAGCAAGTTGGGACAGGGCGGCTGGTCATCAGGGGAGAAACAGTGGAACCAGGTGCTGCATGGGGTGGGGCAGGGAGACGGATGCTGGTGGGGGCACCAGAAGGCCTTTGTGGGGGGACATGGGACCGGTCTAACCCCCCCAACACCATTTGTCAGTAGAGCTGCACTGAGGAGTGTGAAGGCTTAGAGGGGGAAGCGGAAACACGGTGGGGATGAAGTGACTTGCTTCGGTCACACAGAAAGCAGGAAAAAAAAAAAAAGAAAGCAGGTGTCAGGGGAAAGGAGGGCATTGGAGCTTGAGCTCGGGAGAGGAGAGGGATGCTGGGCACCAGGGGGAGGGAGAGCAGAGGCACTGCAAGATCAGCAATGGGGCCTTCCACAGAGCGGCAGCTGGTTCCAGGTTCCAGCCCTGGGTCTGTCTGTAAGCGCTGTGTGAGCGTGGACCAGCACTTCCACACTGGGGAGAGGGGCCTCTCAGAGCCCAGATGTGGTTACGATCTGAAGCCTGGGCAGGAGTTCCTGGATGGGGCTGTCGGGAGAATCAGAGCATGACTCTGATTCTGGCTCAGGTCGTGATCTCAGGGTTGTCTGCTTGAGCCTGGTGCTGGGCTCCTCGCTCAGTGCAGAGCCTGCTCGAGATTCTTCCCTTCTGCTCCTACCCCCCTGTCCCCTTCCTAAAATAAATAAATCTTAAAAAGAAAAAAAAAGATCTTTGGCTGAGGAATGAGCCTGGCCTCCTCTGGGGCTCATCTGGAGAGCAGGGTCCACCGTGGAACCTTCTAGACCACCGTGGCCCCGAGGGATCTTCAGTTCCAAGACAACCTGCTAAGCTCTGCCTGGGGAAGGGCTGTGTTGCCCATGAAGCTCCGGCCCGGTAATGCGCCGGCCGCCCCGCCTGGGTCTCCTGTCCCCATCTCTCACTTGGAACCGGCTGTCACCTCAGCGCTGGAACCTTCCAGAAGATCACTTCCAGGCTGCCTGCCTCCACCACCCCAGCCTGGCTCCCCCACCCTGCCGCCTTCCCCTTTGCCCCACCCAGAGCCCGGTGCAGCCTCAGGCTCATCTGGGTGGAACCAGCAGGAGATCCCGGGCCAGGCTTACGGTTCTGAAGGCTGCGTCTGAATTTGCCCCGCAGCTGTCTCCAACTCCCAGTCGGTGGGTCCTGGACAAATGACAGCACCTTGGTGGAGGTGGGCCCGCTGGGTGACTGCATGCTGGGTGCGCTCGGGGAGCAGGGCAACCAGGAATACTCAGCTGCGGGCAGCAGACAGAGGTGGGGGCTTGTCGCCGGGCGGGCCAGGACTTGGGGACCGAGGCTCTGGGCATGGAGCTGCTCTGCTGTCTCCACCGGGAGAGGCCTGGAGAGGCCAGGGACCCCGTGAGCCGTGGAGACCGGATTTCTGGGGCACTCATGAGGTGTCAGGCTCTGTGCTAAATGTTTCCCGCGGACGACTCCATGATCGCTCTCGCAGTCCGAACAGGTAGAGGCGGGATGGGGCTTGCGGGGTTAACACCTGTGCAGCTCCGGGGTCTACATCGCCAGCGCAGCGGAGCATGCGCACCTAGGAGCGCACCTGGGAGCTGGCGCCAAGCCCCTGTGTGGGCCTCCCTCCCCTGCCTCCAGACGTCAGCCCCTCCCCCCAGGCGCCCTGGGGAACCCATGCAGGCCTAGAAATGCACTTGGCCAGGAGAAGGGTCCAGAGTCGCTGCCCAGAGGAAGGCCTGGAGGGGGCTCCAGGGTGGGGGTCCCCCGGGGGTCAGGGGCCAGGCCCGTGGACAGAGGGGGATTTTGCGCTCACCTGGCATCAAGGCCGCCTCTTCCCGGGCCTGGGCGCAGAGCTGGCTCAGGCCCATCTGCTCCCAGGTGTGGAGGGCCAGGTCCCAGGCCTGCTGTTCCCCGTACTGAGCCACCAGCTGCGAGGCCACCTCCAGGCCCCCTGGCTGCTGCCCACAAGCCAGGGAGAGGCGGAGTGGGGGCCCGCCGAGGGGCTTCTCAGGCAGCCGAAGCTGGAAATCCTTCAGCTCCTCCTTTTCCAACACATCCAGGTACCGGGCCAGCCGCCACTCGACTCCGCTGGCCATCTCTGCCCTGCGGACGCCCTTCTGGTTGTCCACGGGGGTGGGGCTGGGGGGGTGCAGGGGGGCGTCAGGCAGAGGGAGGACAGTGGCATCCCTTCCTCTTTGTCCCTCCCCTGTCCCCCACTGCGACCATTCCTCTGTACCTGGCAGACTCCTACGCAGCACTCAGAACCCCGTTGTGTGAACCCCAAAGCCTCTGCGGAGAGCGAGGGGGTGGGGGTGGTGGGAGAGCGAGGAAAGGCCCCGGGAAGAAGGAGCTCTGTGCTCGGTCAGGGCGCTGGAGTGGGGTGCAGCCGGCCAGCAGAGTGGACGGATGTGCCAGAGACGCTCACCCTCTCTGCTTCTGGCGGTCCTCGCCTGACTGAGCTCAGAGCCAAGCGCTCCCAGGCCCCCTGCAGGCCCCTCTCAGCCGTGGGGCACGGTCCACGGAGAAGAGCCAGAGTGAGAACGGAAGCCACGAACCCCCCCAGAGGAAACCAGGCTGGGTGTGCCTGGGACAGGGGAGGGGCCACCTCCTGGGGGGGTTCTGGGCCCAGACAGGCCGCCCCGGGGTGGGGCGGGGCCAAGAACCACGTGGCACCCAGTGCCTTTCTGGCCGGCAGCCAGGGTGTGGACTCTTGGGATGGGTGGGGGCCCGTGAGTCACCAGGGGAACTCCTTCCCAAGCCACTCCGGCCGGGCCAGGGAGCCTGTCCCCAGCCTCTCCGGGGTGGCCAGCCTGCCTGAGCCCCACGGCCCGTCCTGCTAGCCACGAGGGCACCCAGGTGGGCGTTTCAGCCAGGGTGGGCTGCTTGCTGGCGCTCAGCCAGGAGACACTGCCGCCAGAAAGCAAAACGGTCCCTGCCCCATGGCCACAGAGCCGGGCCTCGGGGGAGACAGGCACAGGCTTTCTTCCTCTTTTGTCAGTTGGCAGAAATTAGGGTCTCTCCATGGAGGGGAGGCGTGAGCAGCTGATCCCTGTTGCCTGGCAGTTTCTGGAGACCCCGTAGTTTGACACAGCGACCGCCCTTCTGCACACCGCCACCTCCGGCACTTCCTTCCTCCCAGCCTCGGTTTGCTCCTGTTGGGGGATCAGAGCCCTCCACGAGGGACCCCAGGGCCCTGGATGGTGGGAGGTAAGCTGGGGTTAGCTCAGGCTCTGAGGGTTTAAGGCTCAGCCCCACAAGACTGCCCCCCACTCTGGCTGTCACCTGCCCCTCTGCCAGATTCGACGACAAATTCAGCCGTACCCGCCCCCCCGACCCCTTTTCAGGTTTATTTGTGATTATTTGCTAGGAGCTCTGTGCCGGGAACTGGGGACAGAACCCAGATATTTACCTTTAATACAACACATCTCTTTCCCTCAAACCCCATGTCCAGAACCTGACTCCTCACTGTGCCCACAGGTCCCGCCCTGGAGTAGTCACCCTCATCTTGTACCCGGACCATTGCAGTAGCCTCCTAACCGCCCTCCAAGCTTTGATGTTGTCCCTTGGCTATCTGTCTCCTGTCTCTCTGGCAGGCAGAATTACCCTCTTAAAACATCAACCAGTCCAGGTCACATCTCTGCTCAAAACCTTGCAATACTCCCCATTTCTCTTGGAGTAAAAGCCAAAGTCCCACCAGTGCCCCGTATGATCTGACACCTGACACCTCTCTGACTTTCTCTCCTACCTCCGTCCCCGCTGGTCTCCTTTCTGTTCCTTGAACACACGAAGAATGCTCTGACCTCAGGGCCTTTGCACAGGTGCCCCCATCCTCTTGGGATGATTGCCCCGGATAGCAGAAGGCTTGATTCCTCACCCGCTGTAGAGCTGCCCTCTTCACTCCCTGAGACCCCTGACGTGCTTTCTGTTTCTCCACCGTCTGGCCTCAGAGGTGTACTTGTTGGTTTCGTGTTACCCTCACCTGCCAATAGGATGTTAGCTCCCTGAACACGGGGCACTGAGACCACTTTGCTAACCAGGAGCACCTGTGTCTCCAACGGTACTGGCCGCGGAGCAGCTCTGTCCATGCCTAACTTCAGGCTTCCTCATCCCTCTGAACAACACTCACCGTGGCCACTGGATGGCACTGGCGGCCTTTCTGTGCCTGGAAACCAGGTCCTTCCCCTGGGGCCGGAAGACCCAAAGGTGAGCTCCCTCTGGGTCTGAATGGTTCTGGTGCCTTTAGGAGCACATTAACCATATTTTATTTCATTTATTTTATTCTATTAAATAATGCTAGTTCCTATTAAAAATTAACATGCCTGGTGTCCTTCCGACTAGTCCCATCACCCCCAGGCCCAGGATTCCCCAGCCCCTACCCGTGTCTGAGGCGGGGCAGTACGGCCCCAGACCCCCAGGAAGAGAGCAGGCTTCCCCCATGCCCCCCAGCCCCCAGCGCAGGCCCGGCGTCCATTCCTTCCTGAATCCCCCATGTGGCGCGTGGTCCGTCCTGCGGACCCAGCAGGGGATCCCGGCCGTGAGCCGCATTGGGATTTATGTGCTCGGTCCGCTGGGGTGAGGGTTCAGCTAGTTTTCCTCCGCATCCTGCTGGGATTGAACGAACGCCGTTGCGCGTACGGGTGTCCTCCAGCACACCTCTGAGCTCCTCCGAGAAGAGAAGCTTCTGGATTGAAGAGAACACACATTTGAAATTTTGGTCCAGAAACGTGTGTTTCTGGGGAACGCCCTTGGGCTTCCCTTTGGAGCACCTGGTGGTGTGCCATTGTGCGTCTTGGGTTTGTCCCCGGGCACGTTTTCAAGTCACACATTCTGCCCGTGTCTTAGAAATGCCGCATGTACCCCTGACGTCTAGTTTGCTCTTACGTCCCGCCCCTGCCCTCACTGTAACTGTGCCTGCTTCACGCGGCGACGTCACGGAGTTTTAATTTCACTTGACGTCTTCACGTGGGTGCGCGTGTGCCTACCAGTCCTCCCAGAACGAGACGGGCCGTGAGGATGGGAAATGGTAGAGCTGGTGTTTCTGGCGGGGGTCCTGGGGGTGTGAGGGCCGGGTGGGGGCATCTATCTAAAGGGACCTGCTTCAGGCAGAGGTTTGCTGAGCCGCTCGCTTTATCTTCCCATATTTTTCTGAGCTGGGGGGGTCCTTGTTCTCATTGTGCAGCTGAGACCAGAGCCTCTGAAGCCCTGTGTGTCCCCTGCTGTGTCTCCTGCCACCTCCGGGATGCCACACGTGTGTCCTCAGGTGAGGAGCCATGCCTGCCTCCAACAGATTTATTATCCTCCTGTCTGTCTGGCAGGCAGAATTACCCCGTAAAACATCAACCAGGCCAGGTCACATCTCCGCTCAAACCTTGCAAGACTCCCCATTTCTCTCGGCGTAAAAGCTGAAGTCCCACCAGTGCCCTGTATGATCTGACGCCTGATGCCTCTCTTTCTCTCCTACTTCTGTCCCCGTTGGTCTCCTGTTCCTTGAACACGCGAAGAATGCTCTGACCCCAGGGCCTTTGCACAGGTGCTCCCATCCTCTTGGGATGATTGCCCCGAATAGCAGAAGGTGTGATTCCTCATCCCTTGTAGAGCTGCCCTCCTCCCTCCCTGAGACCCCGACCTGCTTTCCGTGTCTGCACCATCAGGTTTCTGCTTCTGCAAGGTGGCTTCCTGAGCTGGGGGGCACTGGCTGCTCGCTCTGGCCCTCACGCTAGGGGAGGCCCGAGCATTCCTGAGGCACGCCTGAGTCCCTTACATTAGGTCAATGCCCCTCCCCTCCTCCGCCCCCTACAAGTGGAGCTTTGAGCTGGAGCATACAGAGGTGAGGCGGTGACCTGTGAGTGTCTCCGGCCCTGCCGCTGTCCATCAGAGCAGGGGCCTCTAGCAGCAGCGGGATCTGGGATTAGCTCTGGGGTTGGACTTCCGCCCAGTCCGAGGTGTCGAGTGCGGCTGTAGTTCCGGGAGGTAAGCAGCCTGCGAGAACAGGCCAAATCCTCCGCCGTCTGGGGCTCAGCCTGGAGAATTAATGAGGCCCCTCGCGGCAGCCCCGCTAAGCCTCCTTACAGCAGCACAAATCCCTGTGCCAACTGGTCATGAGACTCCGTCGCTCAGGCTCTCTTCCTGCCGACATCTTCTTCTTCGGCCAGCAGGTGCTGACAGATCAGGAGAATAAGACCGCGGGCTTCTCCCAGCCGCCTGGGAGGGCTCTGCAACCACGAGGAGGCCCTTCTGGGAGCCCAGAGCTGGCCCCGGGGATGACTGCGCTGCGAGGACCAGGTCTGTCCTCTCCTGATTCCTGTCTCGGTCCCAGAGCACGGAGGAAGGAGCTGTCCACTTTCAAGTGTCTCCTGGGCCGCCACGCCGGCCCCTTGGGGTCAGAGCGCAGGACAGGGCCCCCCCGCCCCGTGGATCCTGCACATGAGCCGGGTCCGCCCTCTCAAGGATGCATGGCCCTGAGCCTTCAGGCCAAGGCCCTCTGACCCAGTCTTCCTGGCACGGCTGCTGGGCACAGCCCGCAGGGAGGACCCACCCCTGTCCTCCCGTCTTGCCTCTCTGCTTCCCGGGCTGTCACTGCGCCCAGGGCAGGGTTTCCGTCTCTCCTGCTCAGAGCCCTGGCCCAGCCGCTGCTGCAAAAAGGTGGTGGCAAGGGCCAGAAGCTCACTACCTGTCCGTTGAACAAAGGGATGAATGAATGGTAGGGCAAGGAGCCAGCCTCCCGGAGCTGCCTCGGTTCCCCACCCGCACGCAGCTGCCTTCAGCCACAAGTGGACGTTTGCCTTCTTGCTTTCTTCCCGGGCCTTTGCCGCAGAACCTGCTGCTAGCACGTGTTTGCTGAATTATGTCCTCCCTTAACAGCATGACTGTGCCCCTGGTGACCCCCTGGAGGGCCCCGCTGGGTCAGGGCAAACTGGAACCGAATGGGTTAAATGTGCAGAGCTCGTCTGCCTCTGTGAAGTTTTGAATTCCCCCTCACCTCCCGTGCCTGCAGTCACTGTGGGTAGAGATGGCCCGGAGGAGCCAGCCGGGCGTTCGTGGGGGCTCAAGGCAAGAGCTGGGAGTTGGGGGACGTGCTTCACCAGCCCCTGAGGGCTCACGGTGGCCCACACGGTTCCAGGCACAGAGGAGGCAGTCTGTCCAAGAGGCGTCATTTCCAGTTGTGCATGACTGTGCAGAGGATGTGGGAAATGCAGATGTGGTTCTCAGCCCCCAGGGTGGCTCAGTGAAGGCTCCCTGAGGAGCAGGAGGGGAGGGCCCACCTCCGTCTTGCTTCCACCGTCTGGGACCGTCGTGGGATACCAGGTGAAGACAGGGAGGAGGCTTGGATCCGGAGCAAAAGGTATGTCCGGGGAGCAAACCTCAGACCGGAGAGGGCAGTTTGGCAGGTGGGTCCTGGAGAAAGTTCAGATGCCACCTTCTCCAGGAAGCCTTCTCCGATCTGCCAAGCTCCTATTGCTTTTTTTTTTTTTTTTTTAAGGTTTCCATTTATTTATTTGACACACAGAGAGAGATCACAAGTAGGCAGAGAGACAGGTGGTGGGGGGGAAGCAGGCTCCCTGCTGAGCAGAGAGCCCGATGTGGGGCTCGATCCCAGGACCCTGGGATCATGACCTGAGCTGAAGGCAGAGGCTTTAACCCACTGAGCCCCCCAGGCACCCTGTGTCTTATTTGTCTCCCCATTCCCCTCGTCTCCTGTCCTGCAGAGTGCTGGTGTGTGCTGGTGCATAGGAAATACTTACAGGGTTGCAGAGTTAATTGAACAGACACAGAGACTGCTTTGGCGGGGGCGGATGCTAGAAGGACGGAGGCAGAGAAAGGTCACACCAGAGGCTCTGAAACTCTAAGGAGAGTGGAGCAGAGTGAGGGTAGGTGTGTCCCTTGGTCCCTGAACTGGCCAGTGTCACTCACCCTTCTCCTGTAAGCTGTGTCCCCTGTGTCCCTTGGTCCCTGAACTGGCCAGTGTCACTCACCCTTCTCCCGTAAGCTGTGTCCCCTGGCCCTTGGCCGCTGGTCTCTGGCAGGAGACTAGAGGGAAACAGCCAAGGGAGAGTGAGGGAAAGAGGCCTGGGGACTACTTGTTGGGAGAAGAGGGAGCAGTGGGGGATGGGGGCACCGAAGGCCTGGAGGGAGGGGGACGGCGGGGCCTGCGGTGGGAGCTGGAGCGGGCGGGTTGTCCTGAGGGGCAATAGGATGGGCTGCAGAGGTCTGGGGCTGGTGGAGACATCCTGAGAGGCTGGATCTGCTCCACTCGGGGGGGGGACCGTCCTCCTGAGGGCGGTGGGGTGCTGAGAGAGGAAAGTGGCAGAGTCAGACAGACAGCCTGGGAGGACGGCCCTGTCTGCCTGGGAGGCAGGACAGCGGGGCTCAGGGGGAGGCCGGCCCTGGCGATGGTTCCTCCGACAATCCGCACAATCCGGCTGAGGAACTGGGCGGATGGACGGGCCGTGCTCCTGACCAGGATGCTGGGGGCTCCCTGGGGCTCCCCCTGATTGGACAATGGGGACCCCGGGGAGCTGTGTTGAGCACAGAAGGGGGAGGAGGTCCAGGCTGGCTCTGAGCAGTGTGTTTGCGCTGGGCCGAGGGCTCCGACCCCCACAGCGATGGTGGCTGTGGCTCGGGGACTCTGTGGGCCATCAGGCTGCAGAGGAACGCTGCTGCGGAGCTGGGGGCGTGCGGGGCTTCCGGGAACGCATGTGAGGGTGGCGTCTCTATACAGCTAAGTTCCTTTTTAACTAAACGAGTCTGGCTGCTTTCCTGGAACTCCTAGTGCCATCCGGTGCCCCTGTGGCTCCCTCTGAAGGGTGTCGTTGAAGCTGGAGGCGTGGCGAAGGCACACTGGACGGTCGGAGCTCACAGAGCCCGGGGCAGCTCCGAGCCTCAGGCAGAGTCTCAATGATGGAACCCTCGGTGCTCCGAGGGCGTCCTGCAGGGCGGGGCGGAGGGTGTGGCGGTGGAATCTGAGGCATTAGCTGGGTATCCTTATCTGGGGGACTAACACTCGTGCCCTGCTAAGGTCAAGGCAGAGACGGCAAAGGGGCCCAAATGCTTCCTAGCCCTTCCGCCTGCGGCTCACGGAGGCGACCTCTGGTCTGGGTTTTCTTTTCTCTTTTAATTTAGAGCGTGAGCAGGGGGAGCGGCAGAGGGAGAAGTAGGCTCCCGGCCGAGCAGGGAGCCCAATGTGGGGCTCGATCCCAGGACCCTGAGATCATGACCTGAGCCAAAGGCAGAGGCTTCACCGACTGAGCCACCCAGGCGCCCCCTTGTCTGGGTTTCTGAAGTCCGACCCCACAGTCTCTGCCCTTTCCACACCCCCGGGTTTGCATTCCGCTGTCCTGGAGGTCCCCAGACACACTGAAAGGGAACCTTGAGGCAAACCGCTTCTTCCAAGCACGGGCGAGACTCAGAACAGCAGTCGCGGAGACCAGGGCACCGGGCGCACTGGGAACAGATAGACCTCGTCCGGCTCCTCATGTTCCTGGCCACAAGATAGGGCGTGGAGTCCGGGGAAGTCACCGGGCTTCCGATTCCCTAACAGCATTGTGAAAGCCCCCGCTCGGAATCGAGTTTGGACCCGAGAGCTGGATGTGGACCCCACAGGATGGGTAAACCTTCCCCGACGAGGTCAACCAAGAGACCGTGGGATGCCAGGTCCCCTGGCGCATGGGGGAGCATGGGACAGAGCTGTGGCCTCCGACCCTGGCCCCTCAGTGAGCCCGCAGTGAGGACGTCAAAGCTCCTTCTGAGGGAAATGGGGGCCCAGAGAGGTCCAGTGTCTTGGCAGAGCCACCCAGCGGGGAGGGACTCAGACCGTCTCCTGCTGACAGTGGTCCCTCCCCTGGCATGGCCCCTTGTGGACGAGGAAGGTGGGTGTCGGGGGACCCACGTGGTCGGCTTTGAGTGCAGCCCAGCCTCAGGACAGCGTCTGCGGTCCCCTCCACCCCTCCTGGCTCCCGTCCCAGGGAAGGATTCCACTTGGCTGGGTGCTTTTACAAAATTTTTATTTTTCAATTACATGCTCATTGTAACAAACCCAAACAACACGAACGTGGGCGACGTGGGTGGAGAAAGGCCCCTCCTCCTCCTCCTCCTGGAGCGAGACCTTCTTCTTGCTTGGGAGACGTGGAGCTGTGGCTGCGGACGGCGGCTCGGGGACCGGTGTCCGCGCTCCATCCAGGCTCTGGCCCTCTAACCTTACAGCCCTGGATGGTCGCCAAACTCTGTGCCTCAGTTTCCTCTTCTGACACATGGGACGATGGTGCTCGCCTTGTGAGCTTGCTGTGGAGGAAATACTTAGGCACGTGCCCAGCAAGGGATACGTACTCAGCAAATCATTAGCTGGGTTTTATTACATGTGGCTTCTAAAATAAAAAACGAGTATTAACACTACACATATTGTGGCCAACTTCCCTTTTCAATTTACAGTATGTTGGAGACATCTTTCCAAGTCTGCCCATATGGCAGTTTTGAGAAAATGGTTGTGTAAAACTTTATTTGTAGGGAAGCACGATAATTGATGCCTTCCGATAGGGACAGACGTTTACATTATTTCCAAAAGACACGTTGCAACATTGTGCTTTTTTGCTCTGAAGGTCTGATAGTGGATTTCAGGGTGTGTGTAAATATATATCTGAAATCTGATTATATATTTACGCATTTTTGCCAAAATATGGGGCCGGTTATATTCTTACTGACAGCGTAACCGGAAAGCCCGCTTGCCCCACCTCCCCTGACACTATGCCGCACCCCTATGCTCCCGTGTTCCCGGACTCTCATGCTCTACCCAGGCTGCTGAAGGGACCACAGATCCACCCTGAAAACTCCTACTTGTCCACTACGAGCCAGCCTGAATGGCCCCTTCTTTCAGAAACGTTCCCCTCCCTCCCGGGCGGGGTTGATCGCCACCTCTGTGGGTCTGGCTGGGTACAGAACTCATCAAGGGCAGAGTTCGTCCTGTCTGCATATGCCGCCAGAGCCAACGTCAGGCACGTAGTCCGGGTTCGGCTGTGGTGGGTGAGGGAGTGGTTTGAAGCCAGGGCAGGCCCTCCTGGGCTCAGATGAAGACTCCAGGGGGCAGCCCTGTCTCCTGCCGCAGGTAACGCCCGCCTGAGTGGGATGGCAAATGCACTATGCGATCGTTCCTATCTGGAAGGATCTCGGAAGGTCGGCGGATCTCCCGAGATGAGCAACGTGAGGGCGAGCGTGGATGAATTTGAAATGTTACCGACATACGGGCCGGTGGATCAGTGTGTCCCTGTGGCTGGGACAAGGGACAGGGACGATTCATGGGTTGCTAAGGTGTTAAGGTGGTTCTCATTCCCCCAGCGGAAGCGGAGCTCACAGCCTTGTCTGGAAAGGGGCATGATTGTACAGGACTGTGTCCCCCATTCTCTGGGCTCATAAGGACACCCGGAACATGGCAGGGGCTCGACAGGCGTTCGATGAGCTACGAGTGACACTCGTGTGACTCTGCACGGGTCACACTTTGTCTCCAGGTTCTCATTAACTCTTCAAGCCTGAACTCGGGTGTCGGCCACTCTGCAGCACGTTGTCTGGGGGGTGCTTCTCCGCGGGCTCTTACGACACCCTGGTTTGGAGGGCAGGACTCCCTGTACTGAGCTGACGTTATTTGCTTACGGTGTGGCTCCTGCCAGATAGGGAGTGCGGGAGCAACGGGAGCTGGGGGGCAAGGTGCCAATCGACTGGAGCTCTCTGTGAGCGCCCGTGGTGAGTGACGGGGTGTTCAGTTCCGGCAAAGCTTGGGGGTCTGCAACGAGATGAGGGTCAGCGGGCAAGGTCCTGGACTGCGCAGGGCGGGACCGGGAGGCTGTGTCTGGGAGCTGGGGCTGGAGGACTGCAGTGTAGAGACTTGGTCCCAAGAGCGCAGGGAACCAAGGACATTCTCCGGCTCTGTCCCCCTGCTTTGCCTCTTGGGCATATCCGCTCCGTCTGCCATTACCGCGATGGGCAACTTTCTTTAAGTGGTGGGACACTGTGGAGTCTCACTTCTGATCGCTTTAAACACCAAAGAGACTGACTCCGTGTCATGCGACTCAAAGCATTCTCAGGGAAGAGATGCACTGGCTTGGGAGGGAGGCACTTACCCCTTGACCAGGGTCCTCGACTGGCTATTGGGTGGGACGGGAGGAGTGCTCTCGGAGCACAGAAGCTTGGGTGGGATGCACAGTCGTTAGGGGGACGTCCATTCCTCGCCCTGGAGGAGGAGATGCACCAGGGAGGGTACCTTTTGGCTGTAGGGTCGGCACAACCAGGCTCAGAAAGCTTGAACAGTAAAGACCAGCTCACAGAGTGTGAGGTCCGGTGGCGTGGAGGGTTGGCGCTCTGCAGCGGCGCCAGCATCTGATTTTCCATGTTCTGCTCTTGCTTCGTCTTTGTCTGGCTTTCAAACTGCTTCGCTTACTAAGGCAAAAAAGAAGCAGCAGTTTCTGGCTTCATGTCTGCCCGTTGGACACCCCAGAGGAAGAGACGGCTCCTGGCAAATGATTCGTAAGCACAGGGGGCTCACGCCTGCCGGTCACTCAGCCCCGGGCGAGGACCTTGGGACGGGGCTGGTGGAGTCAGACTCCTCAGAGCCCTCCCACACTCCCAAGTGCTACACGGAGACTGTGTTGCTGTTGTGGCAAAGCCCGAAAACGTCATCGTTGTTTAGTTCCCGTGGGTTTTGTGGGTCCACTGTGCAGGCTGTGCTCAGCAGGAGGGCCCTGGTCAGCCGCCGGGCCACTGGGGATGAGTGGTTTCTGATGTCTTTGTTGCGGTGGCTGGGGTGACAGGGGACCCTCCCTTCCCATGGGCTGGGCGGGGCTGGCTGCCCGGCTGTCCCAGGTCCCAAGAGCAGAAAGAGAAGATGGGCGCCAGCACACACAACACTTCCAAATGTCTTCCCCTCTCGCCTGCGCTGTGGTCCCAGGGGTCAGAGTGAGTCGCACGGGCAGCCGGGGAAGGAAAGTCAGCGGAGCCTTCCCACACCGAAGGGAAGCAGCAAACAAATTTGCAGCCGTCAGTGGGACCGGTGAGCACAGTGAGGAGATGGGAGGCAGGGAACTGGCCGTTTCCACACGGCCGTACAAGAGACGGCACTTCCCGAGAAGGTGCCGGATGTGGGACACTTTGATTTCATTACAACAGGGGCTGACGAGGGCAGATTGGAGGAAAGGCTCTGTCGGGAGAGCAGAAGGGCTAACGGAGCCCATATTGGACCAGAGAAAGGGGTTTGCGCTGAGGACAGCGAATGAGGGAAACTTCACATCTGAGTGACCCTTAAACAGTGCCGGGCTCTGGACCAGGCGTGTTGCATCGTCTCACTTAATCCTTAGAATTGTAGGTGGTTACACAGGCTCAGAGAGGCCCAGCAACTTGCCCACAGTCACACAGTAAGTAAGCGTGGGTGTGAGCTCTGGTTTCTCTGGCCTGAAGGCGCCCGGGATTTGGTGGAGGCAGGACCACAGGGAAGGAGAAGGGGGATGGAGAAAGGGCTTGTGACATGCAGGGATTTGTGCCATCAGCTCCCCTCAGCCTGGGGCCCAGATGAAGATGCTTCCCACCTGCGATGTTCTGCCCTCCAGCACCCGGCAGGGGGAGGACGCTGCGGTGGGAGGGGCCGCGCCCGTGCTGGTGTGCCCTCAGGACTTGGCCGTGGGGGGAGTCCTAGAGCAGCGTCTCTGCAGGAGGGGCCCCGGGGGAGGCATCCACCTCCCCATCCTAGGAGCACAGCAGCTGCGAATGTGGACGGACCAGGTCGGGTCTGCAGGTGCCCGGTGCTTCCCTGCTCTCGCGCCAGCGCCGAGGCCCCCGGGCGCGGCCAGCCAGGCGGGCAGGAGCTGAGCTGCCCGGAATCCGACATTTCCCGCACACACCTTTGTCTCCCCAAAGTCATCAATAACGACCCGCATCCCCGCGGCATCTGCTAACAATTTATTATGACACGGGTGGTGCGACGTTTTCATACACACCGCATTTCTCATCCCGGGCTGAGTTAATTACCGCTGACTCGCAAGCAAGTGCGTTTCCGCCCGCAGCTGCCGCAGACAATGGTGCGGAGCCCTCCCTTCACCCGAAGCAGGAACGTGCCACCTTCCTCCGCTCCTGCATGCGCCCCTCATCCATCACCACTGCTCTGAATGAGTCGCACACACACACAGACACACACACACACACACACACGGACGGAAGAGCCTCGGAAACTTTGGGCCCAGCAGCTTCTCCCTGCTGGAAACGGGTTCCCAAGACCTCTGGGTCCTTCTTGACGATCGTGTGCTGGGGTTTCCCGGAGCAGACTGAGCACACGTCCTCAGGGTCCCTTCCCGCCTCCTGGGTTTATCTGCTGTGCCCTATGCCATGGCGTCCTCGCCGCGGGGCAGGGGCAGGGCTGCGTGGAGTATAGCTCTCTAAATTGGTGCCCTGCCCCTCGTTTTAAGGGAATACAGTAATCATAGGCAACAGCTAATGTTTATAGGGTCCTACTACGGGCTGGACATGGCTCTGAGTCACACACTTTGTAAAACACGGCATTCTCACAGCCGTTCCGAAATGCTTACTACTGGTGTTCCCATTTTGCAGATGGGGAAACCGAGGCACATGTGGTTTAGTGGCCTGTGGCTTGCCCCATGTGATGTGGCCAGAAGGGGCTGCAGCTGGGGCTCAGATCCAGGGGCGTCCGGGCTTCTGCCCGCTCGGCTGTGCAGCCTTCCACACACGGCACCGCGGGGAGTGATTCTGAGCTCTAGTGAAGGCCTGGCGGTGTGAGGGCCCTCAAGGGTCAGCCGCAGGCCCCAGTGGGGCGACCGCTGCTCCGGCATGTGGCTTTCTGGTCCCGGCAGAGGTGGACTCTTCAGACAAGGACTCCTGGAGAGGTTAAGGGATTTTCTAAGGCCTCACTGTGAAGGGCTGATGGAGGCGTGGCCCGTGCACAGTTTAACCGTCGCGTGGTGGGAGCTGGCGTGGTTGCTATGGACACTGAGAACTCACGACTCCCTGTGGCAGATGGCACTATGGTCCGGCCAGTGCTTCCTTGCTGCTCCATCTCTAGCCCAGATGGGAGTGAGGGAGACCACGTGCCTATCACTGTACGGCCCTGAGGTCTTGTGTTTGTTCTGTAGCAGAAGGTCGCTGGTGCACTGAGGCCAAGAGCTCCCCCAGCAGAAACCCGAGGCATGTGCATCGGCCTTGAGCCTGGGTGGGCGTGGCAAGGCCAGTGTTCAGCGGCGTTCAACGGCTTTCAGAACTCATGTTCTGCAGTGGGGAGACACACGGTACAAATGCACTCAGAGCACCTGTCCCATTGGGGGAAGAGATTTTGAGACGAGGCGTTGAAAGAGCGGGCTGGCGGAGGCTAAGTGCATGTGAAAGACGTAAACTCCGGGAGGGGTTGGCCAGTTGGCAGGCAGAGTTTCAAACCCAGAAGTTGCCAGGTTGGAAAACTGAAGGCTTCCTCACCAACGGAAGGTGTGGCCGTTACGACACAGCCTCAGGGAGAAGACCAAGTTCAAGGCTCCCCAAGATTTTGTGGGTGGCTTCCCAGCGATAGCTGACTGTTGGTTGGGCGTCCGACCAATCACTTGGCCTGTACCATCCCACTGAAACCTTGCGACAGTCTCATAATATAATTCTCCCATAAAATGTAGCTTTGTGGGGCTCCTGGGTGGCTCAGTGGGTTAAGCCTCTGCCTTCAGCTCAGGTCATGATCTCAGGGTCCTGGGATCGAGCCCCGCTTCGGGCTCTCTGCTCAGTGGGGAGCCTGCTTCTCCCTCTCTCTCTGCCTGCCTCTCTGCCTGCTTGTGATCTCTGTGTGTCAAATAAGTAAATAAAATCTTTAAAAAAATGTAGCTCTGTTGTTCAGGTCAGGCCAATCAACAGACGAGGAGATGATTACTATTGAAAAGATAGTCTGTTGCTCATGGTTCTGAAGAGGAGGGGCCGTGCCCTGCCATGCGGGGCCACCCAGGGAAGCACTGGGGGAGATGTGGACAAGATCCTTCGCTGGGCTCTCCATGGTGAGGAAAAGTGAGGCAGAGCGGTCAGGTCTGGGATTGGCAAGTTCGAATACTTTCCGCCGCCTCTGGGGTCCAGGGGCAGGGGAGGCTTGGCCCTGGGTGTGGGAGCCTCACAGAGCAGGTGGCGGGGTGCACGGGCCCTGGGGGGTGGTCCGTTTGCACATGGAAACCTCTGTTGCAGGCAAGTTCTTACCTGTCCCTGGGAACGGGCTGGTCGTGGGTGGCCCCAGATGTCGGGCATTGGAGTAAAAAGACACGCTTTTAATGCAGAAGGTTGTCGCATTTTCCAGATGACAAAACCATGGCTGAGACAGGGCTTGAAAGGAGCCCCAGGTCACGCAGCCCCAGGAGGCAGAGCCAGGGTTGGATGTTGGTGGGACGCCCAACGGGAAAGCCCGCAGTCTTGATCAGGAAAGTCTCCGGCTCTTGCTGTGGATATGTGTGTGTGAGAGACGGAGCTGTAGCCTCTCGGAGACGCGGGGTCCTGATCCCCGGAACCCGGGAGCGTGTGAGCGTGCCTGGTGAGATTGTGCCTCCTTGGAACCTGAGATGCGAGATGGTCCTGCTTTGCATGGGAGGGCCGGGTGGCAGCACGGGTCCTCGGGAGTGCAGGAGGCAGGGAGGGCGTCAGAGCCACGGGGACAGGCTAGGATCCCTCAGCCTCCAGCGGCTGGGAGCGGGCAACGCCACCCTGCCCCCACTTGGATTTTAGCCCATTTCAACCCATTTTGGACTTCCCACCCCCAGCACCGTGACCTGATACGTTTGTGTCTTTCTGAGCCACGAAGTTTGTGGGCATTTGTTGCGGCAGAAGTACGAAGCCAGCGCAGTAGATATCCCCAGGTGGGTAGAGAGGGTTTCCTAAGTGTGTGTCCGCAGGCGTTTAAGCGGCCTCGAGGGAGGGGAGCCCCCAGGGAAGCCGGACAAGGCTGCAGACCTCGGAGCTCGGCAGACTTCCCGTCCGTCTGGTCCTTCATCAGCTGGCCACACACCAGCACAGCCCTGTGGCCGAATTCCACAAGCTCCTCACGCCGGGCGTCTGCAGGGGGTGGGGGCCCGTGTGAGTGAGCGGCACGGGCGTCTGTGCTCAGGTGCTTCCACGCGCGTGTGCTCATGCGGATGGACTGGCGAGATGTGCCTGCGTTCCCTTGGGGCCTCCTTGTCTGTGCAGAGGGCACCTTCCCGAGCTGGGCCCCGTGGGGCGTAGGGAGGGAGCACTGGGTCCCCGATAGGAACCATTCATTTGCTCTTTTGTCCCCGGGGCTGGAGGAAAACAAAGCTTGTTTTCCGTTTCTACCTGATGAGAAGCGGTGGATCGATCTTTCCTCCCTTCTCACCATTCACACTGGAGACTTCTTTCTGGGCGGTGGACGTCCAGGCCGTCCGTGCTCGGTGCACAAACTTTTCACGGACTGCTTTCCCCTTTGAGACGCAGTCCTGGGCGGGACCGAGACAGGTCCCTTTGGTAGACTTCCACTTCCCTGCGTGGAGATTATCCCTCGAAGAGTGAGCTCAGCTGGTCTGGTGGTCGCTCTCTGTGGCTCATTTGTTCACCTGTGAATTTGTCCAAAAAACCCTGTTGAGTGCTGGGGACGTGCAGGCAGGATCCTGGGGGCAGGCGCCGGCCACGGTCATGGGCACCGGCAGCCCTCGCCCATGGAGCTGTCAGTCTGGGGATGATGCCTGAGCTGGGGGAGGCGTCCCTGCCATCTTCCTGCGGAGCAGGGACAGGAAGGAAATTCAGGGCAGAGGGAAAAGGAGGAGGAGGAGGAAGAGGGCGGGACAAGCCCCAGCCCAGTGGGTCCCTTCTCCCAGCGTTGCTCGCCCCATGCTGACCTATCAAAGGATGCTATGCCTGATGTATATGGCTATGTAGTTGTGATTCTACCCAGAAAAGCCAGGTACGTAGAGCCTCGGGGGTTCCACGCACACGTTATCTACCGAATCTTGTAAAATTCTATTACTAGCCCCCGACCGTGCCCTCTGATTTCTAGCGGAGCATGGGATCTGAATTTAGACGGGCTCATCACAATGTCGCAGCAGCTCCCTCTTAATTTAAGGCTCATGGGCGTCTCCCGAGATTGGGGATAGTCAGGTGAGCCAAGAGAGAAATCCGTAATAAGGCCTCCCTGATGCCTCCTACAGTCGGCGTCCAGCTTTGGCTCCTCACCCTCCACGGGGGGCCGCCGCTCTGAAACCTCTCACTACCCATCAGGTTTGCCGGTTCTCGAACTCCGAGCCGGGGTCACGCCCTGTGCACGGTTGTTCACGCTGTGTGTGTCTGTGTGTGTACGTGCGTGTGTGTGTGTGCGTGTGTGTGGGGGGGGTTAGCACTCCCTTGTGACGGGGCCACCACCCTCCCGGGGAATGTGTCCCCGCCCGCTTCTCCGTTCACCCGTGCACGGATGCCGTGAGCATTCATTCTTGCCTTCCTGCCGTTGGTGCCTCGCTCCTTCAAGAGGACCTCGAGGGTTTTTCTGGCTCGGATGCTGTTCCTCCCACAGCCTGGGATGTCCTGGGTCCGGCTCTGAAGGCAA
Source organism: Enhydra lutris kenyoni (assembly GCF_002288905.1). NCBI lineage: Eukaryota > Metazoa > Chordata > Mammalia > Carnivora > Mustelidae > Enhydra > Enhydra lutris. The sequence goes on along the minus strand of NW_019154166.1, from coordinate 1,081,453 downwards.
ATGCTTAGCGGAGCCTGTCCCTCTGGGACAGGCGAGGACAATGGAGTGTGAGGCTGGGTGATGCCTGGGGTGTTGCTTTTGAAGAAATTATTTGTTGGGGTGTCAGTGTGAGATCGCGGGCTTTTCTGCACAGACAAGAGGGGAACCATGGCTTCCCTGGGGGGTCCTTGGGAACCAAACGTGGGTCCCTGGACGTCAGTGATGGGAACTGGAAGCACAGGGTCTGCTGTTACCCTGTCTCGGATACTAGCTGTAGGACTCTGTGTTTGATTTCCCGGGGGGGCTGTTGGAGTCCTCTCACTGAGCCCCACCCTGCTGAGACTGGGGAAGGTGGTTTCAAGCCCTTCGCTTTGAAGGATGAGGATCCCCTGTTTCCTGTAAAGTTTGGCTCCACAGCCTTCATGAATCCCGCCCCTCCAACCCCGTGAACTCCCAGCGTCCACCTGTGCCGGCCCCTGGATCCAGGCTGGGCTCCCCGGGCAGCTCGGATCTGCCGCTCGGTCCTGGGAGCCCTGTGACTCCGGCCTCAGCGGGCCCTGTCCCTTCCCGCCTGACCAGCTCGTCGGGCTTCCTGAGGATGCCCTTGTCTCCAGGCCGGCAGCCCTGACACATGCTGACACAAGATTGCTTTCCAATGTCTTTCCTTGACTCTGCCCTGCACCCCCACACCCCAGCCCTGCAGAGGGCTGCCTGGGGCCGTGGCACACAGATGAGGCACCTTCCCGGCTTCGCGAAGTTTGAGGGGTGCCGCAAACTCAGACACCGAGATAAGTCATGTTTAAAAAAATCAAAACGAATGCAAAACATATTCACGATGAGCAAAGTGTTAGCATTTTACGCAGACGGGCTCTGCGGGCCTGATGCGTTCTTACGTGCGTGGTTTGATGGGTTTTTCTTTCTCTTTTTTCCCCCAAGGGTTCACTTAAATACTGAAAAACAGAAGAGGAGCTCTGTTAACGCTCATGGCGTTATTTTAAGTTTAAATATTTTATTTTTACTCAAACCAGAGTTTATTATACCTTCCGTCTCCCGGCTTCACGGACGCAGACACCTCAGCCACGTTCTCTGAATCCAGCCGTGGGGAAGGAGGTTTTGCCTGGCGCTGGGACGCCCCTCTCCTGCCCACGCAGTCTTGGGGCTGCCCCTGTCTACACTGTGGTCCCGCCCCTGGCTGGCTGCGTGGATTGGGGGCAGGGGTTTACCTTCTCCGTACCTTCCAGTGTCTGCAGGACGGAGGTGACAATGAGGGGGCTCCCGTTTTGGGGCTGCATGCAGATGGAGGCACTTAGGAAAACGGGAGGCACAGGGTGAGTTCTCAAAAGGACAGAAAGTGAGTTGCTGTCATCCCTGGGGCCTTCCTCCTTGTCCTCGAGACGCAGCGTGGCCCGAGGAGCCATCTCCAAGCATTCCGGGGCACGCGTCCCCGTCTCTGATTCCCTCGGCCGCTGCTCCTCCCCTCCGGCATCTTCCAGCCCACAGGGCATTGCCCACCTGGCTTTACACTCTGTCTCCGAGGCTGGCCTGTGAGCGGCACGCAGGCGGTCATCGCTGGGCAGCTGTGGGAAAGCGAGGCTTTGCCGTGTCCGGTGACCTCGTTCTCCCAGCAAGGCCCTCCAATGACTCTGGGACCCAGTCGCGCAGGAAGCAGAAGGTAAGATTTTGGACCCGTGGAGAGGTCCACAAGCAGCGTCGCCAGAGGACTGTGACCCCCAGGACAGGCCAGGCTGGAATTCAGCCTCCCAGCGGGTGGGCGAGGGGTACCTGGGGGTCAGGGAGACCCCACGGTCTTCTAGAGAAGGGCCCAGCTCTGTCGTCGTGCAAAGGCTCTTGGTATCTCTTGGACCCTGAAGCAAGCCATTCTAGGGAGACGAGGGAACTCTGGGCTGAGCAGCGCCCTGGGCCATGCACGTCCTCCTTGCAGGTGTCCTGATAGCCAGGAACTGGGGAGTCCACTGCTCCTGGGACCCCTGGGGCTGCTGGGCCCCCTCCTTGCCTGCATCTGTCAGGATCCATCAGACAGAAGGCGGGGATGAGTGTGGATACGTGTGTTCTAGTCTTGGAGCTGGCAGGGCAGGCTGGGCCGTCGGGAGGGATGGCAGCAGCTGTGCCCGATCCGTGGCGTCCGTGCTCAGGTGGAACTCCTTCCTCCTCAGGGAAGCCTCCGTCCTGCGCCTCGGCCTTCACCTGATCGAGTCAGGCCCACCCTGAGTACCCAGAATAGCCTGTTTACGGGTAGACTTCACTGACCCGAGAGGAAGGAAATAAGTGAGCACATGAATAAGCTGCCAGGAGGCATTGGGATGGGGCATCCTCAGCACCCAAACGGCCCCGGTGAGCTCTGAGAAGCCCATCCCCGTAGCTTCCAAATGGCACTGATTTATTTCTCACGGTCTGGAGGCCAGAAGTCCGAGCTCTGGGGGCCGGCTGGGCGGGGTCTGGCGAGGACCCTCTCCTGGGCTCCCGAGGGCCAGCTTCTCACGACCTTTCGTCCGGGAGAGCATGGGATTGCTTCTCGATCACCGACCGGCTTGCGTGGGCGCCCGTCTCATCGTGACCCTCTGCCTTGTGACCTAAGCACCCCGTAACGGCCGCACCTCCTGTACCATCACCTCGGGGGGGGCCGGGAACTCCACATATGCATTTGGGGTGTGGGGGACACGAACATGCAGCCCATTACAGTGCCAGACTCCCGGTCGAGGGTCTGACCTTTGTGCACACAGACATCACCTGGCGGTAAGGTGGGCTTCCAGACTGCATTTCCGAGGAACACGGGGCAGCGAAACCCCGGGTGTGTCGTCCAGGAGACCGTGTTTCCCTCCCAGGTCGAAAGCGAGTGCCGTGAGAACCAATCTGAGTCCAAGACGAAAGACAAGGCATCGCAGAGTGAGGCGGGTCTGCCCGTTGGCGTTTTTAAAGGCTTTTGACAAACGGGCAGAGGAGAGCAGATACGCTTCCTCAAGAAGGAACTGGGGCCCAATAGAGGCAGAAGACGTTGCCTTTTGAAAACCTGTTTTCATTGATGACACAGAGCTCTGCTCCCCCTGCGCCCTCCCACGGGGCGCACGCAGCTTGGGGACCATGGCATGTGGGTTCCTCTGTCCCCACCATTCCTCCAAGAGCCCCTGCCCTTGCCCGTGGGGTGATGGCCAGTCCAGGGCCAAGAGAATAAGCTGGTGGATGCTGGTGTTGGCGAGGGGTCAGGTGTAAGGCTCTGCCTCGCATTTCCAGCTGCAGACCCCACTCTCCGAGGGGGTCTGTGGCCCTCGGATCCCCTCAGAGCTGGGTTACGGGTTTCTATCCCACCCTCAGAGGACTGCTCCCCCTTCCCCTGGTATCCCCACCTACACTCCACTCCCAGATTTCTTCCCAAAACACAGCTCAGACTTAGCGCTGTTGCTGTAAACTCTCCCGTGGCTGCCTGTCGGCCTCCAGGGCCACGGGCTGATGCTCTACCCGGTCCTGAGCGGCATACCCCACGCTCTCGGGGTGAACGCACAAGCTGGGGGGAAGCGGTCTGTCGTGCTGAGGTTTCCGAAGAGCGGAAGGTGGCAGAGGGCATTCCTCTAGGACGTGTGTAGGCTTATCTGCCACGCCTCACATCCCACCTCCCGCCTGGACCCCACGTCCTCGTCCCCAGCAGCCCAGCAGACCTTGGGGACGGTCTTGACTGATGGAGTGTGGCTGGGCGATGCTGGGTGGTTCCCGGGGCACGAGCGTCACTGTGCCACGTGCTTTGGTCCTGCTCTCCAGAGATGCTCTCAGAGGCCGGCTGTGGGGCTGCAAGGGAGCCCACATGAGCCCACGCGGAGAGCATGGAGAGGCCACATGGAGTGTCCTGGCCAACAGCCCGGCCGAGGTCCGGCTGAGCCAGCGTCAGGCACTGGGCACGTGAATAAAGGTCCAGCTCCCGCCACAGTGAGACCTGCAGCTGAGACCCCGACAGATGGTCCTTGCTGGGCTCCCTCCGAGCTTCTGACCCACGGAGGCCTGGGGGGCTTTGTCCTGCAGCCATGGCTGCTGGAGCACCAGGCCGCCTTCGGGTCCGGGTCCGCTCGCCAGGCCTGCCCCTTCCTGGGCAGCCTCGTTTCTCGGGCTTCCTTCAGACACGAGGCCCCTTGTTGCAAGTTCCCGGAGTGACCCACCTCACTCGGGCGGGACCAGGACGGCTCCTGGGGAGCCACACTCCAGCGCCAGGCCTGTCCCATGCCCGCATGCCCTGTCCTTGTCTGGCTGGGATTTTTCTTCCCACACAGCTTAACCTCCCAGCCTGGAGAGCTCCTGCTCGCCCTTGGGGGGCTAAAACAACAGCTCCTTCCTGGTGAAGAAGGCTCCGGACCCATGCCCAGGGAACGAGGGCAGAGCTGGGGCGTGTGTGAGCTTGAGACCCTGGGTCCTTGTGCCGGGCAGCTGTGGTCTGTCTCTAGATCATTGATGCCCCTTTGCACTGTTGTGGACTCAGGGCGACCGGACCTGATTTACCATAACAAGTCTGAGAGTTTATGCTACGTCTCCTGGTTTGGGATCTCCAACAAGCCGTGTTGCCTCTGGCCTGGGGGCTCCTACTTTGCAATTAGCCACCTCCCTCCGGGGCTCATTCCATGACGTTTCCAGACTGTGTGGCCATACTTCTCTTGTTCTGACCAGTCTGTGAGCCCCTGAGCGCAGGGTTGACTCCATGCTCGCTCTCTCTGGACCCTGGGCTGTGCACCAGGCAGGAGGCATAGAGACCGAGGAGGCCATTGGTTGGTCTGTCCCGTGGTCTCTGGAAGGAGGGCTCAGACACCGTGTCCACCCAGCAGAGCCCATGCAGTCTCCCGGACGCCTTCTCTCTGGCTAGACCCCTCTGTGTTTTCCTCTAGAAGCAGCTCTCCACGGTTGGGAGCACCTCCTTCCCCCGCAGCCCTCCACAGTCAGGCTCCCCCGAAGCCCTCCGGCTGCAGGGTGGAAATCCGCTCGGAGACGGACACCTCTCCCAGCCTGTCTTAGCCAAAGCAGGATGCTTGCCGCTGACGATGGCACGGACGTGGTGCCGATGCGTAGCGCTGATCCCCGAGGTAGACTGCACGGGGCTGAGGAAGCTTGGGCTTCAGAGGAAGAAGTTTTCTGTGGCATTCTGGATGCCCCGTCCCCTCCAGTGCTCCGTGCCCTCCGTGCCACTCCCAACGGCGCCGCTGGGGGTGGGGTGGGGAGGACATGCACCTGCCACTCGCTTCTGCACACCCGGACAGAAGGCAGTGCGTCTCCATGTGGACACATCATTGGCTGATGGCAAAACATTGTCTTTTCTGTATGAATAACGGGAGACATTTGGCTTGCTCATAATCTTTGGAAAACTGTAGTCATAGTAACATGTGTTTTGCCCGTTAAGATGAGGTTTTTTTTTTCCCCTCTCAAAGACAACAGCCTATTTCATAATGTGTTCTTATCCCCCCACTGGTGCAATATCTGTTGGATTTGCAACCGACCAAAGTCAGAGACAGGAAAAAAAAAAAGGCTTGTCCTTGCTGCTGGTGAGAGTCTTGGCTGCCACGGTAGGGAGATGTGACAGCCAGATTCCTCTGGCCAAAAACTGTCATTTAGAACAAAAGACACAAGTCTCTGATGGAAAGAGTCACGAGCAGTGAGTACACGCAGCCTGGGAGGTGATCTGCCCACGTCTGCCATTTTCCAAAGGAGAGAGCTCGGAGCTCAGGAGAAGTTACTCACGTGGAGACATTCCACGTGGGTGTGGACACGAGGGGTCTGCTCTGCTGTGTGGCTGTGCTGGGGGGAGGCTGTTACCCCAACTCGGGGCACAGTTTCTCTTTCTGCAACTGGCAGCCCATGGGGCTATGGAACCTGTGAGACCGGGCAGCACGATGTGGGTGCCCTGTGTCAGGATGATTGAAGGCCGAGGGTCGGTTGGCTTGGAGGGGGTGGCTGGAGGTATTCGGGAGACATGATGGCCAGTTTCATCTCCCTTCTCTCTCTCTCACTCTCTCGCTCTCGCCCCCACCTTTTTTTTTAACAGAGGGAGGGGTCAGAGGGAGACAGAGAACCCCAAGCAGACCCTCTGCTGAGTGCGGAGCCTGATACAGGGGTTGATACCATGACTTTGAGATCATGACCTGAACTGAAATCAAGAATCGGATGCTCAACCATCTGAGCCATGCAGGTGCCCCTCCCTTCTCTTTCCTTAGGCTTTACTGAGATATGATTGATAAATAAACTTGCAAGATATTTTAAGTGTCCATTGTGTGGCTTGATACACATATATGGTGTGAAAGGCTCCCTTTCCTCTAGCTCCCTGATGATGCTGTCTGTGGGCAGAGGGAACTGGCTTGTTTTGTGTGGCCTCGAGGGAGGGGACTGGTCCCTTTGGATGGAGGACACCAAATGGAGGCATCGTTTGGTCAGTCTGAAGCAGAGCTCTCTCCTGTTGTTGCTGCCTGGAGAGGGGATGGTACATGGGGGTAATTATGGTGCCCTGGGGCGGGTTACCTGGGACATGACTCTACGATGTATTTGTGAATGCGCAAGTCCATAAGGACGTGTCCTTGTCATCAGTAGCCTAGTTGGGTGGACGCAGGAGGTGAGCCATGGTCAGCCACACCTGACCCCCACAGGGTGCCCTGGAGTGGGGATGTCCACTAATACCATCCTGATATGAAGTAAGGGACCTCATCCTGACTGGTCACTGGATGCGGTTGTCCCTGGAGGAAGGGGTTGACCTTGGACAAGCCTGCTCTCTTTGGGTAAGGGCAGTTGAAGAAAGCAGCTCAGCTGAGAGCCGTCAGCTGCCAGGGAGCCTGGTAGAATGAGCCTGAAGGCAGACCTGGGCAGCAGCCCGTGGTACCTGCTGGGGGTGATGGCTTGATGGAGAGGCTGTGACCTCTCTGTCACGTGACTTCAATGACCCTCCCAGTGCTCATGTTGTATGATAAAATACAGAGTCTATGGAAGACCTTTAATCCCCAGGGGTCCCAGACAGAGCCACAGGTACTGTTTGCTTAACTTCTAGCTTCAGGCTCTTGGAGCTGGGGCAGCAACTGACCGCTGGTTCCAGAAAGAAGAATTTATCCCTTCAACGTTCATGCACATCATACTGGTTGGATGTCTCCCTCCAGGAGTTAGATGCACAAGTGTGAACACATCTCTATCCCCGATTGGGCTACATTCTCACGGGAGAGAGAATGCAATAAACAGATTCATTCTGGCGAGGGGATGTGGAATGGCTGTGCACACGCCCTCAGAGAGGAGAGTAGTGATACGGGCACATCTGAATGCCGTGAAGAAGGTCTGTGTGTGACGATCTGGGGAGCAGAGTCCCTACCTCTGTCTCTCTCCTTTCCCGTGTATGTCTCTTGGTCTGCTTTGGTGACTCTGCCTGTTTGTCTGTCTTCGTCCCTCCTCTGTCTTCTGCTGCCTCCAGATCTTTGTCTCTGTTTCTCTGTTGTTCATTCTGTTTCTATCCCTTGTTCTCTCTGGCCCCTCTCTCCTCCCCCCTCCCTCTCTCTCCTTCTCCCTCTTGGCCCCTGTCCCCCTCTCAGGCCCCACTTCCCCCTCCCTCCCCACCTTCCTCCTCCTCCCTCTCTCCCTCCTCTCCCCTCCTCCTCCCCTTACCCCCTCCCTCTTGGTCCCCACCTTATCTCTCTCCCCTTACCCAGCCTCCCCCACCCAACCCCAGGCCTAGAGCCCAGTGGCTCCTACAGGCCTGGGAGCAGGCCGCTCTCCATGGTGCTGACGAGGACAGTTGTCCAGACCTCCATCCCTCATTAGGGAACAGAGATGGATGGCAGTGGTTTTCTTTGAACACCAATCAGCAGGGACTCTCCATCTGCTGGTGCAGGTAGAGGAACTCCCCTTCATGGCACCAGCTTCCCTGGAGCACACGAGACCCCCTCAGTGCCAATAGCAGCTGCCTTTCTGCTGCCTCCCCCGCCAAACACACTCAATCCTGTCTAGTACATGCCCATACAGCCTCCACGGGGGGCTGGAGCAGCAGGTCCTTTTTGGTCTCTGGACTGCGGCGAAGCAGATTGGAAGCGGATTTATTTCTCCTGCTCTAGTGGTGCAGAGCAGCTCCCCGGTGAGGGAGCCAGGGGCTGGCCTTCTGGAAACACAGGCGCTCCCTCCATGGAAACCCTTCCCAAGGAGAATGGTGGCAGAGGGCCGTGCCATTTTATCCCTCCAAGAAGCTTTCTTTAATATCACCTAAAGTGAATTAAATGATGAGGACCTGGGGATTTCATCTCTTCTGATCCCTTTCAGCTGCTGACGGGCGGGCGTGGGGGAAGGCTCTGGGCTATAGGGAGGGGAAGAGGGGATCTGAGCAGGAGAGCCGTGCTCACAGAACTCAAAGCAGCCGCGCACAGATTTTAGTCACTAATTCTGTGTGTTCCCAGGTGAAGGATTGATGGGGGTCCCCGTCTGAGGCTGGGGGCCAGCGTATCTGTTCAGCTTCCTCATAAAGATGTTGTGAGGCTTGAACAGAAAATGGAATGAGAGAATTTAAAAACTAAATGCTGTGCACTTTCCAACAGCTCATCTTTTTTTTTTTTTTTTGTGAGGGTTTTCTTTTTCTTTTTCTTTTTTTAAAGATTTTATTTATTTATTTGAGAGAGAGAGAGAGAGCATCAGAGCAGAGAAGGTCAGAGGGAGAAGCAGACTCCCCATGGAGCTGGGAACCTGATGCGGGACGAGATCCCGGGACTCCAGGATCATGATCTTAACTGAAGGCAGTCGCTTAGCCAACTGAGCCAACCAGGTGCCCCCTTGGTGAGTGTTTTCTAAACCTGGACCCTGTGCTAAGCACTTTATATGCATTAACATCCTCACAAGGTACTTGCTGTTTCTGTCCCATTTCAGGGATGAAGACACTGAGGCCCCAAGAAGCCTCGTAGGCTGCCCAAGCCCCCTCGGCTAGCCAGGGCGAGAGCTGAGAAGTAAACCCAGGTCAGTTTGATGCCAAGATTCCTGTCTCTTTCCTGGCGTCCCTCCCCACCCCCCACCCCAGCCTGTTCTTGCAGGATAAGCAGTCGCTGGCATCCCCATGGCCCAGTGGTCCCCATGGACTAATGGCAGGGGTCCCTATGGCAGACATCAGGGCTTGAGTTGGCAGATCCACTCTGAGATGTTGGGGAGGCTGACCTTGGACACACCAGAGGGCGTGTAGGGGAAGAGGATTTGGAGTTCCTTCCTCAGGGAGGGCACCATCTGCTCTGTGTTCTTTCACATCAATTACCTTCAAAGTTTGTGACTTTCACTGACACTTCTGGGTAACAGAGAGTAAGGAGACCAGGCGTCTGATTCCTTATCTGTGCAGAGAGAGCACAATTGTCCCTGAAAAGGATGCTTCTGAGAGTCCAGGAAGGGTCTCTCGTTGGCTGCGAGGACCCAGCCCCAAGGATTCTGCAAGCAGCCTGAGCTGTTTCTCTTCTTCTACCTACTTGCAGTCTTGTTTTCCAGCTCCAAGCCACAGCCACCAACTAAATGCCCTCATCTCTGCTTTGAAGATGGCAAATATGCTTTTAAAGTCTGGGTTCAAAGCTCCGAGCAAGTCTCTCTAGGATATCCCAGAATAAGCTGGAGCCAGGCGAAGCGCATCAGGGAAAACTTGGAAATGAATTGAATTGAGTTTCTACCAGTGCTCTGTCCAGCTTCGTAACTGCGGATATGAATTTCATTATACTTCATATTTGCAAATAAGAATGTGGTTGACCTCCACCCCCCTGCCCCAGCCCTGATGCTTGCTGTATTTTTAAAAAGCTCAGCAAATCTCTTGGAGCTTTTGGATGGTTACGAAAACCTTAGGCTGTTCTCCATTGAAAATGGTCGGTCCGACTTCTGTGGGCTTGTGCGGGTGGAACTGGGAAACACAGCCCATGTGACAGCAGGCGGGCTGGGTGTCAGCACAGACGGCTGTTGAAGACTGGTCTAGTGTGTTCTCCCACCTGTGTCTGAGATGCTGCACTCGCTGGCTCGGGTCCCTGGGCTGGCTGATCGCACTGTTCTCGGGGATGGGGGTTCTCTTCCCTCGTGTGGCCCTTGGCTCTGTGCGCTCCACGTGGGGACTCCTGAGCCAACAGGTGCCTGGTCCACACGTGTGCCCTTGGCCACATGTCACACGCCGGGCTGGACATGGGGTTCTGCCAGCTGTAGCCAAGCATGGGGCAAGACCAACTCTTCATCTTGTTAGCGTGGGCCGCCTATCTGCAGCTTCCTTTCCCTTGGGGGTGGTTTTTAGCCTCATTTCCTGCTGCTTGATTGATGGGCAGGAGCAGCCTGTCGTATGGCCAGAAAAATGTCCAGTGGCTCTCCCCCGAAGGGCAATGGGTGACACCTTGTAGTTTTCTGTGGGGCCGGGCAAGTTTTCCCAGAACGATGCACCTGTATAGAGAAGAAGCGACAACATGTACATCTCACTGCCCAGGAGAGTTTGGATTCTTCCCAACCGGGCACCCCTTACACGTCCGAGACACCAAGAACGAGCCTAGCCGTCAAGCCTCCTGCTGTCACAGCGTTCTGTGCCTGGGGCCCTAGTGTCTTCAGGCTCTGGACGTGGTTTCTGCTCCAGATTCTGGTAAATAGCTCAGTCCTCAGGCTCCTTCCTAGAGGACAAGCCGTGCCTTGCTCCAGCCTGTCCCTCATCTGGTTGGCCCTGGCCTTGGTGGAAAGGATGCATCTGGGTTTTTTTTCTTCTTCTTCTCCTCCCACTTTCTCATATTTAAAAAAATAAAACTCATTTTCTGGGCGCCTGGGTGGCTTAGTCCGTCAAGTGTCCGACATTTGGTTTCGGCTCAGGTCGTGATCTCAGTGTTGTGAGATCGAGCCCTAGATTGGGCTCTGTGCTGGGTGTGGGGCCTGTTTGAGATTCTCTCTCTCTCTCCCTCTCCTCCTTTGCCCCTCCCCTTGCTTGCTTTCTCTCTCATAAATAAGTAAATCTTAAAAAAAAATCCCTCTCATTTTAAGGTAATCTTTTTTTTTTTTTTACATATAAGTCGCAGAGGTAACAGGGAGAGTCTCTGCATCCCCTCCCCCCACTTTCCCTGGTGTTCATTTGTCACATAACTGGGTGCTTTTAGTCAGAACCAGGAAAGTAGCATTGGCACAGCACCATGAACTAAACTAGAGACAACTCAGACTTCACCAGTTTTCCTAATGGTGCCCTTTTCTGTCCCAGAGTCCATTCAGGGCACCACACCATGTTCAGGAAAAGCATCTGTTTTTACCTCTACGCCCTCAAAGTCCCGCCCAAGGCTCGGCACAGAAAGCAAAGTGTGTGCACAAATGAACGAGCAAGGGGTTGCTAACACAGGACAGCCCTTCCGTCTTGATTAGTTGTTGCCAGGATCCACGGCTGTGTTCCCACACTCGCTGCAAGACCCCGGTGGTTCACTGGGGCCCAATGGCCTGAGGTCTGGGTGGCTCTGCTGCTGGGACAGCCCCTCAGAGCCTGTCTTGGGTCATTCCGTCCCTAACGCTTCTTTGCCGGGCTGGGAATCACAGTCCAGCCTCCGTTCTGCATTCTCCCATCCCGTGCCTGCGGGAAGGGTGTGCGTATTCCCGGGGACATGCGAGTGTGTCCGATCCGGGAACCGTTGGGAAGGTGGGTGCGTCCCTGCCGTGTTGGAAGAAGGTCCGCTCCTGGACCCTGCTGTGCTGGTCGCCAGCATCTCCCTCTTCGGCCTCATGAACTCCCCTAATCTCTGTGTTAGTCAGGGCTCAACCACAGACGTGGAAACAGGCTGAGTTTTGGAGGATAAGGGGGGCTGTTAGAGGAAGCAGACCTTGTGCCGTTGTGGGAGCTGGGTCAGACCTCCTGTAAGATTCTTGTCGCGCCATAGCTGGCTCGTGCTGACGTGTGAGGGCTCATCCCGACGTTTGCAGGAATTTTGTGATCCAGGGGCGAAACACAGCCGTTATGAAAAGTTGAATGATACAAACTTATGTTACGCAAATTGCATGAGTAACAAAGGGGATACACGCTCAAAACTCATCGCTTCCTAATGATTTTGCTATGTCTTATTATTACTTAAGCTTTGGGGGCTATTTATGTCTATTTATTATGTGTGTGCACTCTATTCACGTCTTATACGCCGTGTGTGCACGAAGGAAGCTCCTCCATGGGCGTCTTCCCAAGTCCACGTTCAGTGACGTTGCCGGGTGGAGTGTGACACTATCACCCTGGTGGGAGTATTTGCATCACAGAAACCGGCAAATGCTTAAACCAGGCTTTGGTTTATTACACGGCTGATCTCCTAGGCTGCTCTAGGAGAAAAGCAGTCATAAAATTAAACTTAGAAACTCGTGGCTCCCTGTAGCCCTCGAAGCACCTGCTACATTGTGAATAAAGGAAACATTCTTTCGGTTTTCAGAGTTACTTTTCGACTCATCACATTTCCCTTTGTCTCACTTGTTGTCTTACTTTATGTTGCTTGTTACATAAACGAGAAGGTCCGCTCAGACTGGACGGACCAGAGGGCCTGCGGGAGAAGCCAGCGCTTTTACTGCAGAGTTGAACACACACCTGGCCTGGGACTCGGACGAATCAAAGGAAGAGATGCAGTAGGAGGCCAGTCGGGTGTCCCCCTACCCCGTCGCCCGCAGGCGAAGAGGTGGCTGCAACGTTTCGAGTGGAGTTCCTGCGCTGACCTCCCGAGAGTAATGGCTGGTGCTTTATCCTGCTGCCCGCATCTCGTGCCTGTTTCTCCTGGGGCCACCCTGAAGCTGGAAGCATGCAGGAAAGGGGATTCCGAGGGCCGGAGCTCCTGGTGAGCTCAACGGACATAGCCCCCAGCTTCCCTGACTCTGAGACGTGGCATGAGGCTGGGGTGTGGCCTTCCCCGTGTGTCACAGCTGCCCCTGGACCCGGTGGGCTCCGGCGCGGGCTGCGTCAGCCTGCGGCTGGGTGCCTGCGACAACCCACTTTTACCCTCGGTGCAGACCCTGGGCTGGGCTATTCTGGGAGCTGGGCTTCTGTAGGAACAGACAGAATGACCCATATTAAAGGGCATCTAAATAGTCTTTTCTTGGACACTGTGGGCTGACTACATGGTAGGTACGACAAAGCGTCTGAGCTGAATCGGCGAAGGGGCTTGGGGAGAAGCCGTGTAGCGTCCGCTTTGGTGGAATGAGCCAGTGTGGGCCCCCGATGGGCCAGCTGGGTCCCGTCTGTCCGCGGGATGTTGGAGGACTCACGGACGTACAGTGACATTCGGGCTTGTGAGCAGACTCCCTGCGCCTTCCCAGTGGGCTCACGCTCAGCTTGTTTCCTGGTACCTGCCGAGGCTTCCGTGGACCCTGCCTGCTTCGCCAAGTGGGAGGGCGTCCGATTTGGGGCTGCCAAGGGCCAGCTCTTAATCTGCCTGGCCGTGAGCAAAGTCTGATGGGCCGGCGTCTGCTCCGGTGTGGGAGCTGGGGGCTGAGCTGAGTGGCTTCCTGCAGGCACGACCTTGGCCAGCTGGGTCTGCTGCTGGCAAGTGAGCCAGCCAAGCCGGGGGGCGGCGGTGAGGCGGCTCCTGGGGCGGAGCCCTGCAGAGGCTGAAGGGGCCAGGAAGGGTTGGGGTAGCCCACCAGCACGGTCGTGCCCTGTCCAGTGTGGACTGGATACTCCCCCGGTGCTTCTTGGGACCGCACTGTCACACATCAGGTGCTGGTGGACCACGGGCCCTCGCCGCGGCCGCTGACACGACCATGCGAGCCTACTGGACGGAGTAGGGCTGCCAGAGGTGTAGACAGACGGGCTGCTCGCAACCCATACCTGCCCACAGGCCCGTGATGCTGCACGATCTGGCTTCCAGCCTGCTGCAGTCCTTGTTCTGGTCCTTGCCTGGGGGTTCCAGCGACGGTTTCCTTTCCCTGAGGAGGTCTGTGCATGGCCCCTGGGCCCTGCTCTGGGCACACACCTGCACATGAGCCCTTGGGGACAGGCCACCAGCCCTTCCCGTGCTGCTCGGCTTGGCCGATGGAGGACTGTGGTTAGAACACAAAGACCTTCCTGACAATCCCAGTACCTCTGTCTGACCAAGCTGACCATCTCTTTGGGGCAGGCAGGGACTCCTGTGTCCCACAAGGATGGGGAGACCTTGGGGCCCTTAAGGAAGGCAAAGAGCATTCTCCCTCACAGATAGCATCCTCTCCTCTCCGCCTCACGCCTCCTCTTCTCCAGGTGCCTGACCAGCGAGGCTGGAGGCCGTGAGAGGACAGTATGATAGGAGGACCCGGGAATGTCATTCTGTCCTTCCGATGCCCAAGGCCATGCAGAGGCTCACGCCCTCACATCACATATCTGGTGGCTGCCGCTGGCCGCTGGCCGGGGACTCGGCTTTTCTCCATGTGGTCACTCCGTGTGGGTGGGTTTGAGGCTCCTCATCACACGTTCCCCGAACAGCAGGAACCAGGCAGAAGCTCCATCCTTCCTAGCCGCCAGGGGTCCCTTTGCATGCCCTTGGACATTCCAGAGTCCAGGAGGATGGTCGACTTCACGTCACACTGCACACGGACCATGTGGGGTGAGAGATACGGTTGCGTTATTTAGGAAAATGCCACCAGCCACAGAGGCAAAGAACTTGGTTTTAAGGAGCTGGCAGGATTCAAGTCCGTCAGTTGCCCCCACAGATGACTTCTTTCTTCTGTGCTACTGAGGCCTGGATAGCCTCGGACCTGTGGCCCGGAGGGCGGTCATGCTGTCTGTTTTCTCCCTTCATGCTCCAACCCAAACCGTAACTCTTGTTGCTACAATGCAAGGAGAAGCCAGCAGCAGGGGGAGCAGGTCTCGGTAGCAGAGGAGAGAGGATTTCCTGGCTGTCCTCCTGCTGCCCTTCCCGGTCTGGGTGCGGGCCCCGGCCTGAGTGCGTACAGCAGGATGCACAGCCTGTATGTTACCAGGGATGGCTGGTGTGGTTATGGGGCTGACAGATCCCAGGACCCGCGGGCTGAGTCGGTGAGCTGGAGACCCAGGAAGGCTGAGGGGTTAGTTTCCGGCCAAGTCAGAAGGCCTGAGATGCGGGGAGAGCCGTGTTTCAGAGGGAGCCCCAGCGTGAATGCAATCGGGGATGGGAGGGGGGTCCTTCTTACTGGGGGAGGGTCAGCCTTTGCTGGTATTCTGGCCCAGCTGGGGGCAGGGGTGGCACCTGCCAACTCGGTCCAGGGCTGAAGTGTTCATCTGGTCCAGACACGCTCACAGAGGCGCTCTGGAGGCTGCTGGACCAGATCTCTGGGTTGACACACAATGTAACCCTCTGCTGTGAGATACGGTTTGCCGTCCGAGGCCGGCTGGCCAACAGGAGGGAAGAAGCTTTTCGACCTCCTGAAAATCCTGTCCCAAGAGATGTCCGTCCAGTTGGCGCCCTGATATCCAGTCAACCATACCCTGCCTCCTCCCCGAGAGAGTGAACTTTCCTGCATTTGGTGTGGATTCATCCTTCTGGGGAGAGAGGGGTGGAGAGAGGGGAGCTTCACGCCTTCTGGAAGTCCGACTCTGTTTGCTGCGGCCCTGGGACCAGGATGTGGGTCTCCCCAGCACCTGCTTCGGGGAGCTCACACTTTGGAGGGAAAAGATGCATGGCTGGAAAGCGGACATCCAGATGGCCCCTCCAGTGGCCACCAGGGCTGCTCACCCCATCGTGCTCCCCCGGAAATGCGACTCCCCAGGGTGCTTCTAGCTCTGGGTAGGCACAGTAAGCCCCTTGCTGGCCCTCCGCCACCCATGGGACCACTGTTCTGCGCCCTCTGCCAACCTATACCCTCTGCCGCACCCCGGTCTCCTGCCCATCTCACCCGGGACGCCCACCCTGTCTGCTGGCTGAGACCCTCTCATCCCCAGGTCCAGCTCCTGAGCCCCTCCAGGAAACCCTGCCTGTTTCATTTCCTGCCCACATCACCTGTCCTTATCTAGTACCATTTGGACGATGTGTTTGTCAAGGTCAGGGCCAGGTCCACAGAGCCATTACCCCCAACGCATCCTTTCATGGCGCCGAGGAGCAGGGGTCTGACCCCCTCTCTGCAGACAAGGCAGCGGATGCCAGGGAGGTTCAGTGAGAGGCTCCCTGGGTCTCACGGTGGGAGATGGCTGGCCTTGGACCTCTGAGACGGTGACCTCGCTGCTTAGCGTAAGGGGGGCTCCTTCAACACCGGCTCCCTGGGCTAGGACTGGGGAGGGGGTGTTAGGCTCAAGGGCTCTGTGGGTCCGGATGAGTGTGGCTGTTTTTCGGGTGGTGGGAGTTTGGTTGCCCCGTGGGCTGTGACCCCCCACCCCAGCGAGGGCCGGGTTTCAGCATCAGACAGCTGGAAGCCTGCTCGGCTCCATGGCAGATAGGACCGGCCCCGGCAGGTGAAAGACACCAGCCCCCTGGCATTTGGTGTGGAAATGCTGGAGGGCACAACGGGGCTTCCCACTGCCTCAGACTCAGGAAGGCTGTCAGCTTTGTCTCGTCATGTCTGCCTGAAGGACGGCAGTGACACGTGCGTGGGAGGCTCGGAAGCAGAGGATCTCTTACTGGACCCGGAGCCTCTCAGCCATGAGGCTCGATACCCCCTTTTTGGGGGTGGTAGTGGTTGGGCTGGTGGGGGGAAGCGTCAGGAGAGTCCGACATGGGCAAACTTTCGGGGAGCCCCCCAAAACACAGCCGCAAGACAAACGATCTTTGAGTGCGAGATCTGAAAACCGAAGTTAATGCAAAATATCCACGACAAAAAATGATCAACATTTTAAATCAAGCAGGATCAGGAGGATGGAACGGCTCTTCCGGACTCTGGGGGGCATGGCAGTAAGGTCCGGTGAGCAGACCCTTTGGCCTTCCCTCCCTCCCTGGCTGAGTCCCAGGGAAGCTCGACGTGAGCCATGTCACGAACCGTGACATTCTCTTGCTTCTGCCCGATCCAGAGAGGGACCAGACTGCATGTCACTCCTTCTCTCCCTCCCTCCCTCCCTCCCTCAAGAGCATCTATGTCGTATTTTTCTATGCAGATAGGAGTATCATTTGAAATAAATGACAAATGTTCACTTACAGCTTAGTTTCCAGAACTTTCTCTCATCCCTCCCACCCCCATGCTCTCTCTCACATCACTGAGCTCCCAGGACAATTATGAAGATCGCTGTCCACACCAGTCCGCCTTGTTCTTTCCCCGTAACTCAACTGGGAAGGAAGTGAAAGTTTCCTCAAGCGTAGCAGTTACTGGAAGTTTCTGGTGTGTATGCCTTATTAGGTTGTGGAAATTGCATTCTATTTATATTTTATTGAGTTTTCTTCCTTTTTTCTGGATCACAAAGGAGTGCTGAATGTTACAATGCATTTTGTTCATCTTTTGATAGGATCATTCAATATTTTCCCCTTAATCTGCTAATATGTTGATTACACAGACAGATTTCTTAACATGGAGGGAGCTACCTTGGCATTCTTGGGATAAGTGGTACTGGGTCATGTTGTATTTTTATATACAGCTGGAATGGATCTGTTGCTATTTTATTTAGGATTTGAAGTAAATCTGTGCTGGGGCCTGAGTGGCTCAGTGGGTTGAGCATCTGACTCTTGGTTTCAGCTCAGGTCATGAATCCAGGGTCCAGGCATCGAGTCCCGCACTGGGCTCTCTGTTCGGAGGGGAGTCTGCTTCTCCCTCTGCCTGCTGCTCCCCCTGCTTGTGCTCTCTCCTGACAAATAAATAAAATGTTAAAAAAAATGAGTAGGTCAACCCCCTCTCCTCCATCCTACACCGTGTGAAACAGCTTATGAAAAATAATAGGGATTACCTATCAGAAGCTTGCTTCTGTAGCCGGGCTTTTGCCGTTTTTGGGAAGGGGAAGATTCCTGACTCCCTGTTACCTTTGTAGAACATGACTGGTTTACTCAAGTTTTCTATTTCTTTCCCAGATCTCGTAATTTGTGCTTTTATAGAAAATTGTCCATGTCTTTATTGTGTTAAAGTTATTTATAGGTATTTTTCGTTTTTCTTTGGTGTTTTTTTTTTTTTTATTTTGGTGGGGGTTGATTTCAAGCCTTATTGTATCTTTTCTCCTGGTTCGAGGCTTGTCTGTTTCATTACTTTTATCCCAGAGTCATGTTTTGGTTTAATCTTCTGTAATATGTTGGCCATTCCATTAATTTCTGTGGATATTTTCCTTACTTCCTGTTTTTCTACCCTGATGTTCTTCTCCTGGATCCTTCAGGGAGGCACGACACTCATCCACTTTTAATCTTTCCTGTTTTTCAATAAGCGCATTGCTGGTGCAGATTTCCTCTAGGTACGACTTCTGTCACATCCCACAGATCTGACGCGGAGCAGATTCTTTGTAGTTTGCTTCTAAGTATTTCATGCATTTCCATCATGAATTTCCCTTTTGATCCATGTTATTATTTCTGGAGCTTTTTTTTTTCTTTTCCAAACTACTTTCACTGTTAAATGCTCACATGATCCCCTTAGTTGGAGAACGTACGTCTGTGGGACGCAGATTCTTTCCAGTTGGTCAATATTATCTTTGTGACCTGGTGCACAGTCAACTTTTACCATGTGCTTGGTGTGCCCAGAAAGAATTAGTACTCCATGTTTCTTGGGAGCATGTTTCCAGACATACCTACTAGATCACTCCCTTGAAATGTGGCTCAAACAGCCTATGTCCACGTGATCTGCTTGTTTCTGGGTGGGGGTGCATGAAACTCTTCTTCTGTGACTGGGTATTGATCAGTAGGTCCTGGTCACTCTTTCAGGTTTTACTTTATAAATTTCAAGACAGGGTGTGGAGATGTTCTTTTTTTTTTTTTTAAGATTTTATTTATTTATTTGACACAGAGAGAGACAGAGATCACAAGCAGGCAGAGAGGCAGGCAGAGAGATTGAAGCAGGCTCCCTGCTGAGCAGAGAGCCCGATGCGGGGCTCGATCCCAGGACCCTGGGACCATGACCTGAGCCAAAGGCAGAGGCTTTAACCCACTGAGCCACCCAGGCACTCCTGTGTTCTTTATCAGTATGTTTTTCCTCTTTATTTCTCCAACTGCTCTATCCCTCAAATTTTGCCTCATGTTAGCATTTTGCTACGTTTGTTTTCTTTTTTGAAAGAAGTTTTTTTTTTTTTAAAGATTTGTATTTATTTATTAGAGGGAAAGGGAGTGAGCAAGGGGGAGAGGGAGGGAGAGAGAAGCTGAAGCAGACTCTGCAATGAGGGCAGAGCCTGACTCGGGGGCTTGATTTCATGACCCTGAGATCATGACCTGAGCCGAAACCAAGAGCCGGATGCTCAACAGACTGAGCCACCCAGCCCCCCCCCCCACTTGCTTTCTTTTGATGTTTACAGGTAGGTATCTTTTTTGGGTCCCTTTATTTCAAATTTTCCCTGTCACTTGTAAGCGACTTGCATACAAATTTTAAAAAACCCAACCCGATTGCCTGTTAGTCTGTTCTTTAACAGGTGAGTCTGATCTACCAACATTCACTTTTCGGTGATTACTGGAGTATTATGTCTACCATCTTAGTTTGTGTTTTTCTTGACTTTCATTTTTCTGCTTTTTAGTAGTACTTTTTGTTGTTATGTTCCCTGGGTGGTAAACACTTACTTTTCTTGTGTTGGAAAATGTCTTGATTTCACTCACAATCTTGAATGGTTGGGGATGTCCTTCTAGACCATTACTTTTGCTCAGCCCTTCGGAGATAGGACTCCATTGGCTTCCATCCTCCACTGTGGTGTTGAGAAGTCTGCCATCGTTTTGTAGTTTTCTTTTTGTCGCTAATTTGTCTGCCTTTTTTTTTCTTCCCATGACTGGTAGTTTTTATACGTCACATTCTATGTATTCCTTTTTAAAAAGACTTTATTTATTTATTTGAGAGAGAGAGAGAGAGAGAGCGAGAGCAGGGGGAGGAGGGGAGAGAGAGAATCTCAAGCAGACGCCGCCCTGAGCACAGAGCCCCGTCTCACGACCCAAGACCATGACCCGAGTGAGCCAAAACTGAGTCAAACAGTCAAGCGACCAAGCCATCCAGGCGCCCCGTTTTCTTTAGTTCCCCCATGGCACATTTTCAGTTGTGGTTTACAAGTGCACTTCTTTCAGCCTTCTGCAGATGTCTAACGAGAAGACCCACATTTTTCTCCATTCTGGACGATCTGCCGCCCTTATCTCTTTGAAAATTGCTACCTCACAGTCCTCTCTATTTTCTCCGGGGCGTCAGGTTAGACATGTGTTTGAGCCAGTCTTTTTTTTTGACAGCTTTTTCCTAGTTTTCTTTCTTATTTCTCGGAGCTGTGTTCTGAGTCATTGTGACAGCGTGAGAGCATCACCATCCAACGCGCTCATCCTGTCTTTGACTTTGTCCTCTCGTATTTATCCCTTCTACCGAAAACGTTAACGTGAGTGCCCACCCACCCTGTGTCCAGCACTTCGAGCAGGCTCCTGTTCCTTTAAAGATACCCCTGACCTTGTTTCCTTTCCGTTTGCTTTTGTTTCACAATCCCGTGCTGTTCCTGTTCCTGTTATTTCTCCCTTTCCCTCTGTGGGTTCCAAATACTCAGAGCAGTTGTGTTCTGGCTGCTCTGCTGCTCTGCGTAGGTCTGGAGTGAATTAGCCTCCCGAGTGCTGGCAGCGTTGGCTGCTTCTCTTAGCACTGGACTTCCTCCCACATTTCAGCTTTCGGGATTATGTCAAGTGGGGATCCCTTCTGTCCCCTGCGTCACATTCCATCCTTGCATTCTTCTCCACTGAGGCCCCAACCAGAGACCTGGACTCACCCTGGAGTTAAGGGGGCCATTCTTTGAGGAGGTGGGGGAAGATGGAGATCCAAGAGGTGGGCTGGTTTTCCCAGGTCCTGGTGGGAAGGCTGCTCCTTCCTTCTCCCATCTTCCTAATCTTGGGGCTTCAGATGAACCCCAACCTGGGCGGAGGCACGTTACAGTTCGTTTTTCACCAGAGAACCCCGCACCAGGCTCAGTGAGTCTACATCAGAACCTCTACCTCATGTGTGGCATTTGTAGTCTCTGATATCCTGCGGGATGAGTTCCCAGCACACCTGCCGCCCAGCCAGCCTTTTCTCTGTTTTTCTACCACTTTTAGTCCAGAGAGATCTTTATCTTGCTCTTGAAAGTAGCGACGGCCTTTCTGTTCTTGCTATTTATATTTTATCTATGGGTGCCATGTGTTGGGATCAGAGGGAGAGCCCAGAGCGTGAGCTTACAGCACCTTCTTGGCTGGAGGTTCCCTTAGTGTTTAAAGCTTTTTTTTTTTTTTAAACAAAAATTATTACTTGCAGCCTAAAATATCCTACTGGAGGAAGCACCTGTTGCATAAGACCGCCTGGAAGAGTTCATGGGATTTTCCAGTGTAAATCCTCGACAGTGTCCGACCTAGAGGGAAACCAGGTGAACGACGCAGCTACTACTTTACTTTCGACGCCTGCCTCCCCCACACGCTTTTGCTCATGCTGGGTGCAGCCCAGTAGAGCCTGTGCTCCGGGATCTGTCCCTGGCCCCACGTCCTTCCTCCACCAAACACACTGGACTCGCTCAACGTTTCTTCTTTTCTCCTGAATCAAATGTTTCACGTTTGCCCCTTCAGAATTAATTCGCTTCCCCAAATGTCTGAACAACAGTGTGAAAAGTCTCCTTGATGGAGAGCCCCAAGGCACTGGGGGAGGTCCCGCCCCCAGGAAGAGCGCGAGGCCCCAAGCCTACCTCCCCACCATCCAGATGGGGGTGTCAGGGCAGATCCCAGGAGCTCTCTGCACACTGTGGAGGGCTGTGTCAACGGAGGGTAAGTTCCCGTCTGTC
This sequence comes from Enhydra lutris kenyoni, assembly GCF_002288905.1. Lineage (NCBI taxonomy): Eukaryota > Metazoa > Chordata > Mammalia > Carnivora > Mustelidae > Enhydra > Enhydra lutris. Next base: position 1,059,726 of record NW_019154166.1, on the reverse strand, counting down.
AAGCACCGTGTTCCATTATTTACGCTTACAACAACAACACGTGGAAGGACTGTTTTTAACGACGAGGCTTTAAGAAGGGTAGTGACTAGATGAGGTGATCGTACACATTTCCAATGTGTTGTATGAACCAGATTTGAGGGTTTCTCTCCCGAACCATCACAGACCCTGGAGAGGGGGATGTCTTCACAGACTCAGGGTCTGGAGAGGGATTGGCCCTGGAGGGTTTCCTGCTGTCTAGGGGTGGGGAGGGGGACAGATGTCCTGCATGGAGCGGGTCTGAGTCATGCCAGCAGCACGCAACCCCCTGCCCCGCCCGTTCCTCCTGGCATTGCTATGGAAACCCAGCCTGAGCCTTTCTTGCCGTGATGGGCCTTTCTGGGTGTTTTTCCTCCCGGCCTCAAAGCTTACAAATCACTCTTTCCTGTGAGGAGATCAGGGGATCCTCCTGGGCCTTGTCTGGGCGGTGACTGACAAGTCAATCTGGCCAGTTGTCCAGGCTGGTTCTTCCATTGAACTGTGCTCCTGGTCTCGGCTCCTGATAACTGGGTTTGAGCTGGGGCTGGGGGGCTGAAGGAGGGCGGGTCAGGAAGGCCAGGGAGGACCCTGGGGGGGTCTCCTCTTTCCTAGGAGGGCTGAGGGGGGAGGGTGAGAGGCTCAAACCCCGGGTCTGAAGCAGGGAGCTCAGGCTAGGGCGAGAGCCCGTTTGGAGGATGAATCACAGAGTTCAGGGAGATTCCCCAAGGCCACAGGACTTTCGCAGCAGAACCCAGACTCTCCTCGGAGGTGTGGTGCTGAACGCGGCGCTCTCCCCCTGCTTCTGTCCAGGGAAGACGGGAAGCAGCCTTTGCTCCGTGTCAAATTTTTTCACCATGTTGGATGTTTTGACCTTATAATGAGGAAGGACAAGGGGGTAATGTTGCCCAGAGAACTGAGTGTGATTCCTTTTTAAGAGAACATGCCACAGATCTGCTCCTGACCTGACCCCGGGCTTCCAGCAGTCCCCGAGATGTGGCCTCCGGCAGGGGCCCCATAGCCTCACCTCGACCCTCTGAATGGGCAGCAGAGGCAGGAAGGAGAAAGCAGGTTCATGTTCCTGGACACTGGGAGACCCGGGCTTTCATCTCCCTCCTGGTCCTTGCCAGGGGGGTGACCTTGTGTAAGTGTCCTGGCCCCCCTGAGACGGTCTCTCTGTGGGGCATGGAGGGTAATTACTGTTCTGTCTGCCTCTCAGAGTCGTTGTGGGGATGTAACAGGGTTGGGACACGGAAGAGCTTTGTCAGCGTGTAGGGTTACACTTGCTTCTGTACAAGAGTTCCGAGGCTCTGAAGTCCTGGCCCAGGGTCAGGATTTGCAGCCATTCAGGGCGAGTTGGTGATTTTTCCTTTAAGGAGGTTGCTGGCCCTTGGAGTCAGCTGGGGGTTAGGGAACAGGGGGCACACCAGTCCACGCTTGTGCGTGGTGACGTCTCATGCACCAGGCCTGGGGACAGGGGCAGCGGTGACAGAGAGGACCCCCTGGAGAGGATCCACCTCCCAGGAGAGGGAGTGGTGACACACACTTGCACTGGCTCCAAAAGGCAAGGTTGCTTGCTTTCAGAGCAGGGAGTGGGCTTCGTAATGGATGCTTGGGGGGCGGGACCTGATGACACTTGAAGGTGGCTCAGTCTGGAAACAGATAGTCATGTCCCCATCCCTCGTAGGGATGTAGGACACCGTGTCTATGCTCTTCCCTCCCCCAGCAGCCCTGTCACTCTGGGTGGCCATCCTGCAAGATTGCCCACCCCCACCCCCGCCGTGGGTCCATCAGACCCCGCAGCAGGCTGGGCTGGAGGCTGGTGCCAGGATGGTCCGGCCGTTCCAGCCTCCGCCCTGGGCTCAGCCGCGGTCAGCACGGAGACTCTGACCCTGGGATTCCGAGCAGCACGCCCCCGGCTGAGACGGGTCGCCCGAGAAGCCCCCGCAGTTCGCACGCTGAGAGCCATACCTTCCCAGAAGGGAAAACTCTCCTGTTTTCTTCCAGTAAATCACGGCTGGGACCTGCATGTGTTTAACGGGCTCTGCCCACAGTAATCCAATCCGGCAAGCGTCTGGGGTTGAGGAAAGCTGCTGACCCGACACTTGAGCTCGGAACTCCCAGTCCGGGGTCCGGGCAGCAGCTCACGTGAGGCTGTGAGCAGGACACCCACCTGGGGGCCGCCATCTGGCCCTCGCACAGCGACACACGCAAACACACACACACACACATGCGCGCGCGCCTGCGTGCAGACGTGTGAGCACACCCGGGCACACGCAGGTTTGGACATACCTGTTTCGTGCCGTATCTCTCCTTCTGGAACTTCGATCTGGATTTCTGCAGCAGGTCATTCCGCCTGTCAGCCACACGGTAGATGTGCAACGAGCGTGCGTGGTTGGGGAGCGTCCTGGGGAGGGTGGAGAACGGCCCCCCATGCCCGCGGGCTCATCCTGGAGCCCCGAATATGTGACGTGACGTGGCCAACGAGACTAAGTCAAGGATTTCAGGATGAGATGACTCTGGATTGTCCATCTGGGCCCAGAGGAACCCCAGAGTCGCTGGGTCGCAGCGGAGGTGGGCAGCAGGAAGCAGGGCCGAGCGGCAGTGAGCCCAAGCAGAGGAGCCCAGGAAGCAGATCTCTCCAGAAGGTTCTGAAGGAGTGAGCGCAGCTCTGCCCACATCTGACTTTATGGCCTCACGGTTCGCGTGACTTCCGACTTGCAGGGTTGTGGGATACTGTACTTGTGGTTTCAAGCCACAGTGCATGTGCTACTTTGTTACAGCCACAATGGGGAGCTGATACAGAGTCGGGAAGGCGGGAGGGAATCTGGCGGTGGGAAGGGGCCTCCGTGTAGGGCTGGGATCCAGCCAGGCCAGGTCCCCGGGGGACAGGTGACCAGTGTCTCAGGCTGCTGGGGTCCTGGGCAGCAGGCATTAGGAGCTGACATTGGGGGGCTGGGTACCGGTGTGTCTGGGGAGGAACAGAGGAACGGCCATTCCACGGAGGTGGCTGGGGCCAAGCCGTGTGGGCTGAGCCTCGGCGTCCCCATCTGTACAGCAGAGTAAGTCCTGCCGGTCCAGGGTCTCCAGAGGCGCAGGGCAGTGTGACGTGCCTGTACATGCACACGGACACGCATGTGGTCATTTCACTACTGAGTCGTGTGTGATGAGGGCTTGGCTCGCGCAAGTGCGGAGGGAGCCCAAGAAGACAGCCCAGCTCATGGGTGGGGCGAGAGCCGGGTCAGCACCTCTTTCCTCCGTCTTTTGTTCTGTTCAGGCCCCTGTGGGTGGGAGGGGGCCAGCAGCAGAGAAGCGCCCTCCCAGAGGCCGCCAGCACCCTGCAGGCTCTCGAGGGGACGCATGGGATTAACCATCCCAAGGTCACGGGGGTTGGGTCGGAGGCAGCCGAGTCCCTAGACCCTCTGACTTGTTCGCAGGGGTTTCTGGAGCAGCATCACAGATAGATGTGAGGTTCGGACTTACCCGAAAATAAGGCGACCTGGGCACATGGAAAGCGTCCTCACCTGTTTCAGAAACACCTCCCGGGTGATTCTGGGGCTTTCCCAGGGGAGGCAAACCCTGCGGCCACCAAGGTAGGGCCATGGTCACCCCGAAGGGGAGGTGTGGGGTTTTTGGACCCCCACCCGCCGCCGGCCCCGCCCCCGGTAAGCATTTGAGCAGCGGGTTCCTCGAGGCTTCTGGACCCCAGATGCAGCTTGACAAGTGCTGAGTGCAGCGGACCTGATAGTCACATTGATCTGACACTAAACTCCTACTAATGCATTCAGAGAACACAATTGCTTTCTTGGCAGCCACCTGGGGCTGCTGCTCACACAGACCTGTCGGTCGGGGGCCCGGGGCCGCTCGCTTTGGGAGCCGCCGTGAATCTGCCTTCCTTGTCTGCCTGTCAGACACCCCAGGGGATGCCCATGGACCTCCAGTGTCCTCCAGGGCCTCCCTCCTGGCTGGACCCAGCCCCACGCAAGGGGCGACGGGACCCCGATCGAGGGCTAAGAGGGAGCTCCGCACTCCGGGCCCCTCCTGCTTCTTCCCAAGCACATCGAGGGCCCCTCAGTGACCCGGCTTGAGTGTCCTCCAGGTTCTCCTTCCGCAGACTGACTCACACGGACATGATATCGGTTCAGAACCCCGACGAGGGGTACAGGCTGCCCTTTGGTCGTGCTCTCGGGGGATCTGCTGCTGGCCAGGACCCCTCTCCAGCCCCAGCAGCTCCCCTGTCACCGCGGTCTGTCTGTTTTCTGTTGCTGACGTCCCTGAGTGCTCTGTCCCGAGCGCCATGACTCCAGTCCCAGCCTCCTCCTTCTCCCACCTGGACTGTGAGCTGGGCCTTCCACCTGCCGTCTCTGCTCCCAGGCTCTGCTCTGCCGACCCAGTTTCCAGCCAGAGACTTCTCAGCTGACACAGTGACTGCTCAGAGCCCTTCAGGAGCTCTTCCGCGATTCGAGGATGAAGTCTGGGTTCCACACACTTCACCATTTGTCCCGTGTTCTCTCCTCCGGCCCGAAGCGCGGCCACGTCACCCCCCAGTTTGTGCTCTGGCCATACTGGTCTATTAGCAGGATCCCTGTTCTCTCTGAAACTTGGACTTTCGTACGAGTTACTCCCTTTGGCTACAAGCTGCTCCCGTCCTGCTCCTTCCCCCGGGCACCTCACCTTTCCTTGTCAGTGTGGGAGCCTCTCCTTCCCTAGTCCACGCCCAGGAGGGGCTCCCAGCCCTGCGCTCCTGGGCGACCGTGCCTTTTAGCACCCCCGGGGCTTACTGCTACTTCCCAGGACGTCCGTCTTCTGCACTAGGCTGTAAATCCCATCAAGTCCGGCCGTGCTGTTCTGCTCCTGAGACCGCCCCACTGCAGGTGCAGGCCTAGGAGGCAGCAGGTGCTCCACGTGTATGTGCTGCATAAACAAAGAATGAACGATAACAAGACAAAGCCAACAGCTGGGACCCCAGACCGGTCAGTAGAGACCCTCCTCCAGGTTTATCCAAGATTATCTTTAATGGACGCTCTCTGGAAAGGGGTGCGTCGAGGGGCAGGTTGTGGGGACCCTCTGGCTGTCCCAACGCCCGGTCCCCACTTCCCGTCCTGTCCATATGGCGGTGCCAGCTGCCTCGCTGATCCAAGCGACGTTCCCGTTCACCAACAGTGCAAACGAGCTGGATCCGCGTGATGACGTTGGGCAGAATCCAGGATGCCAGAGCTCGGCCAGTGTCCTCCCTCCCTCCCTTCTGGGGTCTAACTGACCCAAGATGTGTCAGTTTCCGGTGTGCAACACAGTGATTCAATACTTGTGCATCCCCTGTCGTGATCCCCGAGCAGGGTTAGCCAGCCGAGCCCAGGCCCTGGCATAGCTTGCAAACATTTTTTTTACGACGAGACCTTCTAAGATTTACTTTCTTAGGACTTTTCAAATACGCAGTCTAGTACTGTGAGCTGTACACTATGTCCCGCGACTTGTTTATTCCAAAGCTGGAGGTTTGTACCTTTGGACCCCCTCCCCGCATCCCGCTTCTCCCCGCCCCCCACCCCTGCCCCTGGTGACCCCCTGTCCATTCTCCGTATCTCCACTCAGCTTCGTCCACGACAGGGACTTCCCACCAGAAAGATGAGGTGGGGGGTGGTCAGGCTGAGCTCGCGTCCCGGGGCTGACTAACCAGCCATGGAGAGGGGGCAAAGATCTGAGCCCTAGCCTGCCTTCTGCCTGGTGCAGCTGTGTGACCCGGGGCAAACTTCTCTGGGCTTCCATTCTACGTCCCCTGACCCGAAGTCCTGTTCTAAGGACTTGTCTTCTGTTATGTCAGGGCTCTCAAGGGGCAGGGACCAGGCTTCTCTATGTGGGGCTGACCCCCTGCTCAGCCCAAGACCGGACCCATCCACAATGGTCCGCAAACATGATGTTGAATTGAAAAGCAATTTTCAGATGTCCCAGATTCCCCTTTCGCGAGTGAGGCGTGTGGGTCACGCGGTGACACTCACTTTACCCTCACTAACTGCACAATTGCTTCGTGTCACTGATGTGTATTATTATGTCCTCTGCAATAATGCGTCTTTTTAAAAGGAAATTAAGATCTATCAAGTCCCGCTGCACAATGAACCCAGCAGAGGAGCAGCCTGCCTCACGCTTCTGTCTGAGCAGGGGTGGCCGCGGGCAGCGTGTGTCTGGGGCCAAGTCAATGCTGAGGTTGCGAGGGCAGAGGGTGAGGCCTTGGGCCGTGGAGCGGGAAGGCCTCCATGTTGCTGCCTGGCCTGAGGGGCAGAATCCCCTTCTGGAAGGACTCAGAGCCGTGCCCGCCCCACACGCGGACCCCAGTGCACATGAGGGGACCCAAGACCGGGGGCGCCATGGAGGGGGCGATCCTCCCAGCAGTCCCGTGTTTAGTGGCTGGCAACATCAGTCACCACGTCATTGCTCGGCCCTTAGGAGGGAGGTCCCGTTCCCCGACAAGGAAGGGAAGTTTGGAGAGAGTCAGCCCGGGAATGGGCGAGCCCAGAGCCCACATTCTCAGCCCGTGTCTGCCTGTCTGTCTCCTGAGGGTCCGTGACATGTGGGTGGGGAGGCCAGTGGGCAGGGGGACTTTGGGCTGTGATGTACACCCCGGGGAGGCCGGCCCAGGCTCCTGTGGGGCTGGCCAGCCACCCAGACACCCTCGGCTTCCCGTGCTGTTGGCTGGCGCCCCAGGAGCTGCCCCTTCCTTGGCCCCGAATGGATGTGACACAGAAACCAGTGAGGCAGCCTTTTGGGAAGCTCTGTCCTCAGCGAAACTGTTGAGTGGCTGGGAGGTCCCCTGGCTGCCTGTCCCCCCCTGCACTCTAGGGCTGGCCCTGCCCCAGCCCCGCTCTGCTGCTTCCCCTCCCTCCTCTTCCTCCTCCTCCTGCCCTGGGCCCACGGCTCCGCCGGCCGGCACACGGGACAGGAGCCAGCCTCCGTGTCGTGGAGTAAGAGCTGAGCTGTGACAACCCTGTCCGCCTCCAAAAGAGAGCTTTTATGTAGTTTTTGGCATTTACAAATCCTTTGTGAAAAGGTCACCCTGTTCTTGGAATCTTTTATTAATGCTGAAGACTGGCCCCGGAAATGTCATGTCTTTTTACCATGATATTTACTCAAAAAAGTATGACTAAGCACCTGAAATTCTATCAGCAGCATGACCAGGGCCAGGCTGGGAACACACAGGGACAAGTGGGTGCTGGTGTCCCTGGAGCTGTCCCCCCGCCCCCACTCTGAGCCCTGCGTGCAGGGAAGGGGACGGGTGAGGGCCACGCTGGCATCTGCTGTCCAGGTCCTCAGCGCCTCAGGGCTGGAGCCCAGCATGTCCCGGCTGGAAGGGATCTGGTGCACGTGCAGGGAAACCTCCCGTTTTGCAGGGGTGGGGCCGAGGCCCAGAGAGGGAAGTGCCTGCAGGGACCCCCAGTGAGTTGGGGGCATTGTGTCTCCCACAGCAACCTGTCTGGCCTTACTGTCTTGCTGAGCCTGGAAAGAGGGAAAGGAAGTTGGGGTTCCTGTGACCAAGGTCCAGGGTGGTTTGACGTCAGAGGACACACGGGCTCAGAGCCCTCGCCTGCCTCCCCTGAACCAGCTGCCCTCCCGGAGGCGTCAGGCTGAGACGGAGGGCTCAGGTGGAACTCAGGGCACAGCCCAGTGCTGCTTGGAGAGACGTGGGCAGTCTTGGAGGGAGGGTGCAGGCACGCTGTGGGGAGGGGGTGTCGGGCTTAAAGGCAGGGGCTGCAGGTGGGACACAGAAGGGTCAGCGAGAGAGAACTGGGAAGAAGGAGAGCCCCCAAGGAGACCGTGCCCCTTCTCCTTCCTGTGATGCAGGAGGACAGGACGCCTAGATCAGTGGCTCTCGAGTGTCCTCAGGCACCAGGATCACCGGAGGCTTGTGGGATGTGTTTGCTGGACTCTGTGCCTGGATGTTCTGACCCAGTGGGTCTGGGGGCCCTGGGAACAGGCGTCTCTAAGAGGGACCCCACCCTGAGCCCCACTAGTCCGAATATGGCCTAGCAGGTGTGGGCTGGAATTCTGCAGACACGGCCACCTCCGCCTCCCGCAGCGTCCCAGTGGGTTTGGTCTGGGAAGACGATGCAGAAGTGTTCGTGTCCCCAGACCGTGGACCAGGCGCCGGTCCCTCTGTGGGGTAGCAGACCAGGAGTGCCAACTGTAAGGCGGGTTCCCCTGATTCTCCCCCTCCCCCGGTGGCAAGGGACACCCTTTCTCAGGTGCAGAGAAGGGGCCCCACTTTGACAGTCCCCCAAGATGCCTTCCACCGAGGCACCAAGGGGGCTGGGGGCTGTTGCAGGGGCAGCCGCCGGGGACAGAGCTGTCTGGTTCTGGGGCTTGCGATTCACACCCTACCTTGCCTGCTCCGGCCGCATGACCCTGGGGGGCGCTCGACCCGAGGAGCCCGGTCTTCTCCTCTGGGACCCGAGAACAAGGAGAAGTCTGCCCCGCCGTGTCGTTCGGGGAGCACGAGGCGATGTGTGTGAGATCGGCGGGTGTGGGATCTGTAGGTGCGTGTGGAAGGTCCAAGGATTGTTCCCACCTTGAAAGGAAGCCCGGGGGGCCCAGGAAACGCAGAAGAATCCCGAGGAGATCCCGCCTTCTGTGGGGTTTAGGCTCGTTTCCTCCTTACGTTCCGAGAACTCAGATGGGAAGACGCCCAACATGAGGCCAACGTCCACACAGCAGCTGCCACACTGGCGTTACTCATTTATTTGCAATTATTTTAACCCCCTCCTGGCTCTGCGGAGGCATTCAGGATGCATAAGGACTGTATGTATTTACGGACTGTAAGAGGCTTTGGAGTATACACAGAGTCAGTGAAATGTTCCACACAACCAAGCTGCAGTGTGTAATGACCCGCTCACACAGGGGGTCCCCATTCCCCCGGCGCCCCATTCCCCCGGCGTCCCCATTCCCCCGGCCCCGCCCCTGCAGCCACCGTCCACCTCTGCTCCCAGGAACTGAACTCTGCTTTCGATTCCACATCTAAGCGATCATGCCAGGTCCATCCATGATGTCACAAATGGCAGGATTTCCTTTTATTTTATTTTTTTAAAAGCCAAATACTGTTCTATGGACTACGCGTACACCACGTGTTCTTTAACCCTTTGTCTGTCGACGGGAACATAGGCTGTGTCTGTATAGTGGCTTTTGTGAGTGATGATCCTGCTTTTACTTCCTTGGATATGCACCCGGAAGTGGGGTTGCTGGATTCTATGGTGTTTCTATCTTAAACTTTTCGGGGAGCCACCATACTGTCCTCTGCATTGGCTGCGGCAGTGCACAGCCCCACCAACAGTGCATGAGAGTTCCTTTTCCTCCACGTCCTCACCAACACCTGTTAACTTTGTCTTTTTTGATGATGCCCTTCCAGCTGGTGTCGCATCAAATTTAGCTGAGACTCCCAACGTGCAGGACAGATGGGGGTTAGTTCACTACTCGGGTTTGGGAAGTGGTCAGTCATGGTTTAGCAATGTTGACATTTGCTGGTTTGGGGACAACGCTGCCCACCTTCCCTCTTCTGAGATCGGACGTTTGTCGGCAGTTTCTGGTGAAGGCTGACCCCCAGCAGAGCTGGCCTCCATCAGCATCGTGCAAAGGCAATGGGGAGTATTTGCCACAGTATTAACTGTATTTTATTCCATTCCAGGAGCTCAGGGCCATTGCTCGAGCTCGGAAGGTGGGCACGACCACTCTGTTGACGAGGACGCCAAGGCAAACGGATGTTGTTCCCTGACCAGGGTCCTCGTGTGCTAAGTGGCAGAGTCCTGACTTTTCTTTTCAGCTTCTCACGAGGACCATGAAAATGCAAGGCAAAGGGCGCCACGTCGCGTAGCTGAAAGGGACAGTTATTACACGATCTCTTCATCGATTTTTAGTGCTCAGAGTAATTTCCTTGAGCTTTTTATTTTCCTAGTTGAACACATATCCAGGCAATCACGCATATCTGCAGCAGCGGCGTGGCCTCCCGGGCCCCGCGGCTTCCCATGGCATCCATCAGAGACCCTCAGCCCCAGGGACCACCTGCGACCTGGGGACAAAGACAAGGGGGTGTGATGAGCCTTCTCGGTGTCCTCCCCACTCGCCTCTTGCCTGGGAAGATCCCCGGTGTGTCCTCCCACCCCCCCAGCCAATTCGTTGCACGGGCATAATTTCTTACACTAACATTAACATATCATAGGAGCTCATTACCGCCGGAGCCGTGGCTCCCTATAGAACCGTGTCAGACTAATTATGTCAGTTCCCTTCCATCCACTCGAGTGCTTCTCCCAAGAGTCGCAGTGCAGCCCCCGTGATAATGATTAAAGCGCTGTCTGACGCTCCGCTGAGCGCCCAGAGCAAGCAGGGACAGTTCCGGGCTGGAAATGGGCCTTGCAGCCTGCGCAGCTGATACAGGCTGGGTTTCAGACGCCGTTAGCGGGCGGTCCGTTGTGGGGGGGGGCGGTTGTGGTTCTTGGGGGGCGCGGGAAGGACAAGCAAAGCGGGGCAGGAAGTGGTTTGGCAAGGCCGGGCCCGGGGCGGCAGAGGGCGACCCAGGTGATGCCCGCTCTGGGGGTGGGGGTAGGGGGAGCTGGGCTGCTGGCCGGCGGGTGGGCAGGACGGGGGCAGGTGTGCGGCAGAGCCTAGGGTCATGAATCAGGAGGAGTAAGAGTGGAGGAAAGAGACCAGGGAAGGCGAATGAAAATGAAGTCCTTGTCATCTCCTGTCGCCCACGGAGCCCTTCCCTGGGGCGCCAGTCGAACAGAGTCGGAACAGAGTCTGTCTTTTTGCATAAAGGGAAGGAAGGAAATGTTCCAACAAAAGCTCGGACACAGGCTGGTGCTCCGTGTCCCCAGTGGGATGCGAACCTGTCCTGAGCACCTGTTCTTGATGAGTATTAACGACTCCGATGGTTGTTACCAGCATCAGCGGAACAGTGGTGCTGTACCAGGCGTTGTGCAAAGCGTCTCACACCCGCGGGGTCGTTTAGTCCGTGGACTAAGCCTATGTGGCGAGAACCGGGTGCAGGGCCAGTGGCTCGCCCTGGGTCACTCGCAGCATCCCTGGGCCTCGCCCCGAAGCCCATTCGCAGACAGAGCTGCTGCCTCATCCCTGCGGCAAGTGCTGTGATGGGGGCCTGTGCCCCCCGGACGTATTCCCAGCATCACCGGTGATCTCCACCTTCCGGGGCTGGGAGATCGATAGTCGATTTCAGGACAGGGAGATGGGCTTCAGGATGGTACAAGAGGGGGGCTCATTCCCCCATGCGTGGTTACCTCAGCGCCCATATGCCTCTGCTGGGTGCCAAGGGCACCAGGGTTAGCAAAACCACCGTGGACCTTTCATGGAAGCCCCAGTAACCGATGGGAAAATGCAGCCTGAGGTCGTCTGCACTTGGGTCAAGGTCACGGTCACTGCTCCTAACCGTCATCCTCTGTGCGCAGACCTGACCACACTGTACGTCCAGAGGAACAGACCATCCATTCTCTCAAGCCCGGCTCTCCACCCTCCCATGGGACCTATCAGCCAGGTGCCAACTGGAGACGTGGTCTCCACGTGGGCCGTGCCGCCATGTTGGCTGAGGACAGAGGGAAGACACAGAGGCTCTGACTTGGCCACAGGAGAGAACCACAGAGAAACAGGTGACATCTGGCCTGCATGGCTTTGCCTCAAGGAAGGGCGTCCCTGCTGTGCCCCATCTGGCAGGGCCTTGGGGCATCCACGGCTGCCGGACAAACACCAGCCAGTGCTCATGGACCTTGGGGGATCTGGGTGTCACGGGACGCATGTGTGGCCTGCTCTGCCCCACGGCGCACACAGAAGTTTTGCTTCAACAGGAACGGTCTCTCGTTCCTGACAACAGCCGGTGAGGAAGGTATCGCCGCAAACACTCTACGGATGAGAACACTGAATGGAGAAGTCGGCAACGCGCCCACCGTCAAACAAGCCGTAAGTGACCGAGCAGGGATTAAACTTCGGTGTGACCTGGAACTCGGGCTAACTCCGCCCCTTCTCCGCCATGCTGTCTGAGGACTCAAGGCCCCCGTGCTTTGTGCGTGCCAGTTCTCTGCCTCAGTTTCCCCCTCCAGCCACCTTTCCGTCTCTCAGATCCACACTTGACCCCGATCATTCGTTCAAGACAAATGAAGAAACACGTCCACAAACATCCATTGCGCCCTTGTTCGCCAGGGCCAAATAGTGGAAACGACCGCCTGTCCTCCAGCGGGTGAGCCGGTCAGTAAAACGCGGCCCTTCCGTGCACAGGGTGCCGTCGGAGCACAAGAGCAGGGAGAGTGTGGAGACATGCCTCGGCTTGTGTGAACCTTGAGCCATTTCTCAGCGAGGGAGGCCCGCTGGAGAGCCCCCCACGCCGCATGCTCCCGTGTGCAGGAAATGTGCGGAACAGGCCACGCTCAGAGATGGAAAGCAGGTTGGCGGTTCCCTGGCCTGGAAGGGGGTCTGGGGAAACCGGAGGGACTGCTTGGAGGGAGGGAAATGCTCCCAAACCAGGTGTTGGCAGCGGCAGCACACCCCAGTAAGGAAACGAATAATCAGCGAATGTTCCGAGAAAGGCGAGGGCTGCGGTTTGTAGGTCGCTCCTCCGTCAAGCTTGAGCAAAGCAAGCTACCTCGAAACAGGCCTCCCACCCGCCTCCCTGGCCCCGGCTCCTTCCGCAAAGAGGCCTGGCCCCGGCGCTGACCTGTTTCTGCGGCCGCACCTGCTGTGAGTGGGCGTTTGGCAGGCCTTCCGTCGCGTCGCCGCGGGCAGAGCTGAGCTCCCCGCACACCATGAAAGGCGCTGAATCTGGGTCAGCGGGAGGCGTGCTCTTTTCTTGAGCAGCAGGTCAAGGAGCAGGGGTCGGGCCAGCATACTAGGGAGGAGGTCTGTGGCGAGACACGCCATCTGCCTCCCGGCTCGGGGGCTGGGAAGGGGCTCCTGTTAGAAGCCGTGGGGGCGACCAGGCCTGCCTTTGCAGCTCGTCACCCTTGCTGGCAGAATGTCACGGATGCAGGCCCGCAGTCCCCCATCCCCCCAGCCAATGAAGATTCCTCAAACTCCAATTCTGGGCGAGCATAGCGTCTCGGGCTGGGCCGGGTGACAGGCTCCTCCGCTGGGACGCTGTCACGCCGGAGTGCGCCATGGGGCTGGTGCCGGAGAATAGGCCAGTGTTTCTTTTTCTGGTTTGCATCATGGGCCAGGACGCTGGGCTGCTGGCGTTCTGGAGACTCAGGCATGCAGAGGTGAGGGGAGCTGGGATGCAGGTGAGGGGAGGGACGGCGGGCGTGCCTTCCACGTTGTGAAGACGCGCAGGGGCGGGTGTGGCGGTCAGCCCCCAAGTAAGCCTCCAGCTCAGAAACTCTCCCAGACGTCCTTCGCCAGTAGGAGTAGGACCCAGAGGGAGACGGGGTCCCCGGGGCGGGTGTGTCTGTGATGCCCTGTGGCCTTGGGAGGGGCGAGGCCATGCTGCACACCGGGACTCTGGTGGCTTCCGCAGCGAGCCGTGCTCCTGCTCCCATTGCAGTCCATCACTGGCGACACCGCTCCTGACACTTTGCTCCTAACCCAGGCTGACAGAGGCCGCCGTCCCTGACGTGCTAGAGCTCGGGAGCCTCCGACAGAGGCCCCTGGGTGCCCCTGCCCAGAAGTGACCTTCATTTCTGCTCCCACGTGCTGGCCAGGATCAAGCAGGCAGGTACCCTGCCGAGGATACCGGGACCTGGGCAGTCGTCCCTTGTGGGCCACGAGGACAGAGCAGAAAATCAGGAAGCTTTTCCATGCCCCTTGGAATGAGCGTCAGTGTGAACGCATCGAGGATGCCCACGGGAGCCTGGCAGCCACTGACGACCCCGAACCAGCCCCGTGCTGAGCACAGGGGCCCTGCAGGTCCTAACGGCTGTGCAAATGCACTGGGGTCTCCCCCGCCGTCATTCACAGCCCCCCACGCCTTCATATTCTCTCTTTTGCCAAATCTCCCTGCCATTTCCTGTGGCCGCCGAGCCCCGCTGCCCACACGGGCCCGTTCCGGGGGAGATGGATGACTGCTGGACACAGGCAGACGGGCACGGAAAGAAATCTCTCCTCCTTGTCTGGGCCTCCGGCAGCCGTGGAGGGGCAGTTTGTCAGGAGAGTGTTAGCTCTGAGTCTTCCCGGGGCCCCCGAGCACTGCTAAGCCCAGACAGGCTCTGCGAGATGAGAAATAAAGTGTTGTTTTTATGATGCTATGAAAAGCCTTCTTTCTCCTCCTCCGAAAAAACACTTATTTATGTTCGCGTGTGGATGGGTTTGCAGTAAGTGTGGAAGGATTAAGCCTTCGCAACTGTCGATTTATATCCGTGAGTAATGCACCATCTTTGTCTCAGCTGGGGGAGGCCTCCCAGCGGGGAAGAGTCAGCTCCTGTCGCTCATGCCCCTGGAGGGCCCCGGTGACGTATATTCCCCAAGCACCCACGGCCAGCTGGATTGGGGCCAGAGACCACAAGGCCGGTGCTGAGTGCAGGGGCTGCGGGGACGCGGGCAGGGTCAGTGGCGGAGGCTTCATGGAGGGGTAAGGAAGGACCGACAGGGGCTGCGGTGGTCCTGGTGGGAGGGGAGGTCAGTACCATCGGTTCAAACCCCAGCCTTGACCGTCCGCGCTATGTGGGGCCGTCGGTAAAATGGGACGGAGGCTGTAACGCTCCCCGGGGTGTCATGAAGACTCGGGGAGTGGCGACAGGTTCGTGTCCCGTGTGCGGGGAATGGCCCGTTAATACTCGTGAATGAGACTCAGTAAAGGCAGCAAGAGGCGGTGGGAAAGGTGGCCTGGCTGTGTGGGCGAGGGGCGTGCTCTGGCCCCCAGTCGTAGAGTTTGGGGTTTCAGGGTTTCCAGGGCCTGGTCTGACCCTGGGAAGGCAGGCCCGCTGTGGGGTCCCAAGAGAGACACTTCCACCCAGAGCAGGGCAGAGTGGTCCCCTGGAGACCCAGGAGCGCTGGGACGAGGGGTGGCCCGAGCCTGGTGGCCTGCCCCGGGGAGGGCTGCTGAGAGGGTGCGGGTTTCTTGAAGCGTATGCAGTGAATGTCCAGTGGGGTGTGGACGTGTCGGCCAGAAGTGGGTGGCAGGTCTCTGCGGGGGAGGCTGCTGGGCCCTTGTGGGCCCTGGAGTCAGACCCGAAGCCCAGCCAAGGCTGAGCAGTCCTGGGAAGCGGAGCCTCCGGAAAAGGGCGGGGGGGGATGACACCTAGGCCTGGGGGCTTTGTGAGTTGGAGGGTGTATTTCACTGGTTAAGGTGTATTTCGAGCTTAGGATATGGGGTACAGCCCAGGATGAGTGAAGATCACACTAACATTGGCAATCAAGGAGGAAGGGTGGTGAGAGAGAGGTGTCAGCCTCTGGGAACATAGAGGGGCTGCTGAGTCAGCAAGCGAATCAGGGCAGACTTCCTGGAAGAAGGGACCTTGCTTCTGAGATTTCCAGGACCGCGGGGGCTCCGTGTGGCGGCGTGGAGGGCAGAGGTGAGTGCTGAGGGACGGGGATGGGTGAGTGGCCCTGCCCGGGCTGGATGTGACTCTGGGTGGCTCTGAGGGCTGGCGGGAGGGGTGAGGCCTCCTGCGACCAGGCTGCAGCGGGCCCCTCTCTAGCCGTGGGTTCTAGACGCATCACAGTCTCCCTGAGTCTGTCTCCTTTCTCTGTGAGATGGGGACAGTCATAATTCCCACCTCGAGGGAACTGGAGATGTAAACGGTCGGATACGCACCAGGCCCACTGAACAGCCCGGCACATGCTCGCTGTGATTTTTGAGGTTAAAAGTCCCCGGGATTTGACGCTATTCGTGCAAGTGAGGTTGGCCGGGATAACCCCAATTCTGTGCTTGGGCAGCGTTGTTCAAGTCTGCAAGGACAGGACTACCCGCCGGCTGGCGATTCCCCGTGGTGACCAGGGTTCGTTTCCAACCTCCTTGGCCTGGGTCTTCTGTCCTAATAGCCAGGCAGATGGACGGAGGCCCCGGTTGGGAAAGGAACCAGCCTCCCCCCAGGGGCAGCTCCCCAGGGCCTCCTCCTCAGTGGGAGTCTCTGCTTACAGAGGAATAAGCCCACGGACGGGGTCACCGTCTGATCTGATGATCACGACACTGTGACCCTTGTAGGGACCAGAAGGGACAGAGGGGAAGAGAGGCGGGGTAGGCGGCCTCGGGTACTGAGACGGGCTCTTAACTGCCGCTGACTCGTTTTCGGTTTTGGTAGGAGCAGGGCCTTTCTGACGCTGACAGGATGTGCTGTGTGTCTGTCCCGCCGGCAGGTAGGGGAAGCAGGTCCTGGAGCCTGGGCCTCGGGAGGCCACTGACTTGAGTCCCTTAGGGGACAGGCGGGCCCCACGGGACATGGGCTGCCTTGACCCCGAGATGCGTGGTCTCCACTGCGGGTGCGAGACAGCCAGGTTGGAAAGGGCCACAGCGTGCTCGCCTTGCCCTCCTCATGTCACTGAACGGTCACCTTTTGGGCAGATGTCCGTCTTCTCCCCACTGTACAGACAAGGAAACTGAGTCTGGGAGGTGTCTGCTCCCTCCAGTGGGTGTGGAGTGGGTCTATCTTGACCTTAGTCTGACTTCTGGATCCCCAGGGGGAAGCCGAGTGCTGGGGACAGCTTTCGGAAAACCGCTCATTTCCCATCCCTCAGACCAAAAGAGCAATGGGAAGAAACGATTAAGAAACCCTCCGAATCGTATGGTTCCCTTGGGTTTCTCCTGCTTTGCACAGATGACTGCCGGCGGGGGGGACACTGCTCTGCTCACTCAGGGCCCCCCAGGGGCTGGAGCTGGGGTTCTTAGGGCCTGGAGCAGCCCAGCTCTGCTGCCCGGCCCCTTTCCGCCCCTGGTCCCGTCCCAGGGAACCCTCCCCAGGGTCCGGGGCGGTAAGTGGCGGCTTGGATAAAGGCCATTATTTCCTGCCAAGACTATGAAGTGGAAAAATGGAGATGCATGTCCCCGGCGAAGACTCCAGAGCGCGGAGCCTCCCGCAGAATTTGTATATCAGCTCCCGGCCACGTGCAGACGCCTCTCGGGCGCATGCTCCCGGTTCGCTGTCTTCTCTTCTTCCCCACGCCGGCACATCGCTCTGTCGGCCCCCGTGGCCTCAGCCGTGGAGCCTGTTCCTGTTTCTGAATAGACATGCGTGTGAGTGTGTGTGTGTGTGTGTGTGTGGTCTCCACTTGGGCTCCGCTGCACCACAGGACACGCCCCCCCTCCTGCTCTCAGAGGTGCACGACGGTGGCTGGCTCCGTGTCTTCAGGGGTCAGGGGCTCCCCGGGAGCAGGGAGCTGGGCTGTGCGGGCCACTGAAGGGGGGCCGTGGGGGGTGTGGGGAGCTGCCGGGGGCTGCGAGGTTGTCATGGGGGTGTGGGGGCCGCGGGGGGGCCATGGGGTGCTGTGGGGGGGTCACAGGGAGCAGAGGGACTGCGGAGGGGTGCGGGAGGTGGTATGGGGGACTGGCGGGGGTCACGGGGGCCGTGGAAGGCCACCGAGGCAAGTGGGGGCTGTGGGGACCGCTGGGGGTGGAGCAGAGGGTCCACGGGGGATGTGGAGGGGTGTGGCGCCGTCAGGCAGTGGGCAAGCACAGCGTGCTGAGGTCTGGGACCCCCCATCCCCAGGACACTGGCCAAGCAGACAGGCTGGTGCAGGCCTCCCAGGGGCTGGGCCAAGCTGTAGGCCTGTTCCTTTAACTGACTCAATGTGACCCTCCCCGTAACCCCAGGACTATTAGGAGCCTCATATTATAGACGAGGTGGAGGCTCAGAGTTGGGTTCATGTAAGGGGGAGCAGGACAGTTGGGTGGGGACTCAGGCGGTCTGATCGCAGCAGCTGGTAAGTGTGCTGCCATGGGACCCCATTACACAGGCTCATTTCCCCTTTTACCATCCTCTGGGGAGGACTCAGGGGTGCCGCTGTAAGGAGAGGGCAGCATGGGTGTGAGCCCCTGAGCTGGCTGTCCCCCGGACCTCTGTTTGCGGGGTCCATGAGCTGTTTCTGCAACAGACGGATCTCCTCCCCTGAGAGCACACTTGGCTGAGTCCCGGGCAAGGCTTCCCCCTGAGGGGTTCATGGGCCCACAGCAGAGGCTGCCCCGCCGCAGGGAGCAGGGGGAGGGGGAGCAGTGTGGGCCTGCAGATCACCAGGAGATACTTTCCCTGAGGGCTTGGCTCGGAAGAGAGGAGGACAGGGGGTCTCCACCCAGGGCTGGGCGGAGATGCGTCTGGGGATGGCCATGACTCAGATAGGATGATGAGGATGGGCTTTGGAACCGGGTCCTGGGCAAACCCAGCCCTGCCTGAATTCCAGCTTGAGTCTGTCCTGAAAGCGTCCCTGTGTCTCCCGGGGAACATTTGTGCATTGCCCTCGTCGGACATCCAGAGTCACCCTACAGACCCACCTGTCTCTGCTGTCCCTTCCTGATATCGGTCCAGGTGGGGGATCCGCTGGCTCCGCTCGGGCCCACACCCCTGAGGGGCTGATCGTGGAGGCTCGTCAAGACACCCAGTGACCTCACCTGCAGACCTTCTCCCTGAAACCCCATTTCCATTCCAAATGGGACTCCAAGTGTGGACGTGGATGGAAGAGGCCAGGTCAGTGGGTCGGATGACGACTTCTAGCCCGCCAGCGGAGTTGTGACAGAGGAGAGCGCAGGGACGGGGGGCACCGGCGTGGGTTCCCCAGAGAGAAACCCTGCTGTCACAGAACCCCGTAAGCCCGTCCACGGCTGGACCGGACTTCACAGTTCTCAAGGCATTTTTCTTTGCTACTTTCTCCCCAGCTCTCTGTAGTCCTGGGAAACAAGTGGGGGGTCTGGCACCCCTGCTTTACGGCTGAACTCATTGCCTTGTGCTGTGAAAACGCCACCAGCCTTCAGGCTCCCAGGCTGCAGAATTCGCAGACCCCAGCTGAGGTGGATGGGGGCGCCGAGATCGGGTTATTTCGGTAGGGAGTGCGGTTACTCCTGGGGACAGGGAATGGCGTGGACACAGCGGCGAGGGCAAGGTGTGAGAGGAGGAGGGAGGAGGGTCCCCGGGGGATGGGCCCAGAGCTCTGACCTGACTTAGCACCTGCTGGGTGGACCAGCCCCTCTCCTCCCTCCGCCCCACTCTTGGCAGACACGAGCCCGGCAGAATGTTCCCAGGGGTGCAGTGTATGCAAAGGTGGGGTGGGGACTCCTGGTGGAGGGGGTCAGGACGCACGCCCAGTGGGTGTGAGGGGCGGGGTCCGTCTGGCAGCTGCAGGGGCTGGGGGTGTCGCCGCTCAGGCTACACTCCCGAGGTGGCAGCCCGGCTGGCATCCCACCAAAGTACGGCCGCCTCTGGGGTCTCAGCGTGGGCCCCGTTCATTTCTGTGCAGGGGCGGTTGCCCACCCACCAGCCCTCCGCAGCCGGCTCCTGCGGGATCTCCCCCTCCTGGGCGGGGGATCACCTCAGGGCCTGCGTCTCCCTACCCCCTGCCACAGGAGGCAGCCCTCGGAGCCGCAGGAACACGTGGTCTTGTGCGTCCCTCACTTCCAGGAACCGCTCGGGCACCCAGGGATCTGGCAAGTCGCAGTTTGCTGGAACAAAACCAAGTCCCCGGTTGGGTTCAGAAAGCTGTGAGATAGAAAGGACCGTGTTTGTCATCCGGAGGCAGGACGGCGGGGCCGCACCGGTGCATCCCGCTTGAAAGCACCTGTTCGCCCAGATGCTGCTGATCTGTCTGTCGGTGCTTTCATTTAAACCCGGAGCGCAGGGGGAAACATAGGACAAAAGCCCCTTTTCTCCTGGCGGGAGCCTTTGAAACCAGCTGTTTCGATTTCTTGAATCCGCAGATCCCCCACTCCCACCCTGTGAACCCTCCTCTTACTTGTTATCCTTGGGAAATATTCAGCAGGAAAGGAACATCTGGGAACACAGGTTTCCATGGAAAAGACAGCAGCCCCAGCTTTGTTCTCAGCGCTGGCCAACGGAGACCTGGAGACCGTCTCTCGGAGGGCGCGGGGAGCCCCTGCTGGGGTCACTGTGGGGCTGGGAGCCTCCTCTGCTGTCAGCCCTTTCACTTCAATCTGCACTGTTCCACCTGCTGACCCCCCCGGCCCCCCGCCGACCCCCCAGCCCGGCTTCATCGCAGCAGGGATGCGGAGAACGGCCTGGAGCTTCCCCGGCTTCTCCCCGCATCCCCTGCCTCCGCTCGTCCCCGCAACGCACCACCCGCCTCTGCACGACCACCAGAACGTTTCAGCCGTGTTTGTTCACGGCTCTGGGGTGGCCGGTCGGGCTGCGGCCGAGCAGGCCGGAGACGGCCATCGTCTCATTTGGGGCCCAGAGACAGAGAGAGAGAAGGGAGTGGAAGCAGAGTTGGTAGAGTCCCACTTCCTCCTTTCGAGACGAGGACCCAGGCCCAGAGAGACTCAGTAACGGGCCCAGGGTCATGGAGCCTCGACTCGCAGCTGCTCTGCCCAGGGCCCCGTGGGGCGGGAGAGGTGAGCCGGCCCTCAGAGCCAAGTCCTCGGTCGGGGGAGTGGAGTGAGGATCTGGCTGAGCTGAGCTCCGAGGCACAATGACAGATGGCCCCTCCCATGGCTAGGAAGAGGCTTTCGGGAACCGGGGCGTGGCGGAGCCATTTGTCGGCGGGCAGCTGGGGCTGCGGGAGCGAGGGCGAGTGAAGCATAAGGCTCCCCACCTCACCACTGGTGGAGACCGTGGGGCGGACCCAGGCTTTAGACGCGGGGTCCCTGTGTCGTCCAGGTCAGGGCTGGGCAAAGAACATCCTTTTAATTCAAACTGCACTTAAAATCAGAGCTTTTCGATTAATTAGAATTGCAACTCTGATCCTTGCAATTTCCTCTGTGTGTGTGTGTGTGTGTGTGTACACGTGTATGTGTGTCTGTGTATTTACTGTTTTCGGGCTGTGTGTGATACGCAGGTTGTGTTAAGACAAGAATTCTCGAACACACCTGAGAGGAGAATAAATTTTCAGAGGACATTTGGCAAGTGTCTCCAGAGGCCTTTAAAATATTTATGCCCTTTGTCTTAGGAATTGCGTTTCTAGAAGGATGGTCAAGAAAACGACCAGAGATAGAGACAGAGACGCTCATGACTGTCCGAAATTAGAGTCAGTCTTCATACCCCACCCTTGAAGACACAATGCCAGCTGACCGTGCATCTGCTTGGTGAGTCTTTTATAAATCATTTAAAAGCAGCGACGTGGGAAACACAGGTCGCACGTCAGGTGGAAAGGGTGGCACGCCTGTCTGAATGGATCCGGCCAGCTTCTCTTCCCACGTTAGTGTCTTTCTCTGTTCAGAATGTTCACGTCATCTTGGAAAGAGCAAGAAGGGGACAACTTCCATAGCGGCTTCCTCTAGGAGGGGGATTTGGAGTGGTTTTAAGCACCTTCCCGCTGTCCATACTGGCCTCCTGTTATTTTTTACAGGGGTGCACAGGAGCCGAGGTCATGGGCAGGCCGGGGTTGAGATTTGGAGTCTGCGGTGGCCGGAGGTGAGTGGTGGCCTCTCCCCTCTGTCCCAGGTATCGGTTCCCTCAGGCCATGGATCTCCGGGAGGCCTGCGGACGTGGCTTTGGTACTGGGATGAGGATGTGTGTGTGCAGCCCACACGGGCCCCGGGAGAAGTCCAGCACAGCAGACAGACAACACTAGAGAAACAGGATGGTGGCTGTTGCTTGACCATCCCCCTGCCCCCGACCTGAGGACCCAGTCACCATGGCGACTGGTGTGTGTCCTGGGAAGGAAGATGGTCTTGTCGCTCTGGGTGTGCAGGCAGCATGGCCGAGGGGTCCCTGTGGGCGTCAGAGGGTCAGGGGTGGGGTGTCTTGGCCACTCTAGAGTGCTCACGGGGCTGTGTGTCCCTCCATACCCCCCTCCCTCCCTCCGAGCGCCACGGCAACGGTTAGCCTTTGCTCCGGCTGCCCCACCTGCCCGAAGGGAGCCCATGTCTCCTGACTCCCGTGCGGTCCCAGCCCTCCTGTCAGCATGTCCCTCCTTGGGTGCAGTGACGACGCCACCCTCCGCTCTCTCCTTGCTAGCCCACAGCAGAGTGTGGCCTACTGCCATGCCCGCAGAAATCGCAGACTCAGAGAGGTTTGGGGAGCCCCCGGGCTCACACAGCTCCCATGAGAATCAGACGTCCGTTGGCACCAGAACTCAGGCCTTCTGCCTTCACACGTGCACTGTCTTTCTCTGCACCAGTCCTTACAGCATGGGGGGCAGCAGGGTGCTCGTGTCCCTAGAAAGGGCCGGGGCGCTGTCTTAGTGGAGGCACACGGTGGCTGTGGCCGGTGCATATCTTGTCCTCAGAGACGACTGAGCCGAGCTCTCCAGGAAACACACGGCTTCAGTCCTTTCCTGGAAAGGCAACTTCTTCCCTTGGGCAGCCTCTCCTGTGCCGGGACGGGCCCTGTGGAGCAAGGACGCCCAAGGAGGGGGCTGAGTGCGTGGCCTTCCTCTGCGTCGGGACAGGCAGAAAGGACTGGGCTGGTCCCTTGGGCGCCGACTCTGTAGCCAGACTCATGGCCCGAATGCCAGCTCTGCTGTGTGACTTTGGACGCTTTACTGAACTGTTCTGTCCTTGGTTTCCAAGGTCAGCTGGGGTCGTGGGGAGGCCTAAGGAGGAGGGGGTGCCCGGGTCACAGGGATCCAGTAGGAGGCGGTCAGGAGAAGGAGGGATGAGCCCTGCAGGGAGGGGCCCTGGCTCCAGCCAAGGCCGAGTCCTGAAGCTGTCCAGCCGTCTGGCCCGCTGTGGGGTAGCACCCGGCCCTCACCTCCTGGGCTGGGGCCTGGCTTTGCAGGAGGGGGCGACCCGGGACCCTTTGGTCAGGATGCAGCGAAGGAGGTGGGAGGCCCAGGGTACGCCTCTGCCTCCAGGCACCATCCAGCCTGTCCTGGGAAACCAGATGTACCAGCCTTTCATGCCCCCCCTTTGCTGGGGTGGACCGGGAGGGGGCATATTGGGGGTTCCCTGTGGGTTTCGAGGGGTTGCCCGCCTCCGTGCCACACAAAGGAGGCTCTGTAAACCCAGCTCAGCTGCAGAGCTGGAGGGAGGGGTGCCCGGGGGCCCAGGGGCTGTGCAGAGGGCTGTCTGCAGATCCTGGGCCTGTGAGATCCTCCGGGCTGAGCGGGGGGAGGGCAGGCCCTGCCTTTCTGAGCCCTCAGATTTCCCACCATCTGCTGAGTGGGACCCCCTGTTTAAATTCTCCATGTGTCTTCCTTCCACAGAATAATTAGCACCCATTTGTTCCGAGAGCTCGCTGGCAACAGGAGTCATTCACCGTGCAAGAAATCTCCATTTGATGCAAAGTGAGAAATGGCTGGAGGGGGACCCCGGGGGGCTCATGTCTTCTTGCTCGCTGCCATCTGGCACCTCCACTGGCTCCCCCGCCCCATCGGCCGGAGTCTTGCCTTCTGAGGGATGAGGACAGGGATGGGGTCACGGCGGTAGAGGGGGCCTGTCGTCTGGGGACAGCATGGGGAGGGGGCTCATGATGAGGGGCCTGCCGGGCATGGGGAGGGGAAGGCTCTGAGCGCGGCATCTCCCATGCCTGAGCTTCGGTGAGGGAGGGGCTTCTGTGCCAAGCTGCAGGGGGACCCCCAGGGGCCCCGTCCCAGCTCGGGGGTGACGTCTGCCATGGACCCTGTTCTCTGACAGGTTTGCTGCAAGGATGAACATGCGTGCTCCCCACCCTGCCCCATTCCCGCAGAGTGGCCTGGGCCCCGCCTGCCCCAGGGGCTCAAAGCCCCGTGGCTCCTCCTGGGAGCAGTGGGCGTTCATTCCGAGAACTGGAGAACTGGACCACTGCAGTGCAGCTCATGTGCACGTGCCCGGGCCAGTCTCCTGGCTCTCCTACAGGCAAGTGAGTCCCCAGAACCATGCCTCACGCTCTCTCAGCTGCACACCCTGTATATACACGGTCCCTTCTGATCTCCCAAGCACCCTGCCAGGTGGGCGTGAGGGTCCCATCTGAGACCCAGGGGAACAGAGGCACCTTCTTTGCAATTCTGGGCCCCTCTTTGCCCATCTGTCAGACAGCCCGGCCGGACAACTGGCTCCCCCAGGGGTTGTCGGCACAGTCTCTCCCACATGCTGTGTGTTGGGACCGAGGGGAAGACCCTTCCTGGATGGCGCTGGTGGGCCCTGACTGAAGCAGGTTGCTCGATGAGGTCGACGTCTGGGTCGAAGACGTGGGATGGGTCTGGGGTCAAACCCTGGCTTGGCCCTCTCTTAGCCTCTGGCCTGGGCCAAGTCTCTTGATGGGCTGGACCTGTTTCCCTCTCATCCACAGAGTGGGCTCATATCCCTTTTCTGCTTCCCTCCACCTCTAGTGTGAAAGCCAAATAAGATACTAGGTGTGCAAATGTCCTGTGGCCCCATGGATCTCAAAGTGGCGGTCGATTCTTCTGTGAAATGGCAAATGCACATAGTAGGGAATTTAGACTTTGCAGCAGGGGGTGGGAGGAGTTTCTCTCCCCTCCTGACCCCAGCCTCCTCGATCTGCTGCCAGGGTGCAATGTTGTTAATTTGTTATTAATTTTTCCTGTGCTGCTCTTCCTTAGAGATTTTCCATAAGTCGAATATATGCAAAGGCAACATAGTAACTATCAATACATATGTAGCTCACATACAGATGACTCTGGGGTTTTCAGGAATATTCACTTAGCAAATATTCCCCCCTCCCAGGAGCATACCCCCTGGCCCCATCCATGGGAGAACTGGCCGTGACTTGCTCAGGCTAACAGGGTGTGAGGACGTATGACCCAATCTGAACTCCACTTCCTTGGCGGAGCTCCCCGCTGGTGTTTCTGCCACAACCATGGGAGGAACGGGCCCCCAAGTACATGGCTGGCCCTGGAAGTGAGAGGCGTGTGGGTCAGAGCTGCCCCAGCGTGTCCACAGTCGGCCCCACTGTCCGCACATCTGTGAGCCTGACAGTAAATGCTTGCTGCTCCAAGTCCCTGAGTTTTGGGATTGCTTGTTATGCAGCACAAGCTGACGGATACTAACATACGTCCCCTTAGAAAAATCCCGAATGGATGGAATGATGCTGTGGGGACAGCCCTTCTTGCTGCAAGCCTCTGATGTCCATATTCCCCACGGTCTTCAGACCTCACCATGGGGTTTCCAAAAAGCAGCATTGTCCCAAAGTGGTACGTGATTTTTAGGGGATCCCAGAGATGATTTTAAAGGATGCACAGATGTAACATTGAATCACTTTGTGAGAAAATGATTCACTTTTCAAACCTCTTTTGCTCTTCTGGTTACATCCCGGGGAAAGTCCTGGTTGGACGCTGATGCACGTCCACCCATCGTGACTTCTGTCGTGGACACGAAGGGAAGAGGCTCTAGCTTGGGGCTACTGGGGTGGGAGCACCTCGCTTCCACTGTGTCCATTTTTACCGCTTCACTTACTTCATGGTTAGTGACCCCGGCTTTTCGTTTTTGGTGGTGATTGCAAGTTTTCCTTTGAAAATAGAAATTCATTTCATGAAGAAAGGAGCCACTTTGGAAGTTATAAAATAGATCATAACACAAGAGTAATAAGCAAAAATCTGTATTCTTTTTTTAAACTTTTGATTTTTCTTTTCTTCCCATTTCATTTTATTTATTTTTTCCCTCACGACAGGTGCTCTCCTTAATCCCCGTCCCTTATTCCCCCCCTACCCCTACCCTACCCCTTCCCCTCTGGTCCCCGCCACTGTGTTCTCTGTAGTGAAGAGTCTGTTTCTTGTTTTATCTTTCTCTGTTCTTTTTTAAAATCTTTTTCCTTTGCTCATTTGTTTTGTTTCTGCAGTTCCACATAGGAGTGAAATCCTTTGGTAAAATCCATATTCCTGATAACAGTCTCTTAAAGCCAGTTGTGGAAAAGGAGCTTTTCGGTGAGAAAGCTGCCCCCTTCCCCCTGTAGGAGCCACACAGTAGGACTGTGCTGGTGCCACAGCTGGCGTTACCGACCACTCTCTCTGAGCTGAGCCCCTCACCCGGCCCTTTACAAATAGTGTTGGATGTAATTCTCACAGTGACTGGGAGCTGCTGGCAGGGGGGAAAACAGTGCATGAAGGTTGTGGTCTGAGTCTTGCTTTTCTGGGAAATAACTTCAGACTTCCAGAGGAGCTGTAAGGACAGTATGGGGCATTCCCTACGCCCTTCCCCAGCTTCCCCTGATGCCGACCCCTACGTGACCAGAGGACGATCCCCGAGACCGGAGATTTCGCACTGATTTGGTGTTAGTTTCTGACTCACCAATGGGCCTTGTTGGACCCTTGGCAGGTTCTCCTCCGAGACCTCCTTTCTGGCCCAGGACCCCACCTGCGTGTAGACCTGACTGATTTCGTCTGCTTTCAGCCTGGGGCGGTTCCGAGTCTGTCTTTATCTTTTGTGACCTCGTATGTGGGAAGAGCGCCGGCCAGTGCTTTGGGAGAAGGTTGCTCCGTTTGGGTTCGTGGGACGTTTCCCCATGTCTTCCACGGGAGGGCCGTTGGTGGCCGTCCATCCCCTGGTAGCCTTTGCGACGTGGGTTCGTGTCTGCACAGTAGACCTGGCCTCCCGTGAGCCCCCTCGGCCCGGGGCGGCCCTTACCTCCTGGCTCTGCAGGGGCCACGATGGGGACCTGCGTCCGTGTCCCTGTCCCCTGCTCCCCGTGTGGGCCTGAAAGGTGACGGAGCTCAGACTCCATTTCGCCCCCGTCGTCGTGGTTTCTGAGAGGTGCTCACGCTGGCTCAGACGGGCATTGCGAGACCACGCTTTGGACTTGACCTCTTGGATGAAGCTTCGCAGGTGAGCAAATACAGGCGTCCGGGCAGGTGGGAGCCGGGGCCCCTCTGCCAAGGCATCTTGGCCGTCTCTCCTTTCAACTCCAGGAGAGATTTCCCCGATGGATCCTGCTCACCACCTGTCACCAGACCATTGCTGTTTGACTTCTTTTTCCCTTCAGGTTCAGGAAAACGGAGGGAGAATCGCACCTGCTCATGCCTGGGCGATCGAAAGAGAATCTCTCTTTCGCCCCCATCCTCCCTGAACTCCTCCCGCGGCTCGGGCTGAGGATGGACGCTGGGGCTTCACCTGCTGCTGCCGCCACCGATCCCCCACCTCCTGGCCCCGCCAGACCTCGCCGGGTATTGTCCCGAGGAGAAAAGCCAATGACCCGGATGATAACACCTGCCTCTCCCCGGCGTCTGCATAACAGGAAGGTTCTGGACAATCCCTGGGGCTTCAGGGATCCCAGCAAGAGGCTCACGGCTCACGGGGAGTCTGGCTCTCTGAGTCACCACCTCGCGCCGACTGGCTGCACGTTAAAGCTGACACGTGAAGATGAGAAACACGTTACCTGTGATTCTTTGTCAACGTGTGTCATTCCCTGATTTTTCTTGCTTCTGTGCAATGTCTTGGTTTCTGCCCCAGAAATGCAGGGAAGACTGAACAGTTTCTACAGAACGGGGCAGTCGGGGAGCTGGGCTGGTGGGGACGGTGAGGCTGGGGGCTTTGCGGAGGGAGGGTTGGTTAAGACAGAGCCGGGGGACTGGCTGAGAACAGTCCTCAGTGAGTAACAGCAGGGTGGGGGAGGGGGAGGCTCTACACGTTCCTTCTGTCCCCACAGTAACGTTTCTCTGCAAAGTCAGGATTGATTCTCTGTGGCGAGACCAGCGATTCTGTTTACGGCCCCCGGGTTGTGACTGAAGGAGTGTGAGCAGAGGCGATGTGAGTCGTCTGCGGACGGCACGACCCTCCCGTCCCCGGGATGGAGCTTGTGTCCCTGAGTCCCCACGTGGAGGACAGTCCCTGACGACAGCTGCTAGCTTGCCTCAGCTATCACAGAAACAGAAAACCCTCCCGTGTTTGGTGAAGTCCCCGAGATTCCAAGGTTGCTAATCCCTGACTGCTTCTCCTGCCTTGTCCGTGGCCTTGCCGTGGTTCCCAGCTCTCTGTATCCAGGAAGGGCTCAGGGCCGTGAACGGAGAGGAATTGCCGCGTGTCCATGGCATGAAGGTGGGGGAAGGAGGTGACAGTCATTCAGGTTCAGAAATGCGCCCACACGGGTGCCTGCAGACGGCCCGCACAGGCAGGAAAACCGCTCGGTTACAATGGTAAGTTCACGGTGAAGCTGAAATTCCCGAGGGGTTGGGGACGGAGCTAATAGGGCCTTAAACCCACAGCAGCTCTGCCAGATGGCTGCTGCTCCCGCCGTGCTTTCTCTTATGGGTGAGCAGAGGCATAGGGAGGGCGTGGAACCTGCCGGAGGCCATGCAGGATCCGGGCTCAGGAGTCTGTCCTCTGAGTCACCACACAAGACAAGGACGGCCACAGGGGGCCGGGGACAGGCACACACATGCACGGCAGACACAGCGTCTAGACTGTCCTTGTCCCCAGCATGAGCACCGCTCAGCTTTCTGGAGAGACGCCGGTCGCGGCCGTGACAGGAACAGACCTCAGCTTCTAACAACGACTTTAATGAGCTTCTCTGTCTGCTCAGGACATTTTGTTTCCCTCTGGGCAGCTTCCTGATGCTGTGGTTTTGCATACCCTGTTTGCCTCCCCTGCCCCGTCCCTCCCCAGCCCACAGCCTGCCGTGCTGGTGTGTTTGATGTTCCGTAGATACCAAGCATCCTTCCCTGAATAACAAGCAGGATTCACCCTTCAGAGGAACTTGCAATTCCCCTCCGGTGCTCAGGAGGTGTTCTCCTCTGGACGTCTGAACCTTCTTGCAGATCCCTTGTCTGGGGAGCACGTGGGCCTGGTTTTTTAGATCCTAGGCTCAGGGTGACTTCAGACTCACCCAGAAAGTGCTGGGGTCCCCAGAGCAGTGAGCAGCCCTGCCTTGATGTGATGGGACACATTCCTAGAAGTCGGGTCTCAAACATGCATCAGTTCCAGCCGCTAACACCGTAGGACTGAACTGGCATCTCGTTAGGTCCCCAGACGCTGCGGGTTGGGAATGTGGACAGGACCCAGCGGGGGTGGTGAGTCTCTGCTCCGTGATCAGGGGCCCCCGTTGGGTAGACTTGAATGTTGGGGGAGCAGAGCTGCCATCGATGGCGTTGGGCTGGGCACTCCCAGACGTGCCATCACGCACAGTGAGGATAACAGTGGCTCTCCCCTGAGCCGCGTGCAGAGTGCCTCTGCTGGGTTTCCCCAAGTGGTTCAACATCGCGTGCGGCATGGTGGCTGCGTCCCCACAGGAAGCATCCAGAGAGAGGCAAGACAGACCACGTGGCACACTGGTGACCTAGGCGTGGAGGTCATAAGGCGTCTGTCCTCTCGCGCACAGATGTCTGTCCAGGTCCAGCGGGGAGGGAACGTTGACCCCATGGCTCCATGGGGAAGTGGCAAGGCTCCAGGAGAGGACATATGTCACCTCCTTTCACATGGGAACCCTGTCCTCACTGCCTACCACCTGTGCCTGCAGACTCCCCTCCTCTGACGGCTAGAAGCCAGCTCCGCACAACTTAAGCCTCGGGGGATTTACTGGCACAAAGTGGCAGATGCTGAAGGCTTGGCGTAGAGAAGTACCTGCATGGTGGAAGAACAGGGTTACCCTGCGTAGACGCTGCTCAGGGGATAAGTGAGCCTCAGTTTGTGTTTGAATCTCATGGTCACTCTCCCTGTGGTTTAGATGTCGGGGACGGACGATCTGAATGGATTGTTTGGGCCGTGAACTTCCTGCGGGCTTAACTCTGAGCACGTTACTTCATGACTCAGTTTCCTCATTTGTACATCGAGGACACGAATAGTAGCTACCTCATAGGTCATGCAAACTTAAATAAGGCGATGCTTCTGG
Source organism: Enhydra lutris kenyoni (assembly GCF_002288905.1). Taxonomy (NCBI): domain Eukaryota; kingdom Metazoa; phylum Chordata; class Mammalia; order Carnivora; family Mustelidae; genus Enhydra; species Enhydra lutris. The sequence continues at coordinate 1,029,952 of NW_019154166.1, read as the reverse complement.
GGGCATCGGCGCAAGGTGCCATACATGGTGAATTTCCAACAAATGTTGGCTAACAGCAGAGACGGTTGTCTTGCCCGACTTGCTTCGAGCCCAGTACAGGGCCAGGCACAGCGTCGAGGCTCCAGAGGACAGCACGGGATGATTAAATGATGGAACGAACTGAGAAGCCAAGAGCTTCTGCTCTCAACCGTGGCCACCCAGCTCTTTGAGCTGTTGTTAGGAGCTTCTTGTAATTGGGTCAGAACAAGGAAAATCAGCCTCCAAGAATCTCGGTGCATGGAGGTATCAGACCTGCCCTCCTTACAAGTGTTTTCTGTCTCTCTGGTCCTCACTCTGAAAGTACTCTCCAGCGTTGCTGCTCCTGGCCTGAGTCCTTCATGAATACCGCTAGCGGTGCACGAAGCACTCCTCTCCAGAAGGCGCCTCGCGTGTGGACGGGTTGCGTTCCACACCCGCTCTCATGTCAGATCTGATTCATTTTGTATCTAGTTTTGTTAGGTCTCCTCCCTCATTTCAAAGGCATCCTTCTGATGGGACACGGGCAGTGGCAGGGAGGGGAGGCTGAGCAAGGGACGGACGGACGCAGGGAAGTCATGAATGCCCACAAAAGCAACCATGGACATATACCACCCCAGAGCCCCACGGCGGCTCACACTCATGGGATGAGCTCATTGCTGGCACGGCAGCACGTCCCAACCTGGAGTCCTGGAGCCCCAGTCACTGTGAGACAGCCACTGTTCTCGCCACTAGCCATCGGAGTGGCTGGCAAGTGCTGACCCCTTCAGCTGTGGTCCCAAGAAGGTGACAGTGATTGCCGCTGGCCCACGGGCACACGCTCTGGGCTCTGTGGGCTCTAAGTGGGTTACCTTGTGGCTGAAGGTGATCAATCCAGCTTCCTGGCCAAGATGTTGCTTAAATGGGTCAGGGCGAAGATTTAACTCTGTCTGCTGTACCTGAATTCTGGGCCTTCCCCATCAGGGCTGACAACTCCCTCTTTCTCACTCCTCCCTGTCCTCCCCACATCCCACCTCATCTTGGGACTCTGGGGAATCAACCAGTATATATCTAACTCAATTCGATAATTATTGGTAGAGTGGAGTGGTGGGCACCTAAGGTCTTTGTGTCATGGCTGTCCCACTGTTCCATCTCTAGTTTCAGCTGCAGCTGTAGGGGTGTGGCTGCGGTTGAAGGCTGAGCCTGGATCATGGACACACACTGAGCCCCGATCATTACCACAGAGTGAGCCCTGATTGTGGTCACAGACTGAGCCTGGATCGTGGTCGCAGACTGAGCCCTGCTCGTGGTCACAGTCTGAGCCCTGATCGTGGTCACAGACTGAGCCCTGATTGTGATCACAGACTGAGCTTGGGTCATGGTCACAGACTGAGCCCTGATCGTGGTCACAGACTGAGCCGGGATCGTGGACATACACTGAGTCCCGATCATGATCACAGACTGAACCCAGATCGTGGTCACAAACTGAGTCCCAGTTACAGTCATGGACTGAGCTCTGATCACAAGGCAACACAGTGAGAGAAAGATTGGTAGTGGTTCAGCTCAGGTTACCCCCACGTCTGCAGTCACAGGTGGGAGAGCCATGCCCTCTCATGGGGACATACGGAGAAGAAGAATCAGGGTAAACGAAGCCTGCTCATGACCAGAGATGGTGACAATTGTGGCAGCTTGCATCCTCAGGCTTCTGACTCAGAAAAAGCCTCTTCAGTTTCAGGCAGAGCCTGACGAGGTTCCCAGAGCTCTGTCTTGCCGCCTTCAGTTTACAGAGGTTATTGTGTTTTGCAGGAGAATTAACTGCCAATTAAATTTCTGAAAAAAGTGTTTGAAACTCTTACAAGTTGTGCCTCATTGTTTTGCAAGATTGGGTACACAATGTAATAAATCCATCTGCAGATTAATTTCCCTCACTCACGGCTTCTGATGTCACTGCTCTGCTACTGTGTGCCCCCGTGAGCTGGGCAGTCGGGGAAGACGGGCGGCTCAGACATAGCGTCTGTCTTGCAGGCAGCTCCCTGTCTAGAAGGAAGGCAGAATTTCCTCAGAAATAAAGGCCACAGGCAGAATGAGAGCATTTCATCAGGAGGAGATGGGCAGGGCTCTGGGCTTCCAGATGGGGAAGGAATTCTCCTGATTTTGAAAGAAAGCGGGAGGTGCCAGGAACTAACATTCATGGAGCTCGTGCTTCGTGCCAGACCCTGTTATGGACGTTTTGCATCTGGGATCTCATTCAATCCTCAGGACAGGGCTGTGAGGTAGGGTGATCACCCCCATTTACAGATGGGGGAACTTGGTCCCAGGCTGGCTGGGTGACCGGCCTGAGAGCTCGTAGCCAGCACGCGTCAGTGTCTGGACTGGGACGCGCCGAGACGTCTGATGAAAACATCTCCCATCAAGCGCACCACTGAGGACAACCTCTACCCACATGGTCCGTAGCCTTCCTGCTGCCCGTTGGGACACAGGAAGAGCTGGCCCAGGTCTAGACGCCCGAGATGCTGAGATGGAATGATTCTGAGTGCCCTGAAGACAGAAGCCATTTCTCCCTTGGGACCGGAGAAGAAATGACCGATCTATCATGTTTTGAGTATCTCCTTGGTGCTTCCCATGCGTTTTTCATGGAGCCTCACTCTAGGAGGTAGGCATTATTAGCTGCAGTTTTTTAAGGAAACGAAGGCAAGAGACATTAAACATCCTCTCCGAGGTCACCCACAGCAGGTAACGGGTGTGGGGCCATGGGTGCAGCCTGGTCTGTCCGGGTCTGCGTCTGCCTCCACCTCTCACCACGCTGTCTCCCTCCTGGCGTGCTGACATGCAGCTTGGCGGTGAAGGGCTGTCCCGAGGGGGACGCTGCGGGCTGTTCTTGGACGTTTCTGTAATTGGGATAAGGCAGAAGGGATGGCTTGTTCTGAGACTGAGGCTCTAATCCTGGTTCTGTGTCCCCATCCCCACCTGGGTCCTTAGATGGAGCTGGCCATCCTGTCTACCTCTTCCTGTGGTCCAGGCTGTCCCGTGGTAGCTACTCACTCCTGGACACAGATGATTCTCTAATCCGGCTGGACGCTTCCCGATCTCTAGCTCGTCCCCTGGTCTCCTGGACGCCTCCGTCCACGTGACCCTGGGAATGCAGCCCAGCACACTGGACAAAGCCGGCCCCTTCTCCTGCCCATGTCCCCACCTTCCCCGTCTCAGTGAGTGAATGGCACCAACTTTCCCTCTCTCACTCCTACAAATATCAGCATGGTGACTGTCCTTTCCCACCGCTGCACCCCTGCACCGCTGCACCCCTGCACCACTGCCTTGGCTCCAGGCTTGTCCCTTCCCTGGAGCTGTCACTGCCTCTGTATCGCGTGGTGGCCTGGGCCCTGGGTTCCAACCAGCTGTGTGCACGGCCTGTGCCCTGTTAATCTCCCTGTGGCTCATTTTCCGTATAAGCCAAGTGCAGGGTTGTCGTGTGGAGTCACGAAGCAAGTGGGAAGCATGTAGAAAAGGATGTTGCCTAATGCTACTGCTATTTGGGTAAATCAGAGGATGCCTACTGCTACTCACAATTGTTTGCTGGCTCCTCGTGGCCTCTAGATTAAACCCAAGCTTCGTACCCACCTTGCTATCAGGCCTCTGACTGCCTCCCTAGCTTCATATCCTGTGTCATGGAGCTCATCTCGTACCCCTGCCTCTACCTCCCAGCTATCCTCATTCCATCTATCTGCTGGAAACACGGATCTCCAGGCTGCGGCACAGAGAGGGAAACCAAGGCAGAGCCCAGCAGGGGTCTGGCGCTGAGGAGCTGGACATGGAGAGAGGTGGAGAGGTATCTGGGGACGTGGGAAGAGCCACACAGACAGAGCTCAGAGGGCCCAGCTCAACTGTTGAGTGAGAACCCCTGCGCCTGCCAGGGACACTTTGTGCAAAAGATCAGACGTGACAACACCCCATGCTTTCATGGGGCTGAGGATAGTGCCTGTTCCCACCAGCCAGGCTGGGAGCTCAGGTCCACAAGGCACCGAGTTGGGTCGCAGGAGGCTCTGCCTTGGGCAGGGGGAGATGAACACTGCTCTGGCCCTGCCTGACAAGCCTGGAAGACACACTCCAGGAGGACCGAACTGCTTCCAAGTAACTTAGCTGCACCCCAGAATACAGCTCAAGGACATGTCAGGGAACCCCAAAATATCCAGCACCCAACAAGGGGGAATTTACAAAATCTCGTAGCTAATACGAAGGTATCCCCCACATGGAGAATCAGGAAAACACAATCCATAATGAGGACAGACATCGACGGTCAAAATTGACCCAGAATGGAAACAGGTCTTAGAATCATCCAATGGGGGCGTTGAACAAATCACTGTAACAGCATTCCGCGTCTCAGGAAAGCAGGTAGGGATGTGGGGGATGATGGAAGGAGACGACCGACATGTAGCTTCCAGAGTTGACGCTGTGGCCACAGATGTAAAAGCCCCTGAGCAGCAGTAACTCAGACCATGTGTCATGGAGGAAGAGATTTGAGAACTCCAAGACAGAGTGGTGGGAAGTAGGCAAAATGAAGCATGCAAAGGGAGGAAAACTTTAAAAATGAGCAGAGCCCCCCACTGTGGGCTATGCAGCCCCCTCAAAGTTCTTCTTTTTTTTTTTTTTTTAAAGATTTTATTTAATTATTTGTCAGAGAGAGAGAGAGGGAGGGAGAGCAAGCACAGGCAGACAGAATGGCAGGCAGAGGCAGAGGGAGAAGCAGGCTCCCTGACGAGCAAGGAGCCCGATGTGGGACTCGATCCCAGGACGCTGGGATCATGACCTGAGCCGAAGGCAGCTGCTCAACCAACTGAGCCACCCAGGCGTCCCACTCAAAGTTCTTTATAATGCATCATCAAAGCCCTGGGAGAGGGGCGGGTGGAGAAAACACTGGAAGAAGGAATGGCTGAAAAATTTCCAAATTTTATTAAGACTATGAACCCACATTCAAGAGACTCAACATATCTCAAGCACATGAAGGCACACCGTAACCCACCTGCTCAAAATCACAGGTGTATGACAAACATTGTCATAAGCTTTCTCGCCTCCCCTTTGTTCTCCTAAAAAACTCATTTGTCTTCCCTAAAGAGACCCATTTGTGCTTCTCATAGGAGTCTCTTCTCTCTCTTCCCTTTTCCCACTAGGTTAAGCATATGAACCCCAAATTCTAAACACCTGTTTGAATTACCCATCTTTGAGCACTTCTGTGTGTATGAGCAACGTACGGGTAAATAAATGCTGTGTAACTCTTCCTCTCACTTATCTGCCTCTTGTCGTTTTAATTAGCAGGCCCCCGAGCATTGAACCTAAGAGGGTAGAGGAAAAGTTTTTCCTCCCCTACGCTACTCCTCTCCAGGGCCTCAGCCTCTCTCGCAGGTGGGATTATCTAGGATTATCCCCACAAATGTGTGTTTCCTAAACCTACCAGGAATTCCTATTCTAGAATAATTCGTCCTTCTTTCTGCATAGGTTTAGGAAAACCAGAGCTAGCTTCTTTGGCGGCAGGATTAAGATAAGTCCAAATTACTCAAAGGAATTTCACATTTTTGGGCCAACTGCTATTGACAGACTCTCTGGGTTCAAGAAAACCTATCCCTTAGGGAGAGTACAAGAAGAAAATTGCAAAGCTTTTGTCAAAAATATTTAGCCACTGAAAGTTCTATCTGTTTAATAGAACTAGTTGTCCTTTGTCCTCTTCCCCCAAGTAAGAGCCTCTGCTGATTGTGCTGGCAATTTGAGAGTAAGACACTTTAAAAAGTAACTAAATATCTAGTTCAAGGTGGTAGACAGGGCATACCGGCAGCCGCCTCCTCCTGCCCTCAATTCTGAGAAGTGACTGAAGTAATTATTTTAAGAAGGTCCCGTAACCATGCTGGCAAGGAAGGAGATGGCAGTAATTATGAGAAGTCCCTTCTCAGGAGACGGAGCAGGGCAGCTGTGCAGTCACAACACTCCCGAAGGAGAGACCCCACAGAGGATGAGGTGGGTCCTCAGTGTGGCAAGCCTTGGGACCATGAGCCAGGGAGGGAGCACCTCCAGGCGCCTGACGGACGGTCAATGGGGATGCAGTTCTTTCATCCAGTGACAGTGGTACTCCTGTGTCTTGTTTCAAAGTCAGAGAGGCAGGGCAGGGGCTAGGGTGGTGGATAGCACCCCAGAAAATCCGGACAGCCCCCATGTCCATATCAGTTAGCGTCCTCCCCTGACCCAATCTCCCCATCATCATGAGGGAGGCTGGCAGCCAGCTCCTTCCTCCGTGTGGGCTCTTGAAGGCTGACACACCGTCTCCTGCCTGGTGCACGGGGAAGTTCACAAACAGAGATGAGCACACAACCAGAAACCAGAAACCAGCAACGTTTGAGGGAACCAGCACCACCCGCAACACCAAACACAACAGATGATCTTTCGTCTGAAAACAAAGGTTGGAAAAGCAAGCAGAGCGGGACTCTGAACACTGATGTTCATGGCTATTGTTAGTAAGAGGTGAGAAGATTCTGCAGCCCTGCGGTCAGTCAGCACTGATGCCCTCGTTCACAGCAGCTCTGCCCACAATAGCTGGAAGCTGGAAGCAGCCCGAGTGTCACCTGACAGATGAACGGACACACGATGGGGTAAATCCACACATGCGCCCCGGGAAGAAGGGAATTCTAACACCTGCTAGTGTGGGAGAGCCTCGAGGACACAATGCCGAGTGACATGCCCCCGTCACCAAAGGACAGGTACCGTGTGATTCCTCTTGGATGAAGTCCTCAATGTGGCCAAATTCACAGAGACGGAGAGCCGATGGCGGCTGTCGGGGGCCGGAGGCCAGGAGGATGTGGGAGTCGGTATTTCACAGGCACCGAGATTCAGGTCGGGACGACGGAAGAGCTCTGGAGGTGGGCAGGGAGGAGGGGTGCGTGTAGTAGCCACAGCACACTCAACCCTTACGAAAATGCTAATCCCCCCAACTTTATTATGGAAAAATTGGCAAATATAATTGTTTGTATTTAAAGTGTACAAAGTGATAGTAGTGTAAAGTCTGAAGGTCTTTTTATTTTTTCTTTTTTGCAAGGTGAGCACCTGACTTACGTCTCGATTGTCTGGGTGTTGGCTTCCAAGCTGGCTCTGTCAATAAACACGTGCCAGGAGCCCCTGGGGGGCTCAGTCGGTGGAGCGCCTGACCCTTGATTTTGGCTCAGGTCATGATCTCGGGGTCGTGAGATCAAGGGGACTGTGCTTGGGATTTTCTCCCTCTCCTTCTGTTCCACCCCTGCTCGCTCTCTCTCTGAAAAAATAAAAATGGGTGTCTGCCCTGAGGCCAGATCAAGAGCCCCTTCCCCCCTCTTTAATTTCGGAGACCCTGAATGATTTTGGTAAGTGACCACTTGTGTTTTCTCTGCCCACACTTTGAATCGCTGCTCTTAGGTTTCAAAGTCACCAATAGAGTGAGCCCACAAAACCTTAGGCTCCCACCCTGGACCCCAGCGAAAGCCCCCGGCCATCCATGCTCTCTCCACCCCTGGTCTCGCTGTGCTGTGTGATTTCCGGGTCCTTCATAAGCCATAAGTTCTAATTTCTCCAAGTTTCCTGATGGCTGCCGTGGAAGGTTGTCTTGCAATCATCCTAGGACCCACGAGGGCTGGTCCCGGCACAGGATCGGATATTGATGGACTGAGAGCGGCACAAAGCAGTGACGGTTTGATAAACACAGACAGTGTGGGGTGTCACCAAGAGCAAGAGGAGGCCACACGTTCAGCCCGGCATGTGGGCATTGGGAACGCTGGAGATGCACTCTTAGTAACTTCCAAGCGCACGACACTATGTCCATTCCGAATGCTGGATACTCTGTATTCGCTCTTCTTATAACCGAACCTTTGTATTCCTTGTCCACCATCTCCCCATTTCCCCAACCCCCAGTCTCTGCAACCACCACTCAACTCTCTGTTCTGATGAAATCAGCTTTTTTTTTTTTTTAATTCCCTAGATAATTGATACTATGCAGGATCTTTCTCTGGCTTATTCACTTAGCCTAATGTTCTCCAGTTCCATCCATCTTGTCACAAAGGCTAGGTCTCATTTTTCTTATATGTCTGAATAATATTCGTGTGTGTGTGCGTGTGTGTGTGTGTGAGTGTGAGTGTGTCATCCTTTCTTTATCCACTCATCTGTCAAAGAACGTGCAAGTCATTTCTGTACCTCGACTGCTGTGAGTAATGCTGCCTTGAACATGGAGGTGCAGACATCTCCCTGAGATATGGTACTCATTTCCTTTGGGTCTCTGCCCGGGAAGGGGATTGCTAGGTCGTAGGGGAGCTCTATTTTGAAATTTTGGAGGAACCGCCATATTGTTTTCCACAGTGGCTACACCAGGCGGCTTTCCCGCCAGGGGCGTGCAAGGATCCGGTTTCCACACACTCAATGACACTCATTCTTGCTTATCTTCTTGGTGATAGCCTTCCCGACAGGTGTGAGGTGACATCTCACTGTGGCTTTGATTTCATATTTCCCCAGTGACGAGGGATGTTGAACCCATTTCTGTATACTCGTGAGTATGTCTGCTGTGGGAAAATGCTGAGATCTTTTGCCCACTTCTAAATAGGATTACTTGCTTTTTTGTGTTATTGAGTTGTATGGGATCTTTATATATTTTGGGTATTAACTCCTTACTGGGTTTGTGGTTTGCAAACGTTTTCTCCCATCTGGTAGGCTGCTTCTTCAGCGTGTGGATGGCTTTCTTCGCGTAACTGTTGAGTTTACTGTATTCTGCTTGTTTATTTTAGCTTTTGTTGCCTTTGCTTTGGTGTTTTATTCAAGAAATCATTGCCAAGGGGTGCCTGGGGGGCTCAGTGGGTCAAGCCTCTGCCTTCAGCTCAGGTCATGATCCCAGGGTCCTGGGATCAAGCCCCGAATCGGGCTCTCTGCTCAGCGGGGAGCCTGCTTGTCCCCGCTCTCTCTCTGCGTGCCTCTCTGCCTACTTGTGATCTCTGTCTGTCAAATAAATAAATTAAATCTTAAAAAAAAAGAAATCATTGTCAAGACCAATGTTAAGTATAATTTTCCCTATTTTTTCTTCTTTCACATAATGTTAAGGATACTGTTAGAAGACTGTAAGTTTGTTAAAAACCACAAATTGAGGTTTGTTTGGCATGTGAAAAACTGTACTGACTTAATGTGTGCAACTCAGTGAATTTGGGGTAAGTAATTAATTATTATTATTATGTAGAAAAATGTAAGTGTAGGTAGGTGTGATGAAAAGCTAAGAATAACCAGTGGGAGAATACATAAATATATGAATTCCAAACTTAGAAGAAAATTGAAACAAAGCAGATTTTATCAATTCAACTAACTCTAGAAAGGGAAACATAAGAACATCGAGAAAGTGTGGAAAACATGAAATGTTTGACAGGAGTTTGCGTCCAAGTAAACCACAACCATGTGTTCAATTGATTTATAAAAAGAGACTCGCAGAATGAGTAAGAAACCTCAGATCCATAGAAGTTGCTTACATGAGAAATCCTTAAGACAAAATGACAAGGGAATATTGGAAATAAAGAGATGAAGGATAAAAGCAAATGTTAGCAAATAAAGCTGGCATAGTGATATTAATATCAAGCAGAACAGAGTTTAATGTGGAAAGCCTTATAAAGGGCAAATAGTGATATCGTTTATAAACAAAAGGAACCATCTGGCTGAGAATGACCACAATTATGGGCCTTTGGGTGCCGGCACCAGAGATTTGCAATATTAAATCAAACCCAAGTGGAAACACAAGAAGTATACAAAGTTGCCATCATGTAGAAAACCCAAACAGAAATGCAAGGAAAGATTGGCAAAACCCCATACTTGACCCATAACAACAAAAAGATAAAAAATAATTGTGAAAATAGGGAATTTGAATAGAAAAATAAAAAAACTCTGATTCTGTTAGTTTTGTGCCCAACAGAGAGGAGAGTTCTGTTTTTAATCATATTACTTGTAATTATGTTTCAGATTAAAAATGAACCCAAGTTGGGTCGGGAAACGTACGTGCAAAATGCAGCAGAAAGGGATATTTACAATAAAAGGAAATCAGAGTCTTACTTGAAAGTTTTAGAAAATCACATGCACACTTTGCAGTACTCTCGGGTTAAAGAAGACATCTCTTTAGATATCAATAAAAAAAAATGCGTAGAGCTAACGTCTGCAGTCAGACAGCCTGGTATTCTGAGGGAAATTTGTCGCTGTAAAAACTTTTATAAGAATGAAAGGGTTTGAAATCAAATTCATGTTTCAGCCCAAGATGCTAGAAAAAAAATCACAAATACAAAATAAAACTCCACTTTCTATTCCTATTTATTTTTATCTTTTTAAACTCCCACCCCCCATTCCTATTTTGAAAAAAGAAAGCTCCTCAAAGTAGATGTAGAAGAAGACTTGCTTTATTTGATAAGGGGTGTTTACGAGGGACCTACAAAACACGACCCTCGATATTTCTGGGGTAGGAAGGTGACAAGGGTGCCGCTGCTCAGTGCTGTCCCTGGGCCGCATCCCCTGGCCCTCAGGATCATATGGGAGTCCCAAGGTGCTCGTCACCCCCGGTTCCCCCTGCGCACTTGCCCCACGGTCCCTGGGGGTGGGGCCCGGATGTAGACGCCTCACAGAGCTTGCTAGGTCATGGAGTCCAAGCAATTTGCATTCTCCAGAAATGAGACAAAGGAAAGAAGTACAAGGCACAGAAGCCAGAGAGGAAGAGACAAGACCGTAGGATTATTTACCTACACGTTAATGAGAAACACCCAGCAGCCTGGAAAAAGTGAGTAAGAGAGTTTGGAGGGTGTTGGAATACGAGATCAGCAAAAAAAGTTAATAGATTTTGTATATGTTTTCCATAATACATTAGAGAATGTAATGAAAATCTCAGGAAAAAAATAACAAAAAAACCAGAAATACGAGAAAACCCTAAAAAACACGGAAGACCTTATTGAAGGTGATTGTGTTTTCACCAAAGAAAACCTAAATCATCCGAGAGCTGATACCGTCTCCACAGACAGGAGCGCTCAGTTGTAAAGAAGCCAATTTCCTCGAAATTATCTATAATCCCAATGCAATTTCCAACAATATCTATTGTGGAACTTTCTAAGCAAATTCTAACATTCATAGGAAGGAGCTGATGGACAAGCATGGTCAAGACAGATTTGTAAAAGGTGTCTGTGATGTTCAGTATCTCCTCCTATAAGATATCAAAACACAGTATTGGGCATTAGTAACAAAGCGTGGTGTTGGTATTGGGGAAAAAAAGAGAAATCAACCAATGAAGCAGAACAGAGAGCCCAGAGAGAGACGACACACGGGAATTTAGTCTCCAATAAAAACGGCGTCTGAAATGAATGGGGAGGGATGGGACCGTCAGCTCACGTTAGCTGCTCACAACAGAAAACCCACACGAATGGCTAAAACAAGAGAACCCCTGCTTGTTTGTGCCTCGCATAGATGAGAGCAGGGGCACGTGAGTCTGGGACGAGCACGGCTCCCCGGACCACATTGCTCCCCGGTGCACCGACCTGATTCTCAGGTTCACCTGGGACTCAGGATGCTTGTGCTGTCTTAACCCTTTTAAGAATCTGCCTGGATGCCTTACCCGATGACATGTGCTTACAAAATTCAGGCTACGTGATTCCTCCAGCAGACCCAACACACCATGGTGGGGAAGGAAGAACATAGAAACTGCAGGAAAAGGGAGAAGGGGTCACACAGAAGTTACTGATACACGGTCTCTGGGCGGGAAGGGTGAAGATGCCTTATTTGGGGAGCAAGGTAAAATATTTGTTTACCCAGTCTGGCAGTGCCTCCGTTCTGTTCTCTGGGACAGGGTTGCCAGACTTCGCAAATAAAAATACAGAGCATTTAGTTAAATATGCATTTCTGATAGTAATTTTTAAGTACAAGCCTATCCCCAGTCTTGCACTAGATACTAGAACATCATCTGTTGTTTGTCTGAAATGCGTATTTAACTGGGCACCTGGGCATCGTCTCACGACCCGGCCAGGAGCATCGTTTGTCCACTGTCTTTACGGCGGCATCTGAGGTGGATACTGGAGGGTTTGTTCATGGAGGCTGGATGACTTTTAGAGCCCATTTTCTGCAGAAATTGCTTTAGAAATTTGAGTCATAAGCTCTTGATGGCTGGCCATGATTATATTTTATTTTAAAATATAGGGGCGCCTGGGTGGCTCAGTGGGTTAAGCCGCTGCCTTCGGCTCGGGTCATGATCTCAGGGTCCTGGGATTGAGTCCCGCATCCGGCTCTCTGCTCAGCAGGGAGCCTGCTTCCCTCTCTCTCTCTCTCTCTGCCTGCCTCTCTGTCTACTTGTGATCTCTCTCTGTCAAATAAATAAAATCTTTAAAAAAATATAAATATTTCCTCCCCTTCCTTTCTTTCTCTAACTATCTACCAATGCTATAATTTCCAACAAGGCTTGCAGCCTCAAGGTCTGTTTCTTGTTGATGTCATGGGAGTGCATCCTTGGTTGGAGATCTTGATCAAGATTGGCTTGCAAGCCTATTTACTAGGATGTACCCCACCATCCCTACTGAGAGCCGGAGGATTCTCGAAGAAGCCATTGGAAAGAATGGACGGGGGTGGGATGAGGGAGGCAATGTTCTCCATCTCACCTGTGCTGGCAGGCCCACCGGCTGTGTTGGTGAGTCATTAGTCTTCTCTTTTGAAGCCTGCAATTATTCAATTATAGCTTCTAACTGCTTCGGTTGGAGACAGAAAAAGCAGCCAGCTCTCTCCACCTTGCAGAGCTCTAAATGTTGGGATTCTCCGTCGACTTTGTCTGCCACTGGCAGTTTTCCTTAGCAATGAGGCATTTCTCTTTATTCCTGCTTGTGGGATGAATTCATGTCCATCTTGTTGGGCTTTGATAAAAGCCATGAGAAGGAATCGGCTGATTCGAACTTTCTGGAATTTTCTGCATCGTTTCCTTTCATACTCTCGTCTCACATCACAAGAGGCCTCCTTTTGGAAGGTGAAAGGCTGACCTAGTATTTTTCCTTCTCATAACCAGGGTCACCAGCTGTCCAACCTGCAGAATCTGAGTTCATAACAGACCCTCTTCACCTCCTACCTTCAGACCTTCGCATACTTTGGGTTCTTTTATTTGAGCACCTCATTTCTGGCATCAAAAACCTGTATCACTTACGATTAGATTAGCTGCATGTAACAGAAAACCCATTATGTGATTTAGCCAATAAAGCTGAATGAACTACTTTTCATAAAAATATGAGCTGTGTCCGGGGTTGGCACGGCAGCAGCATGGACACCGGAACATGACCTCTCCCAGGCTTCTGTCTTAGCATCCTGAGTGAGAGGTTTCCTTCCACACGCTGTTCTCATGGTCCAAGATCCAGCTGCCAAAATGCTTCCCAGGCAGGAAGAAGGACGGGAGGGGAGGGAGGATGGGCATTTTCTGGAAGAGCTAAAGCTGCTCTTTAGAGATCTTGCCTAGGGCGCCTGCTGGAAACTTCTGTTTACCTCTAATGATCCACTCTTCTTTGACATGGAAAGAGCATCTGTGCAGTTTGATACTGTGTATACTGTATTTGTATCTACAGGTATGTACAGCCCCAGGTGCATCTCTGTCTCTATCTGTATCCATATCCCCATCTGCATCTGTACATTCATAGTCCTGAAGGTATAGTCACCAGTCTAAGAACAGGGGTACCTTCGCAAAGGAGGCTTGCAGTCTTGGAACACGATGCTGGGCATTGAAGAGTGCTGTGATCATGAAAGGGAATTTACAGACACATGTCTTGTAAATTCTATCGGTGCGCACAGATCATGACGTGTCGTTATGTCTATTTGTGTTACGTTGTATAATTTAGGGTGCAATTTGTGTTACGATGCATCGCCATGTAATTATACTGCAGTGTGCAACGCTGTGGAGGGAGAGCAGAGATAGGAGGTAAAGAAATGTCAACTAATTTAACGTATGTGAAAGTGCCAAAGTGTGAGCTCACATTCAAGGTTACTGCCGAGTTCACGGCTCACCTGACTCTGAGCCTGGGACTCTTTCCATGAGACTTCTTGCAAATTTTACCTTATTCACCCCTCTTCACCTAATTACTATGCCACACGTGGTCACTGGCTTGTTTTTCTTTTCCTTTAGGTCTATTTACCCATATCACCTATGCTGTTACATCAACATGGGGATTTCTTAGGTTGCCAGAAAATTGCCCTTCATTGAGCACAGCCCAGAGCTACTGATCAGTTAACTTGGACCTGGGACCAACCCATCATCCTGCATCCCAAGGCAGAGTGGTCATTTTACAGAGCTGTTAGCATCCCGGGAAAACATGAATATTTATTTTTAAAACTCTAATACATCCTTTGTGTTCAACATGATTATCCATACTATTGCTATGAAGCTGGTATTTTAAATATTCTGTGGAAATAGTATGGATTCTAGGAACTTCTGGGATCTGCCTTGAAAGGAAGGGAGGGATCAGAGTCTGGGGTTGGCTGGTGGAAACCGATGGCTGGGCTGAGTATAAAACCCCAGGGAGCTCGGAGGAGCTTCAAACGGACCCGGTCACTGAAAGTCCAAGCGCATGAGCCAGGCTCTGTGCACAGGGAATTAAGCCACGTGCCTGGTCGCATAACATTTCCATATTGAAAATGTATTAATCAATATTTATTCCACTTTAAAAACTGCTATTGTATCACTCTCAGTATTCACAGCTGAGCAATACTATGAATTAAATGCATCTTCAATTATTCAAAGCTGCTCCTAACAACACCTAAATATTGTGTTTTAATGAATTGTACTTAATTTCTGTACCGTTGGGAGACTGCCTGAGTGCAGCTTCCTCCCAGGCTACGCGTGGTGTGTCCTGAAAGCCCGCTCCGGCTCCCACCCTCCTCTTTTGCTACTGAGCCAGGCAATGCAGGGTGATACTCTCTCTGTTTACCATGGAAGGTTCCGGGAGGGGAGTGGGCACAGGGAGGGGATGCGACAGCTGGTTACCAGGTTGGGAGGTGTGTAGGAGGGAGGAACGGAATCCCCCAGTCTCAGGTTTCAGAAGAGGGAAGGGACAACTGAGTCATGTCACTGCCTTCTCCCAGGGGCTAAGGTCCCCAGATGCTGAGACCCAAACCCAGGAGGGAGAAGAGAGGAAGGAAGGGTTCAAAGTCAGTGCACTTCCTTTGCTTGCCGGGCAGGGGTGTGTCAGGCACATGGGGCCATAGTGCCCCATCCCTGCTCAGCTCATGATCGACCAGGGAGGGGGGCAGCATCTCCTCGTTACTCCATGAAACTGACTCGTTCTCACAAGCCAGGGTTGCATGCTTTGCTGACGGTCGCTGATGCTACCTTCACTGTCCCTCAGGGTCTCAGGCGGAGAGGCTATCCTGGCTGGGCCAGGAGAGAGCTCAGGGCCCGAGTCCATACAGGGGTCAGGTGCGCCGTGGGCCCACTTCCTGTTGTGCCAAACCCTAACCCTATGTCGTTAGCTTGCATCGCAGCTAGGACTCATCACCTTCCAAATACTATTTATTCAGTTAATTTTGTTTCTTGTTTGTCTCTCCCCCCCACGGGACTATAAGCTCCCAGGACCAGTGTTTCAATTGCCTTGTTCACGGATATATCTGCAGGACTCGCCTTGCGAAAATCCGTTGGATAAATGGAATAAATTAATGAACTACCTGCTCTCCTTCACCGCTCACACCCATGCCACTGCACTCGCTGGGACAGTTGCTGGAAAATTAACTCAGAAATCTCAGTGGTTTGACAAAGCGAAGACTTATTTCTCATTCGTGCTGCATGTCCAGCCCCGCTTAGCAGGGCAGGCGTGGGGCGGGCTGGGGCTCACGTGGTCACTCAGGGACCTGAAGTGAGGGTGTTGCTCCATCCCAAAGGGAGCTGACCACGGGGGTGCTGGGACAGAGAGAGGGCCAGACGCTGGCTTTCCTGAGCTTCGGCACAGAAGGAGCACAAGTCACACAGGTCCTGCCAAGCTTGCAAGGTGTGGCTGGGAGGTGGGGGAGTCCCTGGGGTGCTGTGGGGTTTGCTGTGTCTGCCCACTCAGCCCTTTCACGCTCACTGGCCCTCACCCGTTCACACCCACTCATGCCCACGGGGGCTCTCAACCAGAGCCCCTCCTTCCCCCTTAACTTCTGTCTCACGTCCGTTGGCCGTACGCTCCTTGAAATGCCCAACTCACGCCTTGCCTGTTCTCCCCGCCCACCACACCTGCTGTGTCTACACACAGCCGGACCGCATCTAGCTGCCCAGACTCCATTCCTCTTGTTTGTTTCCAATCCAATTGGTCTTGGGTACGGCACTGGGGAGGGGGGGTGCTAGATGCCATCTTTTGGGATACGGGGTCTCCTTGGCCATGTCCAAACACGCTACCAACTCCCACATGGCGGCAGCAATACTTGTAGTAATCCTCGATTGAGCAAACACTTTTTGTTCAAAGAGCCCCTTAGGTGTCCATCAGTTCCTGCTAGAAACATCGTTTGCATTGATGGAAGCCGGTGCTTTAGGGAGCCTGCAGAAAACGCTTGGGTTTCTTTGTGTTGCTGGGGCAGCCTGGGAGCTCGAGGCCACTGAGCAAAGTCAGCAGAGGTGCTACCTTCCCCCCTCCCTTGTGGCCGGTGATGCCACCCCCAGTGCAGGAGTCGGGACCTCGCTCAGGCAGAGGCTGGGCATGGTCCCCAACCAAGCACTTCAGCAAACCACATTGTGCGTTCTGTCCTCGATATGGATCTTGACCTCCAAGGAGTCGAAACTGGGGTCCCCTGGCTCCCCAATTTCACTCTGCATCTCAGGCTACCTGGAGATGCCAGGTCATGCCAAGAATTTTCCGAGACTGGGAAGAGCTCATTTGGGGAGCTCTGCCTGGGGTGGGAGGAGATGGCAGGACATCGGGGAAGGGAGGGCGCATGTCACCCCAGGCCACCACCTTATCCTCCTGAAGGACGTTCAGCATGGGGTCCACCTCTGCCAAGGGCAGTGAAGGATGTTTCTAGAGGCCGTGGCTGCTTCTCAGTCCTGCTTTGTCCTTTAAGATTTGAATCAGCTTGGGTCTATTTTGTTCCTTGGACTGAGATGTAGACTGAGATTCGACGTGTACTTATTTTCACTGCTGGGATGTCCGTGTGCAGTGCACACGGAGAGTGTGAGGAGAGGACTGGGCACAGTGAGCCCTGTGGATGGCTGCAGCGGTCGTGCCCCTAGCAGGCGCCTCAGTGGCCAGTCTTCCGAGGCCCGCCGAACTTCCTTGGGCTCTGCCATTGGTACTCAGCACATGCACTGTGCTGACGGAGACTGCCTCCCCCCCTCGCCCCCCGCCCCTGTGCTGTGGTCTCTCTGTCTGCCCCGTACACACCAGTGTCTGGCTCCCTCTGCAAATTAGAGATGAAGATCCCATGTGCGTCTTTCCTTCTTGGAGAAAGCCCTCTGTGCCCTCGGAGAGCTCCGATCTCAGAAACCCCTGCTCGGTCTCCAAGTGCGCCTCTGGACGGTGTGCTTGGGTTCATTTTATGATTTATTACTATTAAAATTTTTGAAAGAGAGGTTTTAGGTTCCCTAGGGAAACTGAGAAGGAAGCCGCATTCCCAAAGTCTCCCCGTGATCTCACTCGCACAGCTACTTCCGTAACCTGTCCATACTTTCCCTGGTTTTGCGGTAGGGGGTGGTCTGCTGCCTGAGCTACCATCCTGAGACCAGAAGGTCGTCCCACGTGCCCTGGGAGACTCAGCGTCTCTCCCCATATGCTGAGGACCTCTGGGTGCAGGTTCCAGCCCTGCCTTGTCGAGTCCTCGAATGTTCCATCCCTCTGCTCCGCTCTCTGGGCTCTCGGGGATCACCTCACGTCCCCGATTTCTCTACTCCCCCGGAGTGCCAGAGGGTCAGGGCTGTGTGGGAGCCGCAGCCCACGAAAGGCTCGGGGCCAGGGAAGTTTCTTTCTCAGGACAGCACAGTGCATAACGGGATATGGGGTGGCGGGAACCCCCGGGCACGAGGTCCCGGGTTATCACTGGATAGAAGCGATTTCCACGGGTATTCCCAAACCGCCGGGCCCCAGGCTTCATCGCCTTCCCCCCTCTCTCTGCTCCATCCTGTGGGCCCTTGTGCTCCGGGAGCGGCCACCGCGGGCTGTCCCACTGCGTTTTCATCCCGGCAGACTCGCCAGGGCGTGCACACAGGCCTCCTTTTCAAAACCGAGCACGCAGGGAGCTGTGTTTCCGAACAAAGGCTTCTCCTCAGGAGAAGAACTCATGGCCACCCCCCCTTGTGACTTTCTCCTCTTGTCAGGGATGCTCTGGGTCCTGGGGGTCACAGACGGTTGGGTTTGATATGTTGCGTTCTGGTCTGGAAGGGAGACGGGCGTCTGCCTCTGGCGTTGCTGTGGGGATGGAATGGGGCGCCCGAGGGGCTGTCCGTCCTGCGGCGGATCTGTGTCAGCCGGTCTGCCCTTGAACCTGTGTTCAGCCTGGACCACGTGGAGGGTCCCGGGGCAGAGACAGGGACCAGGTGCTCCTTGAATTCTGTGGCTGACAGGGCCTGGGTTGGGTATATTTGACGGCATAAGACTAAGGAAGTTCTGGGAGGTCTGTGGCAGAGGTAGGGTGGGGGCTGGGGGGGGCGTTCCCCGGAGGCCGTGTGACCTGACCTGGAGGCAAGCCTGGGCACCTGCCTTGATGGACAGAGAGGCGGTGGGGGTTGGGCTGGATGGGACTCCTCTTGGGATTTTTTTTCTTTTTTTAAGGATTTTTATTAATTTATTTGAAAGAGAGAAGGGAGAGAGAGAGAGAGAGCATGAGCAGGGGGAGTGGCAGGCAGAGGGAGAAGCAGATTCCCCGCTGAGCAGGGAGTCCGATGCAGGACTCGACCCCAGGACCCCAGGATCAGGACCCGAGCCGAAGGCGGAGGCTTCACTGACTGAACCCCCTAGATGTCCTTTAGGGATCCTTGTGACCATACTTGACCTTGAGGACCAGCTCTGCCTGACCGTGGGGGCTGCAGGGCCCTGGCCACAGGCAAAGCCGCTGTAGCCACAGGCTGGCTCTCATCTCTGGCAACATGTTGTCCTATCTCAGGGCGCCTTCCTGCCCCCGGGGGCTCTGCCCCTCACCAGCAGCAGCAGCAGCTCGGAAGCTGGCAGATGGCACACGGGTGCCTCAGACGGGTTCCCGTTTCCTTCTGTGGCTCCCCTAGGGGACCCCTGATGTTCCCAAGAGGGGCTGTGACATTCTCAGAGAGTTCTCAAAATAAAATTGATTTTAGTACATTTTCACTTAAAAATAATAAGTGCTAGACAGAGCTGTGTGGGGAAGAGCGGGCTGAAGACGGGAGTCAGGAGTGAAGGCGGCGCCTGGTCGGCCGCCCCTGGGAGGGCAGCTCAGGTCGCGGACCCCCCGGATCCGGTTGGGGGACCCCACATCCCCCGGAGGCACCGCCTGTCCTTTGTGGAGGCTGAGAAGCGCTCCCTGCAGACCGGGGCTTCTCGGTCCCAGGGACCCTGCAGCCAAGTACCGTCCCCTCCCGCGGCTCCCTGCTCAGTCAGGGCCCAGTCCCTCCCCATCTCCGCTCACCTCCTGCTCTCCTGGTGCCTTCCCGGCCTCTCCTCCCCTCATCCGTGTTTCCGTGTCTCTGACCTTCTGTCCTCCTGCTCCAAGGACTCTCGGGCCCCACAGAAGCTGCAGCGCGTCAGGCCACGCTCACCCCCGGCAGAGAGTGTCTGTCTCCCCTCCTCGCCTTGCGTTTCACTCCCACAGCCTTTGTCCCTGTCCCTGAGTCCACCTCCTCCTGGCTTTCCCCCCCACAAGGCCAAGTCCCCATCGTGCCCCCTTCCCTTCCGGCCCCCTCCCTCTCTTGTCATCTGTCCCTGCCCCTCCCTGCCTCCCCTTAGTCTCTAACTGTGTCACTCTCACTCTGCCTGCGTCCTCTCTCTGTCTCTCTGTCTCTTTGTCTCTCCTCTGTCTCTGCTGTCTCTTTCTGTGTCTCTCCTTTCTGATTCTCTCTGTCTTCTTTATCTTTGTCTCTCCTCTATGTCTCTGTGTCTGTCTGTCTCTGTGTCTCTCCTCTCTGTCTCTCTCTATATCTCCCCTCGTTGTCTCTGTCTGTCTCTGTGTCTCTCCTCTCTGTCTCTGTCTCTCTGTCACTGTATGTCTCTCTCTATCAGTCTGTGTCTCGCCTGCCTCTCTTTCATGGGCTTTCTTGCTGCAAGGCCCCTAGCAGGTCATGGCTCCTGTCCCTGGTTCTTAGTCATCTGGGGGAAGCTGACGACTGGGGTCTCCGGGACATCTGGCAGGGTGAGGAGTCAGGGTCTTGGTCCCTTGGTTCTGGACTTCAGCTTCGTCCTACAGGAACCCTCGGCCAAGCCAGCTGCCTTCCTGGGTCCTCCCTGATCCCTCGCCTTCCAGAGCCACTGCCCCAGGTGGCACCCGCCGCCCTCGCAGCCGGAGCCTGGGCTGGAGAGCTTCCTGCGTGCCTGAGGGCATCGGCTCTGAGACGGGCATTCGTGGGTTTGCTAATTCTCCTCGGCTGCCCCCTCCTCGTGGACCGTCTGGAGCGAGGCCACGGCTGTTCCGGGGCTGATGTCAGGGAGAGTCTCGGCTTTACAGTTCCTGAAATATCTCATCTGCAGACGCGTCAGAAGAACACCTGGGAGGAGGAGACGGGGAGAGACGGGGAAGGAGACACACACACAGCACTTTCCAGGTGCGTGTCTGTGTGTGTGCGTGCACACGCTGGTGTGTGCATGACCTCACACGTGTGTGCCTGCACGTGCGCTCATATGTCCACGCGTGCGCGTGTACATGCATGTGCTCGTGCGTGATGCACCCATGTGCGCTCCCCACGTGTGTATGCATGTGCACGCACATGTGCGCGTCCACGCGCACGCATGTGCGCTCACGTGTGTGCATGTGCTCACACGCAGATCTGCGTTCGCCCGTGTAGCGTGTCACACGTGTGTATGCACATGTGTCCGTGCATGGGTGTGTCTTCCCTCTCTCTTGAGCCTAAAGTGACCGCCTGGGGAGGATTTTCTTCAGTGCTGCTTCCTTCCTGGTTTGTGCCCTTCTCTGCATGCCCGCCCTGCAGGACTCCCCCGTTCTGAATCTTGGGACATGTGGCTTCTCCCTCTTGGTTGAGGACCTGTCCCCTGCTAGGCTCCCGCCTCCCGCTCTGTTTTCCAGTGGTGACTCCTCGTAGGGACCTCGCAACAGCTGGGTGAGGGTCTTCTCCAGCAGCGGGCAGTCCTGCCTGGGTCAGCCCTGCTCAGCTCCTGGTCATGGCGACAGAGACAGCCGGGCCAGGCTTTTCACCGTCTGCCATCACCGACGATTCCCTGTGTTACAGAGCGTCACCACCTGATCTGCCAACTTTACAGGCCCCTGGGGCCACTCTGTCCTTTACTGATAAAAATGGGGAACCCGGTCTCCATCCCAGGGTTGGTGGGAACCCAATGCCATGCCCTCAGATCTTCAGGAATTCTTCAAAATCCTACATTTTTCCTGCCCCTGACTGTCCATCTCATGCCCATGCCTGTTGGTCAGACCCAACCTGGTTTCCCCGAGGGGCCACTGGGGCAGCAACCCATGGTTAGAGCATTTCAGTCAAGTTTTGGGAGCGTTCATTTGTAACCCTGAGTAGCAAACAACCTACGTTCGAACATTCCCCACTTCTGATCTCTTCTGGGGAGGTTTCTTTTTAAATTTTAGAAAACTTTTCATTTGGAACAATTCCTGACTTACAAAACATTGCCAACGACAAAAAAATAGCACAAAATATTTCCATGCACCTTTCAGCCTGATTTCCCAAATGGGAACATGGTACACATCCACGGAACGATGATAAAAACCAGGATGCTTTGAGACTATGCAAATCCCTGCTTCTCATCCTATTTTGGCATCTGTTGATCATTGTTGAGTGAGAAATTATTACTGTGGTGTTTGCCAAATGGTGATTTTTCTATTTCCATCATTCCTCTCTTTTTATTGGTTGGAATTACATCATTCTTTCTTTTCTTTCCTTCCTTTGTGCTTTATTTGTATGAGTATTGGCTCATGGACATGCATCTTGTCCTACAGACCACAGGCCATTACGGTCATTATTTATCTTATTCAAATGGTCTTAGATTTGGCCCCTGGGGAACCTCTTCAATCAGCCCTTACGTCCTAGGTATGCTCTATCAGCGTTGTGCGTTTCCTCATTTTCTGGTACCACAAGCTGTCCCAGGGCCATCTTGTACTTTTCCAGCCCAGCCCTGGAGAGCATTATGGGAAGTGAACGAAGCCAGACACAGAAGACAAATCCTGTTTAATCACTTACAGAGCGAGAGGGCAAGGCAGTGGTTGCCAGGGGCTGGGGGTGGGGAGACGGGGAGATGTGGATCAGGGAGCATGGATTTCCAGTTGTAAGATGGGTAAGTTCCGGGCTCCAGTGCATAGCATGGTGCCTGCAGTTCACAACGATGCTCTGTATACTTGACATTTGAAAAGAGAGCAGGTCTTAATTACTGTCTCACCAAAAAAGTAACCATGTGAGGTGAGAGACATGTTAATTACCTTGGTTTGGGGAAATATCTCCCAAAGAATATGTGTGTTCTGTCAACACATGCTGCCTCTTATTTTTGTAAAGGTTTTATTTATTTGAGATAGAGTGCAAGTGAGGTGAGGGGCGCAGGGTTGGGGGGGCAGCAGAGGCAGAGGGACAAGCAGACTCCGAGCTGATCAAGGAGCCCAGTGCAGGGCTTGATCCCAGGGCCCTGAGATCATGACCTGAGCCAAAAGCGAGAGTTGGACACTTAACTGATTGAGCTACCCAGGAGCCCTCACCTTGTGCATCTTAAAAAATTAAGAAATAAAAGCTCTGATGGCTAAAAAAAAAAATAGAAAGAAAGGAAGGAAGGAAGAAAGAATGGAGAGAAAGAACGGAAAGAAGTAAGGAAGGAGCTATGGCTCCACTGAATGGGGAATGGTATTTAGAAGCCACAATCTGGTTTCTGGACGTCATTATTGACATGATGGTGTCACTTCTAGGCCCTCTGCAGGCAGAGGTAGAGAACACGTGTGTGGTAAGGTATTAAACACCTGTTGTTTGCACCTGCCATGTAACTTTTGGGGTAACTTTTTATGAAAGAATCTATAACTTGTAAGAGAGTTTTAAAATTTTAGATGAAAAAGTCTGTTTCTTGATTGTGTTCTAATTCCTAATTTTATTCCATGGTGATCAGAGAGTGTTGTTAGTAATATTTTTTGCTTTAAGTACTTACTGATGCTTTCTCTGTGACTCAATAAATGGTCTGTTTTTGTGGGTGTTTCAAGTGTGCCCGAGAAGAGAGTGTATTTGCTCTCATCAGAATATAAGTTTTGAGGGGCACCTGGGTGGCTCGGTCGTTAAGCATCTGCCTTCGGCTCAGGTCGTGTTTCCAGGGTCCTGGGATCGAGCCCCACATTGGGCTCCCTGCTCAGGTGGGACTCTGCTTCTCCCTCTCCCACTCCCCCTGCTTGTGTTCTCTCTTGCTGTGATTTCTCTCTGTCAAATAAATAAATAAAATCTTAAAAAAAAGAATATAAGATTTGATATACATATCCAGAAGTTCTGACTGATTGATTCTGCTAACTCAATGTATTTTATGAGTGTCCCCTCGGTGCCAGCCTTATGCTGGGCTTCAGGGACTCAGAGATGAGACCCTCATTCCCTGCTCTCACAGAACTGGTAGGTTTATAAGAATCATTCATTCATAGGAAGGTTCACTGCCCTTCCGTGAAGAAACAGCCCTGCATCCGGCCCCTCGTTGTCTCTTTCTGCTGAACCCTTCCACAAGCTGACATTAAAGGGATCTTGCTTCTGTCACACGGGGGAAGTGACCTCCCCATTTGCCGGCTGCAAATCTCCACGTTTCTACCCTCACTGTGCCTCTCACTACAGGCCGCTCTCCTGGCCGACTGAGCAGACCCTCTCAGCAGACTTCACGTAAGAGCCATATTTTCCAGCCTCCTGATGTTTTGTCTGACTCCAAACAGAAAGAAGCTGGTGGTCCCCCACCTGCCATGGGTAAAATGACCACTTCAGTCAAGCGTGTCATTTTCAGGGCATTGACTCCAACCCTGTTCCAAGAGTTGATCCTGATTTTTTTTTTTTTAACCAGTCAAGCTCATAGTCTCACCCCCTTTGCTGCAATGTCCTGTGGTTAACCCAGCCTGAGGTCGCTCAGAGCAAGGCCCTCCCCAGGCCAAAGGGATTAGCTCGAGGATAGACATGGGACCCAAACAGGGCCACCGAGGTGTGAGAAGTTTTCAGGGGGTTATGAGAAAGAAGGTCGTCACTGGCCTGTAAGATGGACTGAGAGCGAACCCCTCTCCCTGCAGAGGGCGGGATGTAGTAGGGAAATCTGGAGCATTTGCAGCCATTTTGTCTTCATGAGGGAAGCTGATGCTGAAGCAGGCAGAGAGGACGTTGCTGAGCCACAGAATCCAACCTGGTCTCGACTTCCCAAGTCACGAGGGAATAAACCTTAGATTGTTTGGGCTGGATTGTTGGTTTTCTTGACTTGCAACACAAAGACTCCTGATGGGCTGCGTGCGGGTCTGTGGCGCTCTCTGCTGACAGGTTCCCCGCCCCGTCCCTTCAGGGAGGTGCACAGCGTTCTGCCCCACTGGCTGGGCTACACTGCTGGTGGGGCACTGACCTGCCTGTGCAGGCACTTCGATCAGGGGCACGCGGATATTCAAATCCCACTAACGTCCCTCAGCTGCTGTGTTGCCTCGGAAAAGTCACCTAACTTCTCTGAGTTGGAGTTTTCTTCCCTGTAAAATGGGACGAAATAAAAGATCAACCCCTTTCCTCTCAGGGCTCCCATGAAGGAGCTGGTATGTACGAAACCCGGGGCACCGTGGGGCCCCAGCTAACATCGCCCCCACGTCCCCCGGCTCCCACCTCCTTGTCACGGGGCACATGCTTGTGTGCGGCGGGCCCCAGAGGAGACGCTGCCCTCCAGACATCGGCCTCCCCAACTTAGAATCCCAGGGAGCTCCTGAGAGGAGAACAGATCCCCAGCGTGAGAAGATGAACAGCTCAGCCATTTATTAAAACAAATATTAGCTCAGTGTCGCCCAGGGAGAGCGCGGCTCTGAGACTGTCGGTGTTCGCATCCTTCAAGGCGCTGATAAGTATGTCTCTGAGGACTGGCGTCCTGGGGGCAGAGTGTGTGGGGGAGGGGCCGGCCCGACGGAGGCTCCCCCACCCTCCTGCCCGCCATGTGGGTCTGGGGCTCTGGCATCCGGGGCACGTCCGCCCGTCCGCCCTTCACACGGGTTTGGGCTGGTGCTCTGCCTGCCGGGGCCGCCTGCCCTGGGGCTTGGAGCTGGCTTCGCTGGACAGATGGGCTGAGAGTTTCCAGGGGACTCGCACCCCAGCTTACGGGCATCTATGGCACACGTGCTGACCCGGGTTCTTCCACATCAACACTGTTGGCGTCTCGGGGCGGGCGGTGGAGAATATGGGGCTGGCCTTGCTGTGGTGCTTCCCCCTGGGAACAGACCTGGAGGACTCTGGGCTCAGCGGCACCTGGGTATCTGGCTGCTTGACTGAGCTTCCCTGACCTCCTCTTGCACACCTGCGTTACGGGAGCCAGCACGCTGCTCGCTGCACAGGATGGTTGTGAGCGGACTGAGATCGCTTGCACGGAGGTGCCTGGCACGCTGTGTCCTTGCCAGGAACAGAGTGGTGCCCGGGTGGGCTCTGGACATCCCCCCACTCCCACGGGACCGCCGCTTCCCCGTCGGGGCAAACCCCTTCAGCTCCCGGGCTCCGTCAGGGAGAGTCTCCTCTCTTTTGGGTTTGCTAGCTCACGGCTGGCTCCGTGCCTCCCCGGGACTCCCTCAAGGCAGGCTCTGGAAAGCCTGCCCCTGCCTGACCCCTTCCCACCACCCTGGGGCCAGATCACCCGGTGGGGACCCCAGGAGCATCTCTCTCCAAACGCCTGCCGCGGCCTGGGCAGTTTCGGACCACGGCCTGTTGGCAGAGCAGAGAGGATTGACGGATCTCGGGTCCAAAGAGCGATCAAGCCCTTTCCCACTCTGTGACCCTCTCAGCCCACCCCACGCACCAGCTTCCCTTGGTGACTTTTACTCACGTCAGTACCCAAATCGGTGGACTTTAGGCCATTTCTGTAACCTAAAGTCCAGTTTAAGAGGCATAACCTTGTCCCCAGAGTTATTCCTGTGGAAGGACGAAGGGGACGTCACTCCGGTAATACACGTCTACACCTGTCCTCGACCTCACGGGGACGCTGGAGGATAAGACTGGCTTCTCCCCAAGGGACTGACAGTGCAGTGGCAAAGCCAAGACTGAGTGGGGACAGAGAAGGAACGCGGAACCCTGACTTGGGTACTAGGGGCTGTAGGGATGCGGGGAAGCCCCTGGGGGATTCCATCCCGTCCTCAACCCTCTCCTGCTTCACCTGCTTCCCCAGCACCTGGATTGGGCTCGGCGTCTGCAACCCAGAACATTCCAGCTGGCTGATGGTCCTGCCCCGCTGCAGAGTCCTGGCGTATTTCTCTAAAATGCTAATGGATGGCGTCGCTGCCGCCTGGGTCCTGCTTCGTCTGTCATGGTGTAGCCTGAGATCACGGGACACTGGAAGTCATTGGGCGACAGATCAGGAAATGAAGAAATACTTCATGGCCATTAAAATTCACGTTTTTAAAGACTAGACACATGGAAGAATCACCTCACGAGGAAAAGAAATCTGGATTCGAACTCTGTGCCACACACGCAGGGACCACATGGAGTTCCCGAGAGTGGGGCTGCTATGGTCTGGGGAAACGCAACGAGAGCTGTTTCCCGTCGTAACATACAGGAGACTTTTTATGTTTGGTCTTTCTTGCTCGTCATTCATTTCTGAAGCCCGACAGGGCGCCTGGCGTGGAGTCCGCCCCTCAAAATATTTGCTGGGCATCATTGATG
The DNA here is from genome assembly GCF_002288905.1 of Enhydra lutris kenyoni. NCBI lineage: Eukaryota > Metazoa > Chordata > Mammalia > Carnivora > Mustelidae > Enhydra > Enhydra lutris. Next base: position 1,002,990 of record NW_019154166.1, on the reverse strand, counting down.
AATTCTTGCGTTTTTCATGATTTCCTAATTTTGTGCAGAAATGTTGCCGTAGATTGTGTTTCTCCAGAAGCAGACGCTGGGTAATGTCTGGAGGGCAGGGGGTTTGCTGGGAGGGGATCTCAGGCAGGGGGTTTGCTGGGAGGGGATCTCAGGCAGGGGGTGGCCGGCTGTGGTGGGAGGAGAGGCTGGGAGGGGAGGGAAGCCCAGTGGAGGGTCCCCACAGCAGGCAAGCGTGGTGGGCAGCGGTGGCTCAGGGACGCTGTGAGGAGCATGATTTCAAGTCAGCGTCCAAGGAGCGAGGAAGCTGCCATGTGTCCTTCAGTTCCCGTCCTTGACAGGGTGCTGAGCCCTCTGGTGCCAGGAGCAGGACACTCCCATCCTCCCTCTGCTGAGCCCTCTGGTGCCAGGAGCAGGACACTCCCATCCTCCCTCCGAATGGCCAGTGCGGGAGCGGAGTGTGGGGAAGGGCCAGGGCTCTGGCAAGTCTGCTGCAAACACGAGGATTTAGAGATAATAGAAAAATGTTTAAAAAGCTTCATATGCAATTGTCAGTGCCCTTGAGTAAGTTCCAGAATCTCTCTGGGCGTCCGTTACATCAGGTGCCAAGTAGGAGAGAGCTGTGTGCGCGTGTGGGCTCCCCCTCAAATCCACGCGGAGGCCCTCAGCGCCAGCGTGACTGTTGGTGGAGGTAGAGATCGCAGACAGGAGCAGCGTTAGGTGAGGCCATAAAGGTCTAAACATGGGGCCCTCACCCCACGGAGCGGCTGTCCTTGGATGAGGGGAGCATCTGGCGCGTGTAAAGGCAAGGCCTGCGAGGTCAGGCACAAAGTCCTCTTGTGTCTGGAGTCAGAGGGAAGCAGAGGCAACAAGAAATGAGACGCACACAGGAGGCTCTTTTGGGGGCACATGGGGAGGCAGACAGGTGCGATGATGGTGGGAGGGATGGGGAGGCCTCAGTCCTTCACCCCAGGCAGGGGACAGCTCGGTCCCCCTCTGCGGACACAGACATCCCCGCTGGCGTCCCACCGGCGGCTAACCCCAAGCACAGCCCGGCCGCCCCCTGAGCTCCGACTCCACTAAGGCCCCAGACTGGGCCGCCCCCGGGGAGAGGGTCCACGGCTCTTGTCTGCGAACCTTCCCCAGCGCAGTCCCCTCATGTGGTTTGGTTCTGCCTCTTGCAACTGTGTTTCTGCTTCTTTGTTCACCGGGAACGGACGGGCGCGAGTATTATCACGAATGTGCCGCCGTTGGTGTTAATGCGCGAGACCTGCTGTGGGGGAGGGCGGTGCGCACGTACCTGCGAACCCATCGCCCTCACAGGGTCCTTGCGTGGCATGCGGTCTGGTTACAGCCCCACCGTGGGACGTCCAGGCGCTCAGCTGCCTCGGGCCAGGGTCTGCTGCTTTGCACGTGAGACGTTTGTTCGTTTAGGGTTGGGTTTGGGGAGGAAATGAAAGCTGTGCCCACACCCCCTGCCCAGGGCTCTGTTGATACTCTGAGACACGAGACCTCACGGGTGAGACACGGGGGCAGCTTCAGAGCCTGTCGGTCCCAGGAAGCCGGATGCTGGCCAGTGGCCGGAGGTGACCATGGGTGAGGCCAAGGCTCGGAGCTCTGAGCCTGGGTCCTGGCCTCTGTCCTGTCGCGAAGTGTCCCAAGCTCTCGGCTGGGCTCAGCCCTCCCCCTACCCGCGGCTCAGCTCCCCCCGAGGCTCCGGGGTCAGAGACCCCAGGATCGATCCTGGGCTCAGCCAGAATGTGTTGGAAGCCTCCGTCCCCTACATGGGCCGACAGCGCAGCTCCATGTTCCTGCACCAGCTCAGCCCTTCCCCCAGCAGCCGTGGATGCCCCAATTACCAGCAAGTCGCGAGAACTCGGAAGCAACTTTCTCTGCATATTAATGCGGCCGCATCTGTGTGCACCAGCCAGCTGGCCCCCCGCGTGCCGCTCCCGTGATCTGCTCTGCAGAACCAGGAAATTTCCTGGCTGGACCTTGGTGGGAAGTCCAAAAGCAATGTCAGCTTCTCCTGCTCTTAATTAGGGCTGGGCTTTCGCAGGTAAATCACTGATCATTATCAATGAACTTGTAATTTTATGTCCCAGGATTAGAGGCTGGTGATTAAAGCACAGAGCGTGGGGCTGGGCATTCCTTTCATCTCCGTAATTCATTCCACCAACCTTTTCCTATAGCATCGCTGGGACGGCCTGAGTGGTGACGTCCCCTTCCTTTTGGGGGAGCATAGGCCTGTGTGCCCTTGACATCAGCAGTGGTCAGCGCTCCTGGCTGTGAGGGTGAGCTGGTGGCTCATCTGGGCTTGTTCAGAGAGGTTGCATGGGCCGGCCTGGGAGTTCCGTCTCCTGCTGGTGTCCTGGGCAAGCCGATGGCTGTGTCAGAGGCCACAGCCGCGGCGGTCCCACGCGGTGCAGGTGAGCTCACGGGCTCCATCAAAACCACGCCAGGATGGGGAGGCCTCAGCTCCACTCGGGCCCCGCTGCTCCGACAGGACCCTGAGCTGGGATCCCTCTGCTGGGCAGAGCTGGCCGTTTGGTCCCCCCTCCTCCCCATTCTTCCTCTGCAACACCTCACTCGGCCTCTGCTGGTCTCCGTCCAGTGGTGGGGGTGACATCTTTCCCCACTTTGAGGGCTGGGTTTGGGGCTCAGTCCCCCTGCCCAGCACTATGCACTCCCCTGTGTGGCCACGACCATTGGCTCAGGTACAGGGTAACCGTGAGTGGGTCCCGGGAAGCTCAAATCTGCCGGGCGTCCTGGCTCATTGTGGAGCTACAGCCCACAGACCGGGGGACACCCACGGCTGGGTATGGACGCCGTCCACGTCCTGAGTCTTGAGAGAATATGGGGGACTGGGAAGGGGCTTTGGATATTCTTGAGAAGAAAGGCAGGACGGAACGTGTAGAGCCAACCGGGGAAGCAATGTCGATGAGCCTCCGAACTAGTGCACTGAACGGAGGCCGTGGGCTCGTTTGAGCTGGAGGCTGCGTGACCACTGCCCAGTGGCTCTCGGGCAAGACTTCCTGGCACAGCGGGGCTGTGTGGGTCCCACAGGCAGGTTCAGTGTCCGTCCCCTCCCAGCCCTGCTCCCCTGTGTTCCCTTCCAGGAACTGGATTCCTGCCTGTCCCCAGCAGGGGCATGACGCAGTTGTCAGAAAGGTAAGGTTGCAGGCGGGTGGTGACACCTGTTACTGTGTCTCCTTCCCAGATACTCCGGCAAGTGGCCGTGAGCTCTGAGTGTGACCTGGAGCTCGCGGAGGAACCCGGCCCTCTCCTCTCATCACGTCACTCCGGGGAAGCCTGCAGCCCTGGGTCCCATCTCTGTCCCATTCCGGTGCCTCCAGTACAGTGGCCGGCTTGCCCTAGACCCCGGCCCCTCCCTGTACCTCTGTCTTCTGCCCCACTCGGCTGCCAGGGGCATGAGGACAGGCCTGGCTGGTGTCTGATCCTTTCCCTATGCCAGGTGCCCTCAGCAGTGTCCCTTATGGCCGGGGACACGTGGCCTTAGGGCCAGTGTAGGGGAGGCGTGGGGCAATGTTTTACACCGCTGAAGGACTCAGCCCAGGACCCACCCTCCGTCCCCCATTCTCTCTAGACATCTCACTTTGCTTTTTCCTTTATGAAAAAATCATCAAAGCCCGTGGATGGCTGGCAGCCTTTCTGAAAGCTGGGAGGACAGATGCAAAGGAGAGGAGCCCGCCGAGATGCAGATAACGCTCAGGGCTTCTGACGGAGACAGGCCTAATTAAAACAAATCTTTAAAGCACAGAACCCAGACACTGGCCCCGGAGGGAGAGGAGATCTGTGCGAGGGACACTCCTCCTTAGGTGAGCTGCCTGTGATGCCGGCCGTGCACCTGCTGCCCCCCACCCCGGCTTCATGGCAGCCCCGGCTTCATGGCCCCTTCCTTCTCCGCCTGGAAACCTGCAGCCAGAGCTCTGGGAGACCGGCGCACAGCCAGCAGGGAGACCCCTTAGGCAGCAGCTCAGTCAGGTGTCTTGCCTTCCTGAGGCTCCTGAAGGGGTTTTCTGGGTCCAAGCCCACATCTCAACAGGGTCGTCCTTCAGATGCGCCCGATGCCTGCCTCCCTTCGAACACTCCCGTCTGACATCAGCGTCCCACTGGCCCTTCCCATCGGCACCCCGGGAGACGGTCCTAAAGGACCTCAGAGCCCATGCTATGCTCTGGCCCGAGGTTCTGAGGCTGAGCTGAGCCCATGGTGACTTGACCCTGCCCTGACTCCCACCCAGAGGCGGTCCCCAGCTGTGGTTTCTGCCCTTGCATTCTACCTTACGACTTTTGTTTTGTGTTATGCTTGCAGGGAACGATGACACAACGTAAGACTAAGTATTAACCACTGAAAACGTGGAACTCATGGCTATGTGGTGGGTTCACAACATTGTGCAGCGACCTTTACCTCGTTCTGAGACAGTCTTGCTGCCCCAAAAGGAAACCCCACACCAGCTAGATCCTGGTCCCTCCCTCCTCCAGCCCCGGGGCGGCCCTGAGTCGGCTTCCCGTCTCTGTGGATTTGGCTGCTCTGGACATTCCCGCACGGATGGGATTGTACGGTATGTGGGCTCTCATGTCAGTCTTCCTTCCCGTGACATGCCTCCACGTGCACTAGAAAGTGCAGACCTTCCTAGTCCGTCCTTTGTTCCTGCTGTGGCCGAGGGATATTGCATTGCCCATGTGTACCCCTCCTGCTTATGCGATCGTCTGTCCGTGGACCTCTGGGTCCTTCCCACCTCTTGGTTGTCACGAGCAGTGCTGCCCTGAGCGCTCGTGGACCAGGATCTGTTTGTCTCTGTCTTCGGTTCTTGGGAGTCTGTGCTGGGAGCGGGAGCGCTGGGTCACACGTGGTTCTGTGTCTAACGCCAGAGGGAGCCCCGGTCGGGGTCAAGTTCAACGCTCCAGGGCCCAGGCAGGTGCTTGTGGGAATGTCTTCATGGGGTCAGTGGGGTTCCAGTGCGGGGCATGGGTTGAGATCTCTAGAACCCTCAACGTAGGGCTCTGGGGGGCCCTGGGGGCCACTCCTGGCCGTTGGGTGGTACCGACATTTGTGTGCCTTCGTCTCGGCATGCAGTGGCCGGTGGCCGGCTCCGCGCCGGCGTCATCACCCTTTCGCGAGACTGCTTTCGTTGCTACGTGGAGACTCCCGCTGTTGCTAGGCTGTCTTCTGTTTCATGTGTATATCACCATTTCTCCCCCTGGCAAATAATCAGCACCCAATTAATTCTGAATTTCTCATTGTTTGCTGCAGCTGTCGAGCTCCTTGCACGAGCAGCGGGTGATGGCTTGGTGTTTTCCCCGTAATGAACTGTGAGGATCTGCTGGGTCACTCCTGGTTTGGGGGAGAAGAGCAAATGAGAGCGACAGGCCTGGACACATGGGGAGAAATCGAGAGAGACAGAGAGAGAAAGAGAAGAGGGCAGGGAGATGCAGGAGCACGGAGTGAGCAAGGGAGAGGCGGAGAGAAACGAACATAAAGACAAAAGGATTTAGAAACAGACACAGGCGCATCAGAGTCAGTCACAGATGGATACACGGGGACGCTCAGAGAAACACAGTTGCAAAGGCACAGAGAGAGAGAGAGAGAGAGAGAGAGAGAGATCGACATCCCCCGACACACACACCCACGGAGATAACACAACAAGGGACGCAAAGACGCAGAGAAGGGATGGAGAGACAGAGAGCAGGAAGCAGAAGCTGGGTGACTCCACAGCCCATCGGGTCTGGGTCACCAAGGGGCAGTAGGGCGGGGCGGGGGGATCAGAGGATGACCAGAGCTGACTTCACTGACACACAGACACCCAATGCAGTCCCAGGAGACACTCAGGAATCACCTCCCTGATCACCCACACACCAGCTCCCCCAGCAACCCCATTCTCCAGGCGGGGAAACTGAGGAGGTTCAGAACGATTAGATGCTGCGCACAGGTCCACACAGCCGGGGAGAGGCGGGGTGAAGTGTGGGACCCAGAGTTCTCCCCCTCTAAAGCCCCATTTCTTAACCCCCATACCCTACTGCTCCCCGGGAGACCCACACTTTCCTATCGGTTGTGTTATTCACAAGCCGTGCGGCCACAGGCGAGCCCCTTTGCCTCTCTGGGCCAGCTGGATCCCGGGCTCACTCCACCTGAGTCCTAGCTCGGGGTTCCCCAGATTCTGCTTCTGGACATTTCCATGTCTCCTCCTCCCCCCAGCTCAGTCCTTCTGTGTCTTTAGGAAACCGTCGGAGACCCTCTCTCCCATTCCTGCTGTAAGACTCATTATCACATCAGGCTGTAAGTTGCCTTGAACAGGGGAAGAGGTGACAGGCTCGTTCCTGGGACCAGAAGGGCGTTGGCCTCGGGAAGAGGGCCAGTCTGGAGGGGAGATATTTTGGGAGAACAAGACAGCTCCAGCTTGAGCCAAGATGCACCAGCAGGGACCACACCAAGTAGCTGATCCTGTCCTGTGCACCTCTGGGGTACAGCGGGAGTCGAAAAGGAGGGATGGGACACCCCCCTTCTTCCGTGTCCCGGCCCCTGTCCCTGCGCCTTTGCTTCCACTGTCCAGAACTGAGGTCTGGCCAGTCACTAATTTGTCTGATTTGACTGTAAGCCGCACGAGGGTGTGACTTTGCCGGCTGTTTGTTTGCTGACCGCCTTGTCTCCAGGGTCTGGTGCATAACAGCTACTCAGTAAACGTTTGCTGGAAGAATGACTGCAGGTCTGGGTAACGATTCTCAGACCCTCAATGTCTCCAGTGTCGGCTGTCCTCCGGCGGGGGCGGGGTGGGGGGCCCTGCAGAAGCTGGGGGACCCTCCCAGTCTCTTTCAAGAAAAAATGCTTTAGAAATGGCGGTGAGCTTTCCAGTAGGAATGTTCCATTTGTGCTTCAGCTCTGTGGGCCCTGGAGGACAGCCTGGAGGGGGAGGCTGGCGGCCCGAGCTCCGAGGAGGAGAAGACAGTGTTACTGACACCCGGCGGCGTCGGAACCTGCAAAAGCGCTATCGAGATGGGAACATGCTGTGAACGTCAACAAAACTGCAAAGTTCACCAACTTTTTTTTCTAATTTTAATTTTTTTTCAGTTAAAGATCTTGCTTGCTTGAGTGTTTTTTCCCAAACTCCCAGAGCTCCCTGGAAGTCAGTCAATATGACATTATTGTCATTTGGGGAATAGTAAACCTTTGAAAAATGACTTTTGCATTCCGGATTTATGGAGACCATTTGAACTGTGGTGAGTCCTGAAGAGCCCTTCGAAACACAGTGTTTTGATTTTCTCAATAATTTCTCGAGGATCATTAGAAACGGGGATTCAAGAGCCGGGATGGATTTTCCCCCCAGGCCGCGTGCTTGTCGAGAAGCATGATTTATCCGGGGCCATCTGTGAAGATGCAGGGGACAGGCAGAGGCATCCACTCAGCACTTTCGGGGAAGCTCACTCCGGAGGCGACGGGTCTGCCTGGATCCAAACCCCGGAAGAGTGGGCGAGAGCCCGTCTCTAAGTGGGGCGCCCTCCGTTCGCCCGGGGCGGGCGAGTCACGGGCTTTTCACTCCCGGGGTTGACACACTTCATCCTGGTCCCCCCTCCACCCCCACCACTGCTCAGAGCAGGCCAGTCAGGCGACCTTCAAGTGTCCTTCCAATCCCATGAGGTGTGGGGATTCGGGGTTCAGCTGCCAGCTCGTTATTTAAGTGCAAATCTTTCTAGTCCGTGTCTCTGATGCGGGTTCTGGGAGCCTGGAAGTGGGTGGGGTTGGTCAGGGTCAGGGTCTGGGGTGAGGCAAGAGGGAGCTTCTGGAGAACCAGTTTGCTGGCCTCCTTTTCTCTTCTCCAAGGGACCCTTGCAGGGGCATCCCCAAGGGCATGACGGAGTTTCTGACTTTGCCAGCAGGTGCCGTGCGAGCAGAGGCCGTGGGAGCAGAGGCCGTGGGAGCCGAGGCCGTGGGTGCCTGAGGTCCTGGCTGGCGCTCAGGGTGCTGTGACCCCTCGGAAGCTGGCTTGGGATGTCATTCGAGGCAGGGAAGGACAGGTGTCCTGTCGCTAGGCTCCTTCCTGGACTGGGGCTCCTGCATACGCCACGCCTTCCCCCGCGAGGGCACATGGCCTAAATCTATGGGTGCGTATTTTGGGATTCGGCTCAGGGCATCCTCCCCTGGGATTGCTAGGGCCCGTCCCGCGGTCAGTGGCCCTTCCTACCCTCTGTACGGCCAGTACCGCACTATGAAGGTGCACACGTCTGCCTTCCTTAAACGCCTGGGGGCTGTAGGAAGAGCCTCCTTCCTTCCAGCAGCTCCAGCGCCCAGCACGGAGCAGGTGCACAGGGGAGAGGTGGCTGAATTATTTTGCCCCATCAGACCTGGAGTCCCGCAAGCCTGAGTTGGAACCGTCCCTCTGCTGTTGGTTAGCTCCGTGAGCTTGGGGAGTCCTCACCTCTGGTCCTGCCCTGAAGAAGGTTGAGAAGATGGGGTGTGGGGAATGGACTCTTCAGACTGAAAATAGCGGTAGCATGTGTGCACAGAGCCACCGGTTGTGGGCTCCAAGCACTTTATGTATATCAACTGTTTAAATTCTCACCCTCCTCCCGTCATACAGACGAGGACCCTGAGCCTCAGACGTTAAGCCCCTTGCCAAGATCACGCAGCTAGAAAAGGGCAAAAGTGGGATTTGAACCCAGAAAATGTGGCTCCTGTGTCCATAGGTGAAGTCTTAATTAAGCCTCTATATCTGCTGCTGACCACTTTATTTCAACTGATCCTCACTGAAATCCAACCCGGTCTTGTTTCTGCGAGAGATGAGGAAATCCAGACTCAGAGAGGGTAAGTCATTTCTCTAAGGTCACACAGCTAGTAAGCGGCGGAGCCGGGATCCCAGCTGACTCGACTTTCCTACTGCTTGGCGCTCCCCGACTCCCGGAGTTTTGTGGCAGGACGAGCGGAAGCCCAGAGAACAGGAATGTCATCCCTGAAGCCATGTGGCAGGTTGGCGGTGGGGCCGGATTGCAAACCAGGCTCCTCTTGACGACTGCTTTGTAACAACAGCCCCTCACCGAACCTTAGCAATGTAGCACTTGCACGACTTTATTCCTCACCGCTTGGTGGGTTCTGTGAGTTCTTTTGAGCTCGCGCACGGGGCTGCACTCACTGGACGTTCCTGGGGCCTGGCTCCCGGGCCAGGCAGCAGGTGGGGTTCTGGCTGGCAGCGGGGGCTCCTGGGCTCTCCAGCATGTGACCTCTCATCTCCCCCTCAGCAAGATGGGCTCCGTGGTGGTCTCAGGGCGGAAATCGGGTGAGAGCAGACCCTCTGCTCAGGGCCAGCCCAAATCTGGTGCGGATCTCTCTTGCACCGAGTTCTACTGGTAGAAGTACAGCCAAACCTTGTGGATTTGGGTCACCGTCCATCTCCACCTTCTGTGCGGCTGGCCTGGGGGCAGGGCTGGCTCTGAGATGCCCCAGCTTCACCTCACGGGCCTCTGACCCACTCTGCGGTCCTTGCCGCCCAGCCTCACAAAACGGGTGCTTTCTCCGCAGGCACAACTCCCTGGCAGACCTCCAGGGGCTGAAATGACCGACTGTTCCCAGCTCAGTGGGAAAAACTGTACCTGGAAGCATCACAGATGGGGTTGAGTGTTTAGGATAATTAAGAAAAATGTGCAAATCTTTGTTTGGTTTCATTTCCAAGACCGGTGGGGAGGGGGACCCAGCTCAGGAGGAAACCCCACAGACAGGAACCCAGGTGCACGCCAAAGGAGAAAGGTCGTGTCTCGGTGGTGGTGGTGGGGTGGTCTGCACCATGTGAAGGGGCTACTGTTTTGGGGATGGAGGGTGAGCAGAGACAATGTGTGTAACCCATTAGCCGTGATGTCAAACAAAATGGGGGAAAGAAATCCCACTTCCAGGCCCCACAGAATTGAACACGGGTCCCCAAGAGGTGTCTAGACACCCACGTCCACAGCAGCGTTATTCAGGAGCCGAAAGGTAGAAGCAGAGGATGAGCGGGTCAGCAGATGTGGTCCCTCCACACGAGGGGTAGCATCCAGCCTTATAAGTGACACCCGCGACAGAGTGGAGGGGACATTGTGCCGAGTGAAATAAGCCAGTCACAGAGAAGGAAAAATACTGTGAGGTCTCAGGGGGACGGAGGGTTCAGGGGGTCAGGGGTCAGTGTGGAACGGGGACAGAGCATCCTTTTGGGGAGATGGGAGGTCCTGGAGATGAGCTGTGGTACAGTCCGCCCACAGGGAACGGGCTCGGTGCCCCCGAACTGGACACGGACAGACGGTGAAAGTGGTACATTTTGTGGGATGTGTGTTTTACCACAATTAAGAAAAAAGACCCCTCGAAGCCCAGTGGCACAGATAATTGGAGAGCTGGCAGGACGTAGGGATGTGGGCCTGGGAACCGTGGTGTGTGTGCAGAGGAAGGACAGAGAGGTTCCATGGACAGTGGGAGGGAGACCCCAGGCAGGGGAGGGGCTGGGAACTCACTGAGCAGGTCAGGGAGCCCCGAGGTGCCAAGCACAGGTGAGAAGTGCTTACATCAAAACGACTTTTTTCTCAAAAGCAAGAAAAAGCAAGAAACGCAGCCATGTCTTTCTGCAGCTGTGGGTCCATGGAGTTCCACGGTGAATAGCAAATAAACCCTTTTTAGGGAAAAATAGACACGTATGTCTACTTCTTATGGATTGAGCAATAGAAGCCCTAACCCTTCTCTCTGGCAGGCGCTGCGGTCCCTCCGCGGAGCCGAGTCCCCAGACTTGCGCCTGCTGGGGCATCGCCCCCCGTGTTCTGCGAGGAGCCTCGCCCCAGGGAGGAGGGAGGTGGTGTTCAAGCTCGTGCAGGTCTCCCCTGGAGCTTTCTTCCTCCAGAGGCTTGCCTCGTTTGGAGGTAAGGGAGGAGACGGCGCGGCTAAGGAGGGGCATCCATGGAGCTGTGTCCGACCCCCCACCCCCCGGGAAGGGGGAGTTTTTCCCAGTTGTGCCAGGAGGAGCCTTGTGTTCCACACCCAGGCATCCTGGGGGTCCTTCATCCATTGCTCAGACCCCCAACCTGGGGTGTTGGGGAATGAGGGTTTGGAATTAGTCTGGATGGACCCTCGTCAATGAGCTTCTGGCTTTGCAAGGTTCAGCTGCTCCCATCGCACGCTTCCACCGACACTCACACTTGGGGTGCACGAGACCTCCGGAAGGTGGGCGTGAGGACCTGAGGGAGGGTTGGGGGCCAGGACCCCAGAGAGACCAGTGTCGGGGTCCAGAAAGGAGGAGGGAGGCAGGCAAGGGAGGCTGAGGGTAGAGGCTGAGAAGCAGAAGGGAGGCAGGGAGCTGCTTGTCGCCTGGGCGCCAGGCCACGAAAGGGTGAGAAGGAGGAGCCAGCGAGCTAGGGGGGCTGAGGGCATGGGATGTCGGTATGCGGCAGAGTGAGGCCTTCTGACGACCCTGGTGACCGGTGGCCTTGGACAGCTGATAAGGAAGCTGGGCTGCACCGTGCAGATGCCTGGGGTCCAAGCTTTTGCCCGAGGGGCTTCCATGAGGATGCAAACCAGGATTCTGTACACGACATCTTTATGTGCTAGTTATTTTTGCTGTTAACCCACGTGGTTGTGCCTAGTAATTACAGGGTAAAGGGAATTAAGAAAGACATAATTTCTCCCCATCAGCACCTGACTGTTCTGCGTCTCCCACCTGGCACTGGCAGCCGGGTCTCTGCCTTCACAGGTCCCGCTTTGATTTCAGTCACGCAGCAAAGGAATTTGAAACACTTTCAAAGTGATTAGAGAGAGGAAGGGATTGCACATTTGTGTTCAATGCAATAATTACATGAACTGTTTTTGGCCATTGGGCTCTCAGGAGGAAAGTCCCTATGTTCGCTGTGGGATGGGGCTGGGTGACAGCCAGTAAGGCAGCAGGGGCAGAGGTGGCCATGACTCTGCAGGTGCAGGTGCAGGAGGTGGATGCAGGTGAGGTGTAAGTGCAGGTGGAGATGCAGGTGCAGGTGCGGGGGTGGGCGCAGCTGCAGATGCAGGTGTAGGTATAGGAGGTGGGTGTAGGTGCAGGTGTAAGTGCAGGTGCAGGTGTACATGCAGGTGCAGGAGTGGGGTGGGTGCAGGTGTGGGTGCAGGTACAGGTATACATGCAGGTGCAGGTGTGGGGGTGGGTGCAGGTGCTGGGGCAGGCACAGGTGTACATGCTGGTGCAGGTGTGGGGGTGGGTGCAGGTGTGGGTGCAGGTGCAGGTGTACATACCGGTGCAGGTGTGAAGGGTGGGTGCAGTTACAGGTACAGGTGCCAGGGGCAGGGGCAGGTGTACATGCAGGTGCCGGTGCGGGGGGTGGGCGCAGCTGCAGATGCAGGTGCAGGTATAGGAGGTGGGTGTAGGTGCAGGTGTAAGTGCAGGTGCAGGTGTACATGCAGGTGCAGGAGTGGGGGTGGGTGCAGGTGTGGGTGCAGGTGCAGGTGCGGGGGTGGGTGCAGGTGCAGGTGTACATACAGGTGCAGGTGCAGGGGTGGGTGCAGGTGCAGGTGCCAGAGGCAGGTGCAGGTGCACATGCAGGTGCAGGTGTGAAGGGTGGGTGCAGTTACCGGTACAGGTGCCAGGGGCAGGGGCAGGTGTACATGCAGGTGCAGGTGCGGGGTGTGGGACCAGCCAATTGCCACGTTAATTACAATGATGACGATGACGGATACTGTTTATTGAGGATTTGCCTCTTGTCCAGTGTTCTCTTTGAACTTTTCTAAAGTCCGATGAGGTGGGCGTTATGCTCCTTGTAATAAAGTAACTGAGGTCCAGAGAAATCAGTCTCTTATTCCACGTACACACCTGGGAAACGGCAGAGTTTGGATATGGGGTCGGTCCTGTCGAATTACAGAAACCACTCAGGTGCCATCTATGGCAAGGCGCCCCTTTTCCATGTAGCCCTGGATTGGGATGCTGGTGAATTATTTCTGCAAAACTCTGGGACACGAAGGAATTGGTGTGGCTCGTCCCTCACCAGGGGGGATGTAGCTCCAGAGGCTCAGGGCGGGGCATGGGGGAGGGCTGTAGAGGTTGAAAGCATGGCCCAGAGGAAAGATGGAGGGAGCGCACGGAGTGAGAAGCCCGGTGGTCTGGGCAAATTTTTCTCTCCACCCTCCGTCTTAATTTCCAGTCGCTGCTATAACAAATCACTAGGACAGAGGGACTTGAAACAACACACAGTTTCCATCTGCCAGTTCTGGGGTCTGAGATGGGCGGGCAGGACTGCACGGCTGGTGTGCGCCTGGGGGAGAGCTAGCTCCTTGCCTCCCGCAGCCTCTGGAGCTGGCCCGTGTTCCTCTGCTCGTGGCGGTGTCTCACTCCGACCGCCTCACGTCGTGCCTCCTCTCCGATGCACACTCTCCCGGCGGCGAACCGCCTCATGTCCGGCCTCTTGTTTGCAACGTGACTAGGCTGAGATTTCCCCCATCCCGTCTCTCACTGGTTCTGTCCTTGATTTCACTCTTTGCTCTTGCATTTTACTACGAGCAGCAAGAGGAAACCAGGCCACCCCTCCAGCACTAGGCTTGCAGATCTCACCTAAACACGCAAGCCCGTTGCTCACAGCCCCGTCAGCACAGGATGGCCAGACTCCCGTCGGCTGTGCTGTCTGCCCTCATTGAACAGGGACCCCCTTTCCTGCAGACCCACGTTTCCCGAGCGGTGCCAAAGCCACCTCCCTGCTCTGCGTATCTGTTACCACAGAGCCTGCCTCCAGAGCAGAGTCCACATGGGACAGCGCGCTCAGTCAGAGGGACGCTGCTGGCGGGAGACCTGTGTTGGGAGGTTCCGTGGTTGTGGGGTCGCCTGGGCAGGGCCGGAAGCTGCAGGGCAGGCCACGGGGAGGGCGGGGAGAGGTCAGAGGGCAGGAGCGGTCTGCCTTGTGGGGCATCTGGCGATACTCCCGTGGGCGCCGGTGCTGTTCGCTGCCCACTCTTCCCCGCACCAGAACTCAGTGCCCTAGACCTAGCATGTGATCTCCCGGTCAGGGCCGGCAGGGGCATGTGGGTCCGCTCTTCTGGACCATGGCTGGTGGGCGGGTCAGCTCCAGGCTGTGGGTTTGGTTCACGGCTCCTCCTTAGGAAGCCCGGGTTCGGGGGACGCCCGAGCACGTCCTTCCTGTGGTGGGTCCCCGGGGTGGTCAGGGGCCCAGGCCTAACCAAGCAAGCGCATTTTCCGCCCCCCTCAGGCTGCACACCTTTGGCCTCGGCAAGTCACTGCCCGGCCCGGAGCTGAGGGGGTGACACGGACTGTGCAGAGCACGTGGTGTGGCCAGGGAGAGGGCACGCTGTCCCACAGTGAGGGGTTGACCACGGGGACATGGAATTCGGCATGTCTCCTCCATTCCAGCTCTGGGGATTCCTTCCCCAGCCCCTCCCTAGGGGGGCAGTTATGGCAAACCCTTGGCCTCTGATTCCCCCACAGCCTGCCTTTTGGGTCCCCGTTGCTCCACTGGGCACCCCCTTGGGGAAGCTCCTCTAAGACCACCTTGCTGTCCACGGCCCGATGGCGAGGCCACAGGCCACCTCAGCCAACTTCTGCCCGTGAAGTCTTCTGACAGGACTCAGACGCCGAGTTCCACAGGGATGTGAAGCACGGGGTCCCAGAGCCCCGGTCACCAGCACCCCCATCCCTCTCCTTTGGGTTCCTGAGCCTGGCCGGGTCTCCATTTGTGCCAGAAAGATCGATGGTCACGTTTGGGGTCATCGGCCTTTTTTCCTCAGCTCCAAGTCATTTTTCTCTTTCCCGGTCCAGCTTGTCTCCCACGCCACTTGCTTCCAGCACACGCGCCCCCGGTGTCTGGAGCCGGGATGCTCTCCGGCAGCTCCGTTGTGCTGCCCGAGGCCACGCTGCCGCGTGAGCTGCTCATTAGGCCGTTACCTCCCCTTCCCTGCGGTAACCCAGGGTGGCCCCGTCTCCTGCTGAAGGACCTGGGTCTTGCCCCCCTGAGCTTTGAACCCGGAGGCTCTGGCCAGTCGGGCTCCAGAGCATCAGGGCGAAGACTCCCGGGCCGGGGTGGGATGTGTGGTTTACACTGCGCCCCACGGCGGGTCAGTCTGGGCCATCGCAGGGGTGAGTGTGGACAGTGATCACACCCACAGGTACCCGCCGGAAGAAATGAAGCGTAACTTGGTAATGGCAGGCAAATGTACAGGATTGTTACTTCTGCCTGCCGGATCGTTACTTCCCAGCGTAGCCGGGTAACCTTGGGGTCAAGTCCAAATTGCCTGTTTTATGCTTCTGTGGGTCTAAGTACGAGGCAGGAGCATGACGGGTCAAGGAGCCCATGCAGGCCGCCCCCCCCCCACCCCGCCGTTCCCCACCACACAGCCCTCGGAGGCCTGGCCCAGCGCGGCCCAGATGGGGGCCCTGCGTCCATCCTCTTCCTTCTGTGACTGGAGGCAGCCCCCGCCCTGCCTGCCCCTGAGTGAGTGAGGGTCACAGCTCAGCAGGGACACTGCTAACGGGCTCACCCTGCCCAGACCACCCCCTTGCGCTGTGAGCCCCATGGGGTTTGGAACACTGGCCGAGGCCCCTTCCCCGCTGTCCTTTCTCTGGGCCTGGCTCTGGGCTCCCTTGGAGTGGGGGGCCCTGACACATAGCAGAGGCTCTCAGCAAATGTTAGCTGGAGACGAGGCGATGAGAGGGGAGGCAGCCCCCAAGGGCCCCCACTCAGGCTTCCGGGGGAGGTTGAGGCCCAGATCTGCTGCACAGAGAGCTTCCGTGCGAGGCCGGACCCCAGGACGCCGCCACCTTGGCCGGCTCTCCCAGCAAAACAGCTGGCTGGAGGCTGCCTTGGGCACGTGCGCCTCTGGAAGGAACGTTCTGGTGCAGAATAGAGGCTGCCCAGAGGATGAGCCGACTCCTTATTTTTTCTTAAACTGTTTCTACTCCCCTGGGAGGTTTATTCCACGGCCGAGGGCTTTGTGCACCTGCCCAGGGGAGCTGAGTTTGGGTTCGGGCAAGGCAGCTCCAAAGTTGGAGTTCTGTATGATCAGCCTCTCTTATAGAGAGTGACAGAGACTTAGAGACCCGCCCAGGGCCACACCATTGGGGTGCAGCCGGCAGGGGCCTGGCTGGACTCGGGCAGCTTTTAGCCCCACGTGTGCTGCCTGCCCAGGCCCCGCATGTGCGCCCCAGCTGCACTGACGCCACTAATCATGTGTGCATCCACCTGCGCTCACCTGCGTGGCCCACGGCCTTCACCTGGAGCTCACCCGGGGAGCAGAGGGTGAGTGCCTCCTGCCTGCCTCTCCCACCAGCCCCGCGAGGCGCCTGCAGCCGGCTTCCTGGTTGGCCGCGTGGGCCAGTGGACGGATGACTGCGCTGAGACTCCCCCAAGGAAGCTGGTTAGACGCCGGGACCCCGTCCCTCGCCCCTGCCCTGCTCCAAGATCCCGACTCAGGAACTGGGAGTGGGCACACACACCTGCCTTTGAAGCGGCTGCCTGGACCGTGGGGTGCCCATTCTGATGCCCGCGACAAACAGACTGCCCTCTGAGAGGCCCAGGGGCACGGAAGAGGAATTTTCTGGTCACCGGGCAGGGGGAAGCGTGTCCTTTATTCTGTGGGCGGTGGGAGCCACGGAAGGTATTTGAGCTTGGGGAGGAGAAGCTATCCAGAACTGTGCTTTGCAGAAATTGCTTCCTTGCCCAGTGAGGTCGACCACTTCCTCTCTCTCTCTCTCTCTCAATCTGTCTCTCTCTCGGTCCACGAGACTGATGAACAAGACAGATTCGGGCTCAGCTGGGAGCAGCCTCTCTGGCAGCAGGCAGGCCATTAGGGGCTCCCACTCTTCCCAAACAGCTTGTTAGCTCATTCGAGCCCTTCGTGGGAGGCTCCCTTCTGCTGTAATCGGACCTCCCCCAGCCGTTCCTGGCCATGAGCCTTGTGAGCTGTCAGGCGAGGCTGTGGATTTGTAGGATGGACGGCGAGGCTCATTTTCCATCGGCAAGACCACGAGGCGAGCCCCTGCGGGACCCCAGCCAGCGGGAACGGCCCATCGCAAGCAGGAGGGAGCAGTGAGTTCAGCGGGAACTACACACAGGACAAGAGGAAGCGGTTGTGCCGGGCTTGCACCTGCTTATCAAGGGGAACCGCGACAGCTCGTTCCAACTTCCTGCCTCCCCTCGCTGCTTGCATTTTGGAGGCAGTACTTCGAGCAGTATGTGGGCATGCCAGGTTAGCCCCGTGGGAGGGGCGCGCGTGGCCATCCAGAGCCAGAACCGCAGAGCATACCCGGACTTCAGGTCCTGGCTCGACGGCACAGGGGGTGTTGGGAGGCCCGGTGCCCAGCTGGGGCCCCGAGATCCGGATTTTAGGAGCGGCTCCCCTGTGCTTTTCCTCCTGCTGCTTTGCTGACATTCCCCCCCCCGGGGCTCCAGGCCCCACGAAACTGCCGCGGACCGGGACTCGGGGGCAAAGTGCAGCGGAGGGAATGAGAGGGTCTGTCCGGAGAATGGAATTTGTAAGAGGAAGGAGACAGGACCGGAGGATTCTGCATTCTCACGTTCATTGGTGGCCTCGCGGGCTTCAGTTGGGACAGACGGATCAAGGCGGCAGAAGCAGGCTGCCTGGTGGGAGGAGAGCACGAAGTCTCAGGAAGGTGGCAGGGGCAGGAGGGCAGTAGATAATTATAACCAGACCTTGCCTGGGCTCACTCCTTGGGGCTCCCACCTCTGGACCCGGCCCTACACCCTGGACCCGAACTCTGCCCTTCCTGCCCTGTTCCGTGCGCCGGGAGGTCGGCCCAGCTGAGAGGGCACCCGCCAGGGGGCTCCTTGCTGACTGGTAATGTTGTGCTTGGCCAGCAAGCTCCAGGAGAAGACAGGAGGGCATGGGGGGAGGGGGCGGGTATGGCTTCCTCAGACCCTCCCTGGAAGCTGCTGGATCCTTCCATGCTCTGTCTGATGGGCGTCTGTGGCCCCGTGTCCTCCCCTCTGCCCCGTTAGGTGGGGAGTAACGCCTCCCACTGTGGCTGGGCTCTGGCCCCCAGGGCTGGGAGCCGCCCCTCCAGATCAGCTTCTCCGTTCGCAGGACCTCAGCTGGACTCGGAGCGGCGGGGCTGACTCCCACTGGGCTCCCTGTCCCTGACCCTTGTCGTCCCGGCTGCGGCTCTGTTCCTCCGATGGGGGCTGGGTGTGGTATGCTCTGACCTTGGGGAGATTCTCGGCACGATGAGGGGGTGAGCGGGAGGCTGGGGAGATGAGAGGTTTGTGGAGGGGGCCGGAGGCAGAGGCCTCGGGACTGGCCGTGTGGGGCTTCAGGGCACCTCCCGAGAGGGGGCTGTGTGTGGCCTCTGCTTTCGGAAGGCCCCGAGCGCAACCACCTGACGGAGAGACACGGTTGGTATTTACGGTGTCAGAGTGACATTTCTGATAAGAAAACCAGAAACCTGTTGAGGAATTCTGATGTGGGAAACATTGCCATCGAGGCCGGAATCACAACACGAGCAATTAAGGCTGATACGGAGATGGAGACGGAGACACGGGCGGGTCTGCCAGGGCTGTGAGATGGGAGGAGGCCAGCGGGTGCCATGGTGGGGGGGGGTCCCTGGGGAGTGCGCCCTCCCGCACTAGGTGACAGTTCTGGGAGGCTGTCATGTGGCAGCTGAAGGAATCCAAGATCCAGGAGGTTCTGCGGTGGGGAAGGTGCGTCCCCAGTGAGGCATGACCGCGTCTGCCGGCAGGAGGAGGAGGAGGAGGAAGAGGAAGGAAGAGGACAGCGTCTTTCCGCCGCCCTACCCACCGGGCGCTGGGACACACCGTCCAGCCGCAGGCACCACTGCGGGCACCGTGGGGAGATGCCCCCCGCCCAGGATCCTGCCGGTTGGGGAAGCTGGCTTTGACCGCCGTTTCTCATCGAAGGTGCCGCGATCTTCAGCATTTCTCTTGGGCTCCATGAACACCGTACTCAGGAGGGAGGCTGGCCGGCCTCCGAGGGCTCCCCCGCTGTAAGCGTTGGGAAAATCTCCTGTTGCCAAGTTACCAAATACTTGCCTGTTAGCGGCTGGGGCTGGCCGGGGAATACGCTGCTTGGGTTGATGGCAGCGGGCTTGGGGGCTGTCGCGTTACAGGGCGAGTTGCGTCATAGCCAAGGTGGTGGCACAGGGAGTTTCTGGAGGGGAACCCTAATTCCCTGTTATCTTCTGTTAGTAAGTCGCAGATGGGTCATCGTGAGGGTTTAACAGATGTTCTCCGTGTGGACACACAGAGGGAGAGGATAACAATGTCAGGAGCATGGGGTGCCTCCACATGTCCCACAGACTGTCCCCGGGGTGCTGGCCTCTGCAGGGGTGGCGCAGGTGGGGAAATGGCCGCTTGGCTTCTCTCATATGCTGGATGGTGCCCGAGACCCCATCCCTGCCTCCACTGCAGACAAGCGGCCCTTCCGGGCCGTGGGATGCTCCTCGCCGACAGAGACTGGAGGGGGCATTTCAGAGGGACTGGGGAGGACCCGCTATGCTGACAGAGTCCTGATTTCCAAACGGTAGGCTCCTTGCTCCTGGGGACCCTGGCTGAGTCCCCGCTGAGAAAAGCCTTCGCACCACGACCCACAGCGAGTCTGCTCGGAGGTGCGGGAATCACCTTCCAAGTACGTTGTGAAGTCACATCACACTCTTTGTCTCTAATAATGCAGCACATAATTTCTGAGTGACTATTAGGATGTGCAGGAGCTGCCGGTGGAACGGAGACAGTGAGCACATCCCCCCTCCCCTCTGGGATTCACATTCTGGAGGCGCAGAAGGAAAACACGAAGAGACAGAGACCAGGAAGGCAGGAATCACGTGTGGTGACCAAAAGCAGACAAGCGTAAGAGGGACTGTTGCCATTATAGGGGCCGTGAAGGTGGCCTCCCCGAGGAGGTGACATGTGGTCAGGGACCATGAAGCAGGGACAGAGGGAACCATGGGGACAGAGGGAGAAGGGACCCAGAGGCAGGGGACAGGGATGGGTGCAGCAGGGACACCTCCCTTCGTGCACCAGGAGGGACACCTGCCCGGGGAGCCTGGCGGTGTGTGAGAAGACAGTGGGGCTGGAACAGAAGTCAGAGGAGCAGGAGGCAAAGCTGTGACTCCTTCGTCCCCTTTGCACAGGACGACTTAATTCCTGGACGTTGGTGGGTCGCCCTTCAGGGACTCCTGGGTCCCCCACTAATAGCCCTTCAGGCTGGGGTGCAACACCATCTCTCACCAGCAGTGGCCACTAGCGCCCCTGCACCTTCTGAACCCCGGACAGGTGCATGGGGAACAGGTTAGAGGAGGTCTGGGGGTGCTGAGCTTCAAGACTGGGGGCCCTGCGGTGACGCGCCGCTGGCTTTGATGAGACAGGCCAGGCTGCTGCTCACCCTGCCCTCGTCCTGCTGTTGGGGATGGCGCAGGCTCTGTCCCTAGTCCTTCTCCTCCTGCAGCCGGAGCCTCAGACCCCCTCCCAGCGCAGTCAAGGCTTTCCTCCGACCTCTGCCCCCCGGAATCACTTTTTCGGTTGACGTCACCTTTCAAGACAAAAGGGTCCGTCCTCCTGGACAAGCTCCCTTGTGATTCCTCTCAGAGGCAGTGGAAAAGATCAAATCTTCCTGCTTGTGCCCGGTACCATCCCACCCCCGCTCAGCCCCCACCTGGCTGGATTCTCACTGCAATACCGAGAACTGGGTATTGCTGCCGTCCTCGTGTTACAATGGAACAAGCTAAGGGTCAGGGAGGCAGAGTGACATTCCCAGATGTATTATTCTGGTTTCTGAGCACCTGCCTCTCACCTGCAGACCTGCCCTTCTGTGCTCAGCTCTGCAAAGCCAGGCCAGACTCTGCAAACCTTCTTCTCACCTGGCCAGTGGGGGGTCCCCTTGGGTTTTGCCAGCAGGAGGCTCTAGGGGGATACCAGAGGAGGGACTGGGGAAAAGAGGTGCCCACCTCTGGTTTTGCCTGTTTCTCCTGTGCGTGTCCTGACCTGAGAACCCAGTCTCTTGGAACTCCAGCTGCCACAGGTGTCCAGTGTTCCCTAGGCTGGTTCTCCAGGCCCGGGGATACCTCTGAAGGATTGGGGGGGGTTGGAGGGGGGTGTGTCCTGTCCTCCCATAGCTGCCGGGAAAGTGCTGCAAATTTACTTGTTCTCCTAATTTGTGAAAACCTCCTCCACTTGTCTGTGCAGAGCTGCTCAGAAACACCCTTCTCATTACAATGTTAAATTAAAATTTAGTAGACGAGGCACATAGCAGAATAAACTTTCAATTAAAATGTACATACTGCGGTGGTGGAAGGGGGCTGGAGAGAACTCGCAGGCATCTCTGGTGCGAATGTGCTCGAGATTTAATTTTACTATGACATCTCCTTGGAATTACACTGCTAATTGATCACATTGTGTCTGTCTGTTATTTAAACTTTCAATAAAACGGAGATTAATGGAAGGTGTAATCCTCCCGGGTAGAACAAATATTCCCATTGCTCATGTCAGGTGCAGAAATGGAAATGCTCTGCTAACAGCTTTCTGTATTCAATCTGCGAACATGAAGTTAATCATGAAAAATGCAGTGATTCCTTAATTGCTTGAATGAAATTTTTTCTGCCTGCCCCATTTCTCACCCAAAATAGCCGCCCTTGTCGGAGGTGTGGAGGAAAGTGGCGGAGAGGCAGAGCCGGGCTTCAGGGGCGGGGGCCCCGGGAGGGACTGGCCACGGGGTGGCCGGAGTCTGTGTCCGAGGACAGCGTGCATCACTGCTGTGTGGGACGGAGCCCAGCTGCTGCAGGGCCGAGGGACCCTCCTGCCATTTAGTTATTTTGGCAAGAATGTGTGGTGGGGAAAAGGGGCTTATCTGTGTCTCAGACTTGCAGGTGGGGAGGAGCCGATGCTGGGGTCCAGAAGGCCACCGAGCCCTTGTTCATGTGGGAGGCAGGACGGCATAGCAAGTAAGAACCCTCCAGCTCCGCCACCACTTCCTAACCAGTGACCTTGGACAAGTTCCTTCAGTGTCCATGCTTCTGCTTCCCCTTCCGTGGATGGGTGTGAAGGTCATGGCCTCCAAGGGCCGTGCCGTGGAATGGGCTGTGATGTAGGCAAAGCGCCTAGTATCGGCCCGCCAGTCTGTCCTGTGTGCCGCCCGAGTTCGGCTACTGCGTGTGCTCTCAGCTGGTGTTCCTGCCTTTTCATGGTTCCTCCGCAAAGTCCAGTCCAGGACTCCTTGGAATCCGAGGGTAGGGGCTTTATTCCCGCAACTTCCACCAACTCGCTGTGTAACATTGTACGCAGGGGACAGGGTAGTACCTGCCTCCCGGGGTTTCTGCAAAGGTGGATATGGGTAGAGCCCTGACTTCAGTCCTCGGCAGGCGGAAAGCTCGCAAACAGGTGGCCGCTGGTACCGTTACGGCCGTCCTTCTGTCCAGGACCTGCAGGAGCCATCTGGCCCCACTCCGCTAAGACTCTGTGTGATCAGTCTGTCTGCAGCTCCCACCCCCTGGGGTTGCTTGAACGAGGTCTGGATAATGGAGCCACAGAGCTGGACTGTTGCCCTGACCTACGGCCCTTCAGGTCCTTGAGGCTGGTGCTCCCATCCCCTTCTATCCTTTCCACAGGAGGATCACCCCTGCCTCCTTCAGATGTTTTCCAGTGCAGTGGATTCTGGTCCTTCATTTACCTTAAGCCACCCTCGTGTCGTGTCCCTTTGCGAGTTTGGGGGACTCAGTGTCCCAGGTGAGTCTGGAATAGCATAAAGGACAGTGACATGGTCACCTCCCATATTCTAGACACTATACTTCTATTGATATGGCCCAGATGGCATTCATTTCTTGCTAGCCATGTCACCCTGCTAATTCAATGAAATTATTTAACTAATTTTTTTCCCGAGTTTTTTGTTTTGTTTTGTTTTGTTTTGTTTTTCCTATGCCCGTGGTTACAGAGTTGTGTTCTTGGCCTCCTGTGCTAACATGCAGATTGCTGGACCTACATGCCGGGCCTTACTTTGTTCTTTGTAGAGTTCTTTACGTTCTTACCTACTAGTATTACCTGGGCTCCTAATTCTGACATATGGCCTGTGAACGTCATGGTTTTCAAATATTTCACAAGCATGACATTAAACCTCTTTCTATATGTAGGAGGAAAATGAGGCCCGGTTTGAAGGGAAGGCTTGCTAAAGGGCAAGCAGCCAACAGGCCATAGAATCGGCACAAAGAACCCAGTTTTTCCAATTCGAAGTCCAGGGATCATGGAAATTCAGAGCCGGGAGAGGGAAGAGAAGCGGAGGTCATCCTCCCACCTGCCATATTTCCGACGAAAGCCTGGCCGTCCACCCCCTTTGGAATGACCCCAGTGGGAGAGAAGGAGTTCATTGCCTCCCTCCCAGGAGAGAATGACTCTCATCGTCGAAATGCTCCTCTCTGGGCTGGGCTGCCATAGCCTTGCACGAGATGCTGGGAGATGAGGGTCTCTGCACATATTTCCGTTGGGCTTTTCGGCTGCAGACATGGGCATCCACGTGTGTGAGCGCAGGGAGGGGGTCTGCATGGAGGCTGTTTGCTGGGAGGGAACCTGGCTCTGCCCCACTCTCGTCCGCGCTCCCGGCAGGCACGCTGCTCTGGGCTTCCGTCCCATGCTTTCTCGTGGCAGACTCGCTCGCAGTCCTGCGCCGCGGACACTGCCCCACGCGGCTCCTCCAGCTCATCTGCGGGCACCTCAGCAGCACCCTCTACCCACAAGGGGTCACATTCCTCCCCGTCTCCCCATTCAAATCCCGGGATGGAATCCCATCAGCCTGGATTCTCTGGGGGAGACAGCCCAAGACAAATGCTCCCGTGGCATTAGGAAGTGTGACCTCAGGAAGCAGCGGTGAAGACAGGGGAGGCAGGGAAGAGGCAGGGCGCACGCAGGGGTGCGTGCTGAGCTGGACCTGGCCAGCTGGCTTCTTGGACCGCTGGTCATCTGCAGGGAGGCCACATGAAACCACCATCTTTCCAGTCTGTTTAGGATGGAGGTTCTCGACTGGGGTGATTTTGTCCCCCTGGGAACCTCTCTCTGGAGCACGGGGAGTGTGAATGCCTCGGCGGGGGGGGGGGGCTACCGAGACTCGGACAGGCCCCAGGAGCTCCCGCCCGCCTGGCCGTGGCGACAGTTGTGACGCCGCGCTCTGGAAACCCTGCCTTGGATCCGTGGTGGAGTGCGGCAGAGTCTGGCAGGTGTGTGCTGGCGGACGTGGGACGCCAGACCCCGGGGGGCGGGGGTGAGGGGCCGCCCTGGTCTGCGGTGTTGGCGGTTTCCTTCTTGCTGCAAATGCTTTCACGGTGGCCCATGGCAAGCTAAGAGCAGATTCATGATTGGCTGGCGAGCTTCCTGCGAGTAACGTGACAGTTGGCTCCCAAGAGTCCCCGTGAGCAAACACGCGAGTAAATAAATGAATTAACAGGGAGGAGCTTAGCACATCAGGAACACAGCCTCGCGGTCCCACAGACCTTTCCGGTGCTCCTCGTAGAACCTTCCTGCTGTCCCATCCTTCTGCATGCGTTGCCTCCGAGCAGAGGCGTGTGGGGTGGGAGAGAAACCATCGTGGATTCTATGCCTGGATTTTTCTTTTCTTTTCTTTTTTTTTTTTTCTTTTCTGGTCCAAAAATAACGCTATTAGAACAAAAAACTCTTGTGGACATTTAGACAAAAATGTTTAGGTCTAGAGGAATAGCTGCCATCTGGTTTTGGGAACAGAAAAAATTCCAAATACTGGCGGAAGGAAAACAAAAAAGTCCCCCAATACAGTGGGGGAAAGGCTAAGCGTGTTGCATGTGCATCGCATCTAGACCAGCCCCGTGTTCCTGCTTCCTGGGACCGTCCTGGGGGGCTCTGCGGGATCCGGAGCAGGGAGGATGCCGGGGAAGCCAGGGAAGCAGGGAGAAACCAGGCTCAGATGTGGAGAAACCCCTACTCCAGCGGCGGTCCAGAGTGCCGAACCCTGGCTGGGTCGTTGGATGAGCTCCCCAGGGGCCTGACCCCAGCCATGAGAGACCCTTACGGACAGAGGAATGCCTGTGCGGATGGGTGACCCTGCGGCACCCAGCCACGTCCAGCTGCCTCGGTCACGTAACTGTGATCCCGCCCGTTACCCGAACAGGTGCATGTGCGCACACACACACACACACACGCGTGTGCACACACACGCCCCTGGGATGGGTCTCTGCCGCTTTCAAAGGGAGCTTGAGATCTAATCACGAAGGAATTAACATTATGTGCTTTTCCACTTCTCAGTCTGTGAGCTCGGATAGAAACTCCAGCTTCCTGCTCTAGACTGAGGCCGGGAAACTTTCCCAGGAAGGGCCAGAGGAACTGTTTTGGGCTTTGAGGGTCACGTAAGAGGACACTTAGCCTCTCTTTCTCCCTTCCCTTCTCCTTCCCTTCCTCCTCTCTTCCCTTCCCCTTCTCCCTCCCCTCCCCTCCCCTCCCCTCCTCTCCCCTCCCCTCCCTTCCTTCTAAAAACAACTCTTTAAAATAATGTGGAAGGTTGGGACACCTGGGTGGCTCAGTGGGTTAAGCGGTCAGGTCATGATCCCAGGGTCCTGGAATCAAGTCCCACATTGGGCTCCCTGCTCAGCAGGGAGCCTGCTTCTCTCTCCCCCTCTGCTGCTCCCTCTGCTTGTGCTCTCTCTCAAATACATAAATAAAATAAAAAAAACCCAAAAAATAATAATGTGAAGACCATCCTTAGCTAACAGAATTGGTCTGAGGGCCCTAGTTTCCCAATTCCCATGTTGGAAAACAAAAACTCAGCTTTCTGATCGGAGACAGTCCCCTCGACGTCTCCCTGTCCCCTGCTGTCCCTGTGCCATCCACAGAGCTGCTGCCCGAGCCCGGTGGGGATCCTGGGGCCAAGGACACCAAGTTGTCCCAGGATGCCGGCGAAGGGCATGTAGCCCCACCAAGCCCTGGGCTGAGCCCTCACCCTGGCCTTGATCTGGTCGGTGACTCTGGCCACCAAAGAGCCCTGATCTATCCACAGCCAGAGCTCCAAGAGGCACCCCAAGCGCTGGGAGCCTCTGTTCCGTTGTGCGCACGCAGGAGCTCACACAGCTCTGTGCGGCCTCAGTCTCTACTTCAGACAAAACTCCAGGCTGGGTCCCGGTCCTGAGAATTGGGACAGGTTAGGGGCGTTGTCTCCGTGTGCAAAAGACTGTGTGTTAGGAGGCACTGTAGGCTTTTCTTCTGACATTGGGAGAGCAGACCCGGTGTCCTGATTTTACTTTCCGGGTATTTTCGGCAAAAGAAGGGAATGAAGGAGAAACCCCCCTCTCCTATTTGAGACCATCAAACCTCAGGCAACTTGCGTGAGAGATGACCAGCAAGCAGTCAGTGAACCCTCAGCACCTGGGGCGTGGGGGTTCGAGCCCCCCTAACTGTGCCGGGAGACGCACGGCTAGGTGGGAGCCCATTTGGGTGAGGAGCTCCTGGGAGGGTGGATGGTGCTAGGTGGATGTGCTAGGAAAGTCTGTGATCCCAGGCTGGGTGTTCAGAGGGAGCGGCCAGAGCATGGGATCGGAGTAATCCGGGTGGGCTACAGGGTGGCCGTGCTGAGCTGAACTTGGCCCGGCTGAATCAGCATCCTTGGCATCTGCGAGCCCCGTTTGTCTGCTGCTTCTGTGGGCACTGTGGGCTCACGGGCTGTGGAGTTTGCCCTGGAGCCCTGGGGCCATTGTACAGAGCAGCCTGTCCTTGTCAGGCTCTGGGGACCCCGTCTTCCAGCCCTTCCTCAGGGAGCTGCCACTGTGGGTTCACGTGCCCGCAGGAATGCACTCTTCAAGCTCCGCACCCCCAGACTCCTCTGCTGATGGCCGTCTCCCTCCAAGTGACCTTTCTAAATAGATTCGACCGTCCGTCTCCCTCTTGAAAGGCTTTCGCGACTCCCGTTGGGTGTAGAGGATGTCAGACCTCTCTGTCATCGTTCTCCCCGCTAACCCGCCCGTCACCCGAACAGGTGCATGTGTGCACACACACACACACACACAGGCTTGTGCACACACACGTCCACTCACACACATGCTCCATATGCTTGAACGGTCGCACGCTCCTGCCTGTGTCCTCACCATTCGGCCGTCCCCTCTGTGGGGAGCTGGGGGAGCCCCTTGCCCGCCCGCACCCGTGGTCTGTCTCTCCCTGTTATCCGAGCTGTCCCCGACGGCCTGTGCGGGTGTCACATTTCCGAGGACACAATCGGTCCTTGTGTTCCCTTATTTGTCACCACATCGTTAATTTGTATCTTCTCCATTTTTCTGCCACTGTTGCTAGACGCTTGTCAATTTTATTGAGTTTTTCCAAAGAACCGGCTCTCTGTTTCATTGGTTTTCTCTGCCGTGTTTCTGTTTTCAATTCATTGATCTCTGTTCTCAGATTTGTTTCTTTCCTCCCACATGATCTGGGTTTGTTCTGCTCTCCTTTTTCTTGGTGGAGGTGGAGGAGACCCTCCTTCTTGACTCTGGCCTCCGGGGTCCCCCATGTATGGCTACCTTTCCCCTTTCGGCGAGGTGCTATGTCTAGCTCGCTACTTTTTCTCTTTTTAAAGTTTCTATTTAAATTGAAGCGTGATTAACGTGCAGTGTTGTAATCATTTCAAGGGTTACAATGCGTCCCTGTCGGTCCCCCACAGCGTCTATCTTGCTACTTTTTGAGGTTTGGGTTTTTTTTTTTAAATTTGTTTTTAATTTTTAGAAGTTGGACTGCGATGTGTCTTTGCGTGGGTTTCTTTAGGTTTATCTGATTTGGGATTTCCCCGCCTTCTTGCATCCATGGCTGTGCGTCTTTTGCCACATTTGGAAAGTCTTCAGTCATGTTTAGAGCCGTGCGTGAGCCCCACCTTCTTCATCCTGTTCTCCTGGGATCTGATGACACGAGTGTTTGCTGGTTGTAATTGGTTCTCTGGGTCCCTGAGTTCCTGTGAATTTGTTTTTAAGTCTGTCTTCTCTCTGTCGCTCAGATCGGGTACTTTCTGTTGCTCGTATCCAAGCCCACGGGTCTCTCCTCCATTCCTTCCTCCTCTACCAACCCCTCCACCCCAAACGGGGTCTTATTTTGGTCAGTCTCTTTTTCAGTTCTGAGATTTCCATTCGGCTTTTTATATCTTCTATTTCTTTGCTGGTTTTTCTGCTTTTTGTTCCTTTGTTAGTTTCTACGGTGTCTGTATTTGCTCGTTGTATTATTTGGTGACAACTGATAGAAAATCCTTATCAGACGATTCCAGCATCTCTGTCGACCGGTGGTGACATCTGTATCCATTCCCCAGAGCTCCTGTGATAAAGCAAAAGACAACAGAGACTTACCGAGTTCTGGGGGCTGGAAGTCCAAAATCGAGGTTCCTTCTGGAGGACCCGACGTTGCCACGTCTCCCCACGCTTCTCCTAACTTCCGGTGACAGCCGGCATCCTTGGCCTGTGGATGACCCCTCCCGTCTCTGCGTCTGTCTTTCTGTGGCGTTCTCTGTCTGTCTGTCTTGCATCTCTTCTCCTCTCATTGTAAGGACACCAGTCCTGTTGGATCCGGAGTCCGGAGTATGACCTCACCCTAACCAATTAATACCTGCAACGGTCCTATTTCCAAACCAGGTCCCATTCTGACGTCCTGCTGTTGGGACTTCCACATTTCGTTTTGGGGGACGCAATCCAACCTGCCACCTACTGATTCTGTGTTTCCACCCAGTTTGTGGTTGTCCTGACTAGTGCGCCCAATAACTTTGGGTCGAAGCCTAGATTGGGTCTTATTCCAACCTTGGATTTTGGGTGGATTCCTCTGACCCCTCTCCAGCAGGGGGAGGCGCCCTGCCTCGTTACTGCCAGGTGGGGGCAGATGTCCTGGTTCCATGGCTGGCTCCCCCCATGCTGGTGTGGCGGGGGGCGGCCCTCTCCATCCCTGGGGCTGTGGGCTCCCTTGTTCCCCACGAGGCTTCCACTGATACTTCCCCAGCTGCAGTGGGAGCAGAAGTGCCCCCTTCCAGGGACACCGCAGGGGCACAGTCCTTGTTACTTCTGGGTGGTGGTGGACGTCCAGGCTCTCCACTCAGCCTCCTGGGACATACCCCCGTTGGGCGGGGAGCCCGGGGATTGTCTGGAGGGGTGAAGTCTAGACTTTCCATTTGGCCTTTGCAGAGCCATGGGGGGAGTGGCGGTGGGAGGGACAGAATTTTTATGCTACATTCTGCTGGAGCAAAGCAGTTATTACTTAAAAGTTTTCTGCCTCGCCAGGCTGCTCCTATTCTGGTCCTTTGGCTTGAGAGAGCAAGCTTCTGTCGGCTTTTCCCACCTCAGCTTTGCATCTGGAACGTGTGAGGCCCAGGGATCTCACTACCGTATTGTTCCTCCGGTCTCAAAGTTCTGAGACGCTCTGCCTTCCTCTTCCTGACTGCCCTCGTGCTTTTCTCACACATAACGTCCTAGCAGGAGGAATGGGCAAAAGTACATCCACTCCATCTTTCTGGAAGCAGAAATCCCCCTGTGGGGTTTTTTAATGACTTCTTATTATAGCACACTCTGTTAATATTTTGCTAGTCTTGAACCACTTTCATATTGCTAGAATAAATCCTACGTGTACAGGCTTAACGTCTTCGCTTAATGCCCTCCTAAATTTAATTTGCTAATATTTTACTTAGAATTGCTGCATCCGTGTTCACAAAATGAGTTTGTTTACAGAATGAGGCGGGTGCACCTGGGCTCACACCGTGTGCATGTGGACTGTCGTTTTCAGGATTTGCCTCACCCCCGGGAATGATTCCAGAGGCCGTCCGCTTTTTCTCACGCTACAGAGCAGTGTCAGTGACATGGGACCCATTCATCCCTCGAATGCATCATAGACAAGCCCCATAAAGTCTTTGACTTGGTGCCTTTATTTTTTGGTTTTTGGACAATCTAATCTGCTTCTCTGCTTCTCTGATAGTCTCAGATTCTTGCCTTGCCCTGGGTCACATTTGAAATTCTTTTTTTTAAGGTTTTATTCATTTATTTATTTAGAGAGACTGCTGCCAGCAGGGGGGAGGGGCTTGGGAAGACGAAGACTCTTAAGCAGACCCCCCACGGAGCGTGGAGCCCCACGTGGCGCTCCACCTCGGGACCCTGAGATCATGACCTGAGCCGAAACCCAAGAGCCGGACACTTAGCTGGCTGAGCAACCCCCGCCCCCAGCAGCGCCCCTGAAATTCTTATTCTTTAGCAGACTTGTGGGCAACATTGTATCCCGTATTCTGCTGTCTCACATCTCCTTTCCATCTCCATTCATGTCTTCAAATTATCAAGTATACGCCTGTCTTCTCTTTCTTACGCTTTGCAGGCTTGCCAGAGGTTTGTGTCTGATTAATCAGAATTTTTAAATGACCAGTTTTTCGTTTATCCAGGTCCATAGCATTTTTTCCCCTAACTCATTCTTTTTCGCTTTAAGCTGCAAAGATTGAATCTTTCATTCCACCTTAAGAAAAAAAATCTCATAGTGTAGCATCTAATTTACTAATCTGAGAGCTGATTTGTTTATCTTCTTTCTTATTTCCTAATAAAATATTTCGCTGATCAGGTTTTCCCTGAGTTGGGCTTAGGTCCTCATCCCACGGGACTTTGCTGTCTTTAATCTTTACGTAATCTGTGTTTTTTGAATTTTGTTGGAAATCTTTGGAAAAACTTTCTGTGGCTAATTTTTTGTTTTTTTATAATGCTCTGTTGTTAAATGCTTTTTTAAAAAAATTTATTCGTTTGTGGTTTGGTCAGTCTGTGTAAATATACAATGCTTGTTAGTAGGTGATGAAATCTTATACATACCTGAATTATGTTTGTTAATTATAGCTATAATTGTGTTTTGGGGGACATTCTTGATGGGATAATTGATAAGAGATGTATATTGATGTGTCCCACTATGCTACTAGTCTCGTCTCTGTATTTTTTTTAACTATATTTTGACTTTCTACTGTCAGTGTGTAAGGTCACAATTGCTACTTTTTTTAATCAATGACATTCTTCCTTGTTTACCAATTCAGCAATGAACTTATTCTTATATTTATTTTTCTTCCTTCTTTTTAAGGAAATTGGGCAGGGAGGAGATGTATGTACACATATTCAACCCTCCCCATCTTCAACAGGAAACTGTTGGTTTTCAAAAAGAACAGAACAGGGGCTCCTGGCCGGCTCAATCGGTGGAACATGTGATTCTTGATCTCAAGGTTGTGAGTTCGAACCCCACATTGGGCTGTAGAGATGACTTAGAAATAAAATCTTAAAAAAAAAAAAAAAAGGTAAAGAAGAGAAGAGTAAACAGAGATCACAGCCCCATCCTTCAGGTTTCTTCCTGGGGAGACCAATGTCATGGTTCAGCCTTGAGTGACACCCTCAAAGCTTCAGAGTTTCCTGTTTAAGATCACGAATTGGAAGATATTTTGGGTGCCCTTTGTGGGGGAGAGTAGATCTGTGTTGTAAAACATGTCATTACCCCCGGGACTATGAAGATGTAGTCTGAGGTTATTTGCTGACTTTATTGCAACAATTTTCAACTCCGCAGCCCATAATTTTGGTATTTATCTCTCATCTTAAAATAAGGAGCTTGTAGGGGTGCCTGGGTAGCTCAGTCATTAAGCATCTGCCTTCGGCTCAGGTCAGGATCCCAGGGTCCTGGGATGGAGCCCGCATCAGGCTCGCTGCTCAGCGGGAAGCCTGCTTCTCCCTCCCCCCACTTGTGTTCCCTCTTTCGCTCTCTCTTTCTGTGTCAAATAAATAAATAAATAAATAAATAATTCTTTATTAAAAAAATAAGGAGCTCATTGATGCTTTTGGGCCTCTGGCGGGTGGCATGATCTACTGGTTTCCTGCTGTGGGGGATCTGAGGGTACCCCCATCCTCTCCCTCCTGGTGGCCCGCAAGTCGAGGGTCGGATGCCCCCGCAGGAACCTCTCAGCAGGACACGACATGTCCCAAGCTTGCTTCCTCTCTTGCCGGCTCCTTCATCTCCCACGCAGTTCACACCTGTCTTGACTTGTTTCAGCAACAGGTGTCTGTGCTGTGTGCTCTCAGCTCTGCTGTCAGCTGGGACCTCTAGTCTGTCTGTCTGTACCAGAGATTCCTGTGTCTCCTTTCCCACTCTGTCCACATACTTCTTGCTCTGCTGGCTTCCTGCATTCACTGGACGTGCCTCCAGGGCCCTCCTGAGAAATGGTGCTAGGGCCCGGGACATGATTTGACATCTTGAGTATCTTTATTTGACCTTTATTGATGACTTGGCTGGGTGCAGACTTCCAGGCTGGAAATTACTGCCCCTCAGAATATTTGGGGCATCGTTCCGCTATTTTTCAGTTCCAGTGGTGCTGCTAAGTTAGGGTCATTCTGCTTCTCCATCCTTTTATGAAGCCCAGAACCTTCTGGAAATCTTTGTTCCCAGTGTTCTGATGCCTTAGCATGACGTCCTGATCCTTTGTGTAGGCCCCCGGTGGCCCCGTCGGCTGGACTGCGGTGCTGAGCGCGCATCCGATTTTCTCTTCCATGATTCTCTCTCTTCCTCTCTCTCTCTCTTGTTCTCAGTTCTCTGTCCCGTTGTTTGCACATTGGATCTTCTGGAAGAGTCCTCTGGCGCCTTGTATCTTCCGCATCTCTCCGTCTTCTGTTCTGCTGTCCAGCAGCGTCCTCTCACCGTTATCCTCTTCCTCTCTCTTGCATTGTTCATTTCTGTGTAATTTCAGTTTCCAAGAACTCTCTGTCATTTTTGTGGGTCCACTCCCTGTTTGACGACAGCCTTCTCCTCCCTGTTACGACCCATTGCTACTTTTTCCTTTTTATAAAGTTCTCCCTCCCCTGCTGGGTCTCAGTTCCTCCAAGTTGCTCCCACTGACATCATATTTTTTAAAAAAAGATTTTATGTATTTATTTGAGAGAGAGAGAGAGTGCACAAGCCGGGGGGGGGGGGGGGGCGGAGAAGACTCCACACTGGGTGCCCTCGAGCCACGGTCTTTAAAGGAGGTTGTTCCACAAAATTACAAATAATGCGTGTTTACGGCAAAAAAAAACCCAGAAAAATGGTCAAGAAAAAGAATACCATCAGAGTAATCGTGCCTTTACCGCAAACTACCATGAACATTGCAGTCATTCCTTCTATTGTTAAATACATGAATTATATGTAAATGTTAGGTATGCATACAATGATTGGGAATCAATAAACCTGTTATTTTTTTAAAAGATTTTATTTATTTATTTGACAGACAGAGATCACAAGTAGGCAGAGAGGCAGGCAGAGAGAGAAAGGAGGAAGCAGGCTCCCTGCTGAGCAGAGAGCCCGATGCGGGGCTCGATCCCAGGACCCTGGGATTATGACCTGAGCTGAAGGCAGAGGCTTTAACCCATTGAGCCACCCAGGAGCCCCCTCATGAAGCATTTCTTAATGTAGCATATTGTGTGTGTGTGTGTGTGTGTGTGTGTGTGTGTGTGCGCACGCACAGTTTTACATTGTTGGGTATTTTTTTTTACCGGTTTTGCGGAATCATCGTAAAAACTCTAATAAGCAATCCTATTTGCAGAACTTCCTGTGAGCCCTGGATTGTGTCCTAAGGATGAACTCCTAACCACTGCACCCAAAGTGCGCATACTGTAATTCTTTTAATTCTCAACACGCGTGCGTCCCTCTCGCTCTGGCAGAGGCTGGCTTCTTTACCTTTCTGACATGAGTATTAGGTTTTAAACCAGCTCCTGTCTGAGTTGCGTCACGGCTCTGTGGATCTGTGCGTGCTAGAACTCCACTGAGGCTGTCTGTCTCTCTCTACTCATTGGTGGCGCGAATCTCTTCTTTTTGGAGTAGCCCTCGCAGCGGGCGGGAGACTCACCACCACTGGCGGAAGGGCAGAACTTTGTTCATTTTTTTAAAACTAAGCTTCACGGGCTCTTGGGCTGAAACAAACCAACTTGTGATTCAAAGTAACTTACTGCACTGACTGTTTAAAAATTTTAAAAAGATTTTATTTATTTATTTGACACAGAGAGAGAGCGAGCGAGCACAAACTGGGAGAGCGGCAGGTAGAGGAGAAGGGAGAAGCAGGCTCCCCGCTGAGCAGGGAGCCCGATTCAGGGTTCGAACCCAGGACCCGGAGATCATGACCTGAGGCAGACGCTTCACTGACTGAGCCACTGTTGTACCAGCTTTTGATGCAACTTTTTGCATGAAGTTTTGATTCAAAGTATCTTCCGGCTCTGTTACTTCTGGGTGAACATTCTTGCCTCTGCCCCTCCCGTCCTGTCTCCCTCCATGGGGACGGTGGCTGGCCTGTCCACTACTTGCAGGCACCTTGCTCTTCAGGTGCACCCTTGTACCTGCCCCTGGCGTCCCCCGGGGCCAGACCCCACCCCGTTGGAGCAGGCGCTGCTGAAACCACCCACGAGGTTCGGGGGCCGGTTTGGGACAGGCCCGGGACACATGGAGGTGAGAGGAGGAGGAGGCAAGGCTCTTCCGGCTGCTTCTATCCCATCCACATCATTCCCACTCCTCCACGTGGCCACCGGGACTCCAGGTGGGGAACAGACCCAAGACACAAGACCCCCACCCTCACCCCCACCAGCCTTCTCCAGGGGCTCGGGGAGTCACCCACATCTCCCTGGCTTGATCTCCGTGCCGCTGCTGTCTTCTCCTGAGGGACTTTATTTCCTTTGGGGTAGAAACGCTGCCCTCACCTCCTGTCCCACATCCTCCCGCTTCATGACCCTGGTCCTTTCTTGGTGTTACTGAAAGAGAAAAACTGTTTCTGTTGCAAATCAAAATGCTCGGACTGGCACCACCTTTAAAAGCTCTTTTTCAAAAGTTAAATCTGAACAACGTTTTTTCTCGGCCACTGGTTCCCGCCCTTGGATGCTCCCGAGGGGGCATCCCAGCATCTGTATGTCTGTACTGCACCCCCCCATGTGTAACCAGGACAGAGAACCACTGTTGCAGGCAACAGCTGCCTTCCTGGGCCAATCAGTGGCTTAACCTCCCTGTCCTTGGAGGTGGAAAGGCTCCAGGCACCTGGGGGACAAGAGGGCTTGTCAACACCCAGGTTTGCACCTGCGTCTGAGAGGGGTCTGAGAGGCCGAACGGGCTCTCCGCTAGGAGCAGAGCCCCCTTGGCTGATTTGACAGGCCCGGGACGGAGGCTTTGCAGATGGTCCCTGCAGGGCTAAGGAGGGAGACTCTCCTGTGGTCCAGGGCGGGGGGGGGGCAGCAGATCTTCATGAACTCAGCCAGACTCAGGACCCGGGGAAAGGCTTTCCTGACCAAGGACTGAAACGTCACAACATCTGTTTCCCAGCTTCCCGGAGTCTCTGAGAAACCTCTCCACGCTCCTTTATTTGTCTTTTTTCGCCCCAAGGTTATGAAGCCAACTGTTCCCCTCAGCTTACAGACGTGCTGAGGCAGAGAGCTCATTTCCATCTGAAATTGGCCTCAGAGGAGGGAAGCTTTCAGGGGAAAGCAGGACAAGGTTGCTGGACAGGATTCTCTGCAATTAGGCTCAGAACCTGGGACAACCCCGTCCCCCCAGAGCAGACCCCCACCCCTGCAAGGCTTGAGAGAAATGACCCTGTTGCCCTTCACAGTGGAGGGAGGGAGAAGGTGTTTCCACGGAGGAGTCAGGCGCACACTCTGCTCTCAGGGTCCTGGCGGGCAGCAGGGGTGGGGTGGGGTGGGGGAGGTAAGCCACGTCGACAGCAGCTCCCAGCATCCCTAGCACCTACTGCGCATCTGGCACTGGCGTTGGAGAGAACGGTGTCGATCTGGCTTACTGAGCTCCTAATACGGGCTTGGACCTCTAGAACACTCTATATCCCTCATAGGAGCTGAGTTTATGGTAGATCTTGCTGCTGGAAGTGTGGTTGTGGGCCCGAAGCAAAGGCATTGCCTGAGACTCTGCTAGAAATGCGGAACACCAGGCTCACCCCGGACCCCCCTCCTCTAAGTCTGCCTCCTGTCAAGGTCCTCATGGGGTTCCCTGGCCAGATTGTTATTCCCATTTTACAGACAGAACCAGAGTGGCCCAGGGGGAACTGGGCGGCCTGCTGTGGGCCACCGGTAAGCAGCAGCTGAGTGGGAGTGGGACCTCTAGCTTGGTTCCAAGACTGCAGCACAGCTGAGAGCTGAGCACGGAGAAGGAGTCCTGCATGCATTTCAGATGGAGTACGGGCTGGGAGGGCTTCTTGGAAGAGGAGGCATGTGAATCATTCCTAGAAAGGTGGGCAAGACTGCAGAGAAGGGGGTGGGCCCACCTCTCCTTGGTGGAGGGAACAGGACAAGCCCAGGCGGGGGGTGGAAGACAGTCATTCGCCAGAATGGGGGCGGGGCGGGGGGGTCAAACCTTCATTAAATGGGACGCTGGGAGACCGAGACAGTTCTATTGGCTTGGGGTGCGTGTCAGCAAAGCAGACCTGAAGCTTGTGAGTGCCTCAAGATCGGGAAGTCGAGACCGAAGGACAGCCCCTCACTGAAGCCCATCTCCTGGGTGATGCCCAGTGGTCCAACTGGACGCCAAGTTGTAACCTCGTCCCCAGACCCCGTTCTGACCGTGGCCTTCAGTCGCCTGCCCAATTACAGATGCTCACAGTGCTGGTGCTTGTGGAAGACGAAACCATGCATGTAAGGAGACGATTTTTTTTTAAGATTTTATTTATTTATTTGACAGAAAGAGATCACAAGTAGACAGAGAGGCAGGCAGAGAGAGAGGGGGAAGCAGGCTCCCCACTGAGCAGAGAGCCTGATGCGGAACTCGATCCCAGGACCCTGAGATCATGACCTGAGCTGAAGGCAGCAGCTTAACCCACTGAGCCACCCAGGCGCCCCAAGGAGACGATTTTAATTACGCCATCGGGACGGCTTTCTGGCTGCAGGTGTCTCCTCCGGGAGGTCTCGCCTTGGACTTGGGCAGGGGGAGGAGCCCAGTGTAGGTGGGGGTGTTACAGCTGGGACTGGGGAGTCTCCCAGTCAGAGGCGTTGATCTCAGTCCAGCTGGTCCAGGAGGGCGAGCCAGTCAGCTGGTCCTTTATGAGACAACACACGAGAATTCACAGGTGGACAAGGGGGGCCACCTGCCGGTCTAGTCTCCGTCACATGGGGAAGGGGCTGCTTGGCAGGATCCGACACAGGGCATCAGGGTGTGGGGTCCTGCGCCGCCGCTGTTTTGGGGCCCAGACCTGTTTCAACACTGTCACACCCGAATTTCTGTACACGGGACGTTAAAGGGGAGTCACTTGGCTAAAGGGGTGAAGCCAGGTGCTTCCTTGAAGCTGTAATTCTTTAATAGTTAGATTTTTATGTAATAAAGATCAAGAAAAAAATAGCAGTTTCCTAAGGAATCTGTTACTTGCATTTTACAAAAGATTACAGAAACATGAATTTTCGTTTTCAAAAATTGTTATAAATTTATTTTATAACATATGTTATATATGATATATCATACACAATATATATTACATGAAATAATATATGATATATAATAGAACACACAGAT
This sequence comes from Enhydra lutris kenyoni, assembly GCF_002288905.1. NCBI lineage: Eukaryota > Metazoa > Chordata > Mammalia > Carnivora > Mustelidae > Enhydra > Enhydra lutris. The sequence continues at coordinate 965,553 of NW_019154166.1, read as the reverse complement.
TATGTTAGTGACCAACAGGGAACAAGGGTGTGCGTGGGGCGTGCCGTGGAGGTGAGGCCTTCGCACTGTGTGGACCACTGAGTCCGACAGCTGGGGGAGGCGGGACAGAGCCGCGTGAGGCTTCTAGATCTGACCCACAGACCACCCTCACGCTTGCCGAAAATGCATTGCTGGGTACCCCCGTGAGCTGCTGTGTCAGGATCTGGGTGTGGGGAGGAGAGGAGAGGGGCCTGAGTCCCTCTAGTCCTTGCCAGCCGGGGATGGCAGGGCTCCTCAGTGGTGACACCGGGAATGAATGACAGAGCGCCTGGGGAGAGCATTCCAGACATGGGAACAGGGACCCCCAGGTGGGAAGGAGCCTGGGGCTCACGGGCACTGGACAGCAGTGCAGGTGGCTGGCAGGTGTCCGGCAGGTGTCCGGCGGGTGTCCTGCGGGTGGCTGACGGGGGAGAGTGCACAGGGAGCAGCCAGGGAGAGCCCTGCTGGGTGCAGCTAAACCCAGAGGTCCCCGAGCACTGGGACTTCAACCTGAGACACGTGGAGAGTCCCTGAGGACTTAGCCGGGGGCTGCGACTAGGTCACCAGCCCCTCATACTCAGCAGGTCCGAAATGGACTGCATGGCCCCCCCAGCCCACGCTCCCTCCTACGTTCACCTTCAGCGGGTGTCGCCGTCGCCCATGCAGACGCCCAGTCAGACTGGCCACCCTGCCCTCTTCAGTCTCATCCCAGCGTCCCTCAAATCCCTCTGCTTCCCTCCTCTGCCATTGCCTGAGATGGGGCCGTACCTTCTCTCACTTGGATAGTCAGCAACCTGGGCTTCCTGCCTCGCAGCTCACCCCCTGCAGCCCATTCCCCTGCTACATAGCTTGACTTCACCCACAGGACGATTGCCTACCACCCGCAGTAGCGGTCCTTGGGGTTGGGCCCCCGCTTGCCCATGGCCTCCTCTGGTACCAGAGCCCCGGACTCTACCGCCCAGTCTTCAAACCCTGTCCGTCCTCCCCTCCAGGCCTCACCCCTCAGCCAGAACGTGCCCTTGCCTTCTCCCGACTGTCTCTGACTCATCCTCTGGTCTGGGCTCGAGGCCACCATCTTGGGAAGCCCCCCCCCCGGTCTCGAGGCTGGTGCTCCTGCCATCCTGATGCCGGCTTGTCCCACCGCATTGTATCCACTCCCAGTGTCCCCACGAGCATCTGACCCCTCTTCGGGGGCGCATCTGGGTCTTTCTTCTGGAGCCCCAGCCTCTCGTGGGGCCACATGGGAGGTGCTGGTGCGTAAGCGCCACCAGGGTAGGCCTCCTGCCTCCCCGGCCCCCGTGTAGAGAGCCGATGGGGGCGCTGGTGTGGCGGCTCCCAGCCTGCGGGCTGCTGCCTCCCCCGGCCCCACCTCCCACCCCACCACCCAGCCCTTCGTCACCTCCCCTGGCTCCGTGCTTTTGAGACCATCCAGGGTAATTAAGAGACAGAAGTTTTATGCTGTTTATGGGGTTTCGATCAAAGATTTTAATTAACCTACCTTGCTTTAAGCCTTTAAAGGTTCATTCCCTAGGGCTGGCCATTTGATAATGGAATTAATACTTCCAGGCAGTGTGGGAGGGGGAGGCCCAGACGCGGGGGCCTAGTGGCCGTCTCATTAACCCTTCCCAAGAAGGATGGATTTCAGCACAATCTGAAGGTTCCTCTCAGCCTCAGCCACTCCTGATGGAAGGTAGTGCTGGGAGTGGTGGTGAGACCCCTCTCACTGGGGGCATGTCAGCAGATAGCAGTCGAGCTCCTGGGAGGAATCTTGAAGCCGTGGGTGAGGCTTCCCATCACTGATCAGACTAGGTCCCACCGCAGGACTCGCCAGCCCTGGGTGTTCAGTCTGCGGATGGTAGAGACAAGACAGTGGTTAGGACTGTCTGGGGTGACAGGGCGCCTGGGGTGGGAGGGGATGGGGTGCTATTATTAGCTAAGAGGTGCTGAGTTCACTATTTTCCAGGCTCTGCATTACCTCATGTAATTCTGACATCCTACAGATCTGCAAACAGAGGCCCCTTGAAACAGGGGTGCCTAGGGGCCCGCAGGATGAAGGCCATGGAGTTTCTGGCTCTTCCCGGTATGTACACCGTATTCTCCTCCTCAACATCCAGCAGCTACCCACCTGCAAGAGTTTGCTCGTCTCGGCCCCCTTGTCCTTCCTGTTTGGTGGAGGCGTACGTGCCCATCCCCCTCCCCGACTCCCGCCCCGGGCCTCTGGACGGACTTCTCCCTGGATTTCTGAAATGCTCACTTGTATTTTCATTTTGCTGGTGGTTTCCTTCTTTCTGGCATTACAGATGCCTGGTCCAGTGTCCGGCTCCCCTACCCTCCAGACAGAGATGGTTTCAAGGTGGGAGTGTGTTAGACTGAACTGTGTTTTGTCCGTGCCCCTGGCCCCAGCAGGCAGCACACGTCTGGCGTAGATGTTGGATGTGGTGTGAGGAAGTGCGGAGGAGCTCTCGTCTCTACCCCGTGGGCTCTGAGAAGAGAGGAACGCTAAAATCCCAACCAGCTCCTGTTTCCCGAATCTCTACAATGTGCCCCGGGTGGTGGGGGGAGGTGGGGGTGCTTCTCATTAGAAACCCTTCTTGGTCTCCTGGATCTGGAAAGTGTGTGTCTCTGTTACCTTGACTTTGACACGTGTGTTTAACAAATGGATCCAATCACCTGCCTCAGGGCAGAAACCGAAGCTCCAAGGGGCCAAGCACGAGCTTGTGGGGGTGGCCCTGGCGATCCGTTTGGGTGGCTTGGATTCCCAGAGAAACCCCGTATGTCTCAGTTATGCCCAAATGCTCTCAATTATTCAGAGAAAACAAGAGAAGCATTTCTTTTGGAGGCCGTTTCTGGGACAGGTGTGCGAGGGTATAAAACGGTAGGTCAGATGGGAAGTCCCTTGCAGTCTTGCCCGGGAGGAGAGCAAGGGGGGCCGGGGCCTGGCCTGGGCTCTTCCCTGGTCCTGCCGCAGGGAAGGAGAGTTTCGGGGAGCAGGGATCCCGGGCCGGGGAGGCTGGGAGCTGCTGCAGGTGCATGAGAAGGGGCTCGGGCGTCTCCTCCCACATCCAGAATGGGAGTGCGAGGCCTGAGGTCTTCCCTCACCTTTGAGAAGTTCAGGCAAAGAAAAGCCATGGTGCTCTGTTGCAAAAGGTAAGATGAATGTAGGGTTTGATTGAGCGAGAGGGGAGAGCAGCAGCCGGAGCTCTCTGGGACACACTTTGTGTTAGAGTGTGCGTGCTAGTAAGTGGTCATGGCTTAGGGAACTTTATCCTGGGCTGCTCGCTACGGGCGGCCTCGTGAGTAGGGGCTGTACTGTGTGGCCTCAGTCCAGACCCTGTGCTCAGCTGCGTGGACCCTGCTCAGCTTTCTGGGCCTCCCCGGGAGAAATGGGATCACAGACAGTCCCCACCTCCAAGGTGGTTGTGGGGATTTGAGGAGCGAAGATCCCTAGTTCAGGTCTTACCATGTGCCAGGCACAGAGCAAGTGCTCTGAGAACGGGAGTTGCTGCTGTTTGTGACCGTGGTTACTGTCTTGGGGACTCTACTGTCACGCTGGGGAAAGCCTGCCATGGGGGCAAGGGGAGGAGCTCAGGGGCTGTGTGCATGGCTTTCGGGCCCGGCCCTGGCTTCACACGCAGGGCTGGTTAATATGCATCAGGCTTCCCTCCTTCCCCAGCGCCCTCTCCAGGTCATTGCTTCTCTGATGACTTCCTCAGAACAGAGCACCTGGCAAGAGTGTGGAGATTAAGTGGAGGGTCCCGCAGGCCCTTCCCCCCTGCCGGCTCCCCACACCTTCCTGCAGGGCTTATTCTGGAAGCATTCAAGGAACTGGGAGGTCAAGGCCTGGATCTGGGCCATAAAGCAGCTGGTTTGCTGGTTCTTGGGGGACAGTTTCACACCAGAACCAGCTTCAGTGAGTGACATTTGACATTCTGACTTACTGATGGGTCAGGTCCAAATCTGTCTGTGGGTGAAAGTGGTTCTCCTTTCCAAAGACAACATCAATGTAGGATTTATGTCATTGTCACCTCCACCACCATTGTCACCACCATCATCTCCACCATCATTGTCACAACGATTATGACCACCATCACCACCATTGTCACCACCATCACCACCATTGTCACCACCATCACCACCATTGTCACCACCATCATCTCCACCATCATTGTCACAACGATTATGACCACCATCACCACCATTGTCACCACCATCACCACCATTGTCACCACCATCACCACCATTGTCACCACCATCATCTCCACCATCATTGTCACAACGATTATGACCACCATCATCACCATTGTCACCACCATCATTGTCACCATCACCACCATCACCACCATTGTCACCACCACCATTGTCACCATCAACACCATCGTCAGCATCCCCATCGTCACTGTCACCATCGTCACCATCACTCTCACTCTCCATGTGCACTATGGGAAATGCTTTACTTGAATTAGTTAGTATTTAAGTACCAGGAGTATCTTTGTATACAGGAAAGATGCCCTGTCCCTGCACTGATTTCAGGACTTGGAAAGCAAATACTTCAGTGAACTTGTGCATTTCCTATTACCAGCTTTGGAGGCATACAAAATGTATATAATTTTCCTTGCTTCCTTGGCTTCAAGAAGATCTCAGAATTTCTTTCCATTGCTATAGCTTTCCTCAGCTAGAAAGTTCTCAGGATACATTTCTTGTACCCATTTGCCTTTATTTTTTTTTTGCCCTCCTCCACCAAAATCTATGGCATTTGAGTCTGCACTATAAATAAGAATGTGTATAAACAAGTTGACTTATTGGATATAATTCTAAATCCAATGTGTTGATTATGTTTAGTTTCCTCTTCTGGTATGGCGAAGAAAGTGCCTTACAGATAACCCCCTTACAGATAACCCCCTTCGGGTGATGACCATAAATTCTGTATAAAATATAAAAATCCCAAGGGCTCTGAGGAGTGAACAGAAGCAGACAGATTTCAGACCTGGAAGAGAGGATGGATGGGAGGGTATATTCCCATTTTTACAACTTGGTCTGAGGGAAAGTGAAGAAGGCATGACCCAGCAGAGGCAGCAAAATCTCTGAGAGAAAACCCATTGTCTTTCTAGACAGAAGGATGAGAGGACAGAGCTGGAGGAGGGCTGCTGCACGTGAGGGAGAAGATCGGAGAGGGGAGCCCCAGACTCTGTGGCTACACTCTGCCCAGATTCCTTCAGACTCGGAGCAGGGCACCGCTGAGGCCCCAAGAACCAAAATGAAATCTGATCTGCTGTCCTGCCAATGGGACAGAGTTTGTAACTTGAGTCTGACCAACCTAGATGTGGTTTTAACAAAGACATGAACACTCTTTAGAGTCTCCAGAATAGAGTCCACAAAGTTGAAATACAGTGCTCGATTATTCAACATGACTTTGAGCCAGAAAAAAGGGGCCAACTGTCAAGGTCAAGGACAATCCATGAAGGCCAACTTTGATATGACCTAAATACTGGAATTATCTAACGAAGGCACTAACGCAGCTATTAAAATCATGCAAACGTACTTATAGAGGAATGAGAAAAAGCTATAAGAAATTGTACAAAAGAGATAAGAAGAGAAGTGAAAGAACCAAATGCAAATTCTAGAACCCAAACCCAGATATCTAAAATAAAGAGATTAACAGCAGAGTGGGCATACTGAGGGGTCGGTGAACTTGAAGACAGAGCAATAAAGATGACTGAATCTAAGAACAGAGAGAAAAAAAGATCAGAAGGAAAAAAAGAAGGACGGAGCTCTGGGGACTGGTGTGAGCAATATAGAAATCTCTAACATATGGATAATTGGCATCCGAGATGTGGAAGAGGGAGAAAATAGGGACAAGGGCTATTTGAGAAAATAATGGCTTGAACCTTCTGGAATTTGGCAGAAGGACATACGTGTTCAGATTCATGAATTTCAGCAAGACTCTGTCAGAAAAAATGAGGAGAAAATCATGCCCAGGTGCATCAGAACTTAACCGCTGGAAACAGCGTGTGAACCAGAGGGTTTTTACTGCGAAGGAGTGCCTGTTTTCATTCCGTGAACACTAGCCGAGGGTCAGTGTGTCTCAGGCACCGTTCTGGGTATGGTCCCAGGGTGTTGTTGAGGGGAGCGTAGGGGGGCACAGGAGTGGGTCTGAGACAGTTTTGTTCAGTAAGACACATTCACGTGAAGAATACAAGCGAGTGAACCAGAGTCCGGGACATAGAGAGACAGTTGGAGAACACCACACAGTGTTGAACTAGCCTTTCACAAAAGAGCAGCGAAGACTTGTGGATGTCCCCTGGGGGAAGAGACTTTAAAAAACCCAAAAGTCAGCAGATAAGGACCAGGGAATGGGACATGGTCTGGTGATCATCGAATACCTTTTTCCTGCTCCTGTGAGAGACCAGAGTGTATCCAGTGGTGATAAAACCCCCAGAGAAGGAGGCCTCGGAGAAGCTGTCAACACCTCTAGAAGCATTGATGTGGCATCCTGGGGCTTGGCTTTCTGGTTCTGCCGAGCCTGGGACACGCTCGGGCCAGTGCACATGTGCACTTGTGTGTCCGTGAAGTGTGCCAGAGTGTGTGTGGTCGGCTGGCCCAGTGTGCTTTGAGCACCAAGGATGTGTGGGTGGTGATGATGGAGAGACGAGAGACCGATGAGGAGGGGACAGGCGGACCATACAAGAAAACACAGATCTTGTCCCATGGTGACGAGGGCACTCTAGGTTGGTCTTATGACAAGGACTTGGGTGCTGGTAGTTTATGTGGGAGGTGACCTCAGGAGGCAACATTCAGAGGCAGAGAAACTGAGGCAGGGGAAGGAAGAAAAGCCCCCAAGGTTTGTGTGGATGAACAGGTGTCACTGTGGGCCCCTGGCACTCAATCCTGCAGGGACCGCTGAGGACCAGTGACGTCCCTCTTGGAGACCGGAGGTGGGGATTGTCTCCCACTGTTGACGGCTGCTTGTAGGGACACCCGGCACATGCTAGTGAGCTGGCTTTCTCTCTGGGTCCAGGAGCCCATGGGTGAGAAGCAGAGAGACCTGGTCCCTTGCAGAGGGAAGCAGTGGTGAGCGAGGACTGTGCGTCTCAGTGGCAGGTGGTCTCAGGCGGCTTGGGACCCTCACTGCCCAGCCAGCTACAGCAAGGGCTTTGGATACCCTTTTGCGTTTGAGGGGAGGCACGGAAACTTGAAAGCAGAGGTGTTGGAACGATCTGTGTGTGGTCTGTGACATGCAGGGAAGGAGAGACCCTCGGAGAAGCTGGGGGAGCATGGAGTCTGGGGGGCACTGGCCTCCGGGAGGAGCAGGGATCCATTCTTCATGGGGTGGGAATGAAGGTCCCCTTGAGCACCCAGCAGGTAGGTGTGAGGCAAGGTGGGGAGTCTCTGTTGATGACTTTCTTTGTTCCTTCCATGCGGAGTGAGGGGCCCCCACAGGCCAACATGGGCATGGGAGGAGGTTAAGGGGGAGAAAACGTAGAGAACGGTGTTCTGGGCTCCCTCCCTCCGCCCTGGGTTCCTGTTTGCATTTTCTCTGTGGCATGAATTTAAAGCAGAACCGATTAGTTCATTTATTTTTTTTTTTTTTAGAAAAGATTTTATTTATTTGAGAGAGAGAATGAGACAGAGGGAACAGTAGAGGGGGAAGCAGGCTCCCCGCTGAGCAGGGAGCCTGATGCGGGGCTCAATCCCAGGACCCTGGGATCATGACCTGAGCAGAAGGCAGACACTTAACCAACTGAGCCACCCAGGCACCCCCTAATCAGTTCATTTAAAGTTATTTTCTCTTGTCAACCTTTGGCTGCCTGGGTGGGAGGGAGGGTGAAGTGTGCAGTGCCCGCCCGCCTGAATAGGGAGACTCGGTCTGCAGGCTGCGGTGAGCGGGTGACCGCTGCGGACCCCGCAGGCTGCGTGTGTGGCATCTCAAGGGTTAGTGTTAGAGGACAGATCCAGCCCTGGTGATGCCCCCCCCCCTTTATGGGTTTATACTCCACAACTGAGAAGACACTTATTCCCACACCTCCTCGTCCCACTTCCCTCCCCTCCTCCACACAAGGACTGCCGATGGGCCCGTGAGCTACTCCAGAATGCCCTTTTGTGGGCAAAAGCCCGTTTTCAGCATCAAAGTGTTTCCTGAACTTCCAGAGGAGACAGATCTGTACTATCCACTGAGGAAGAAGATGCAGGATAAAAAGTGATGCTTTGGGGACATTTATTTGTATAATTAGATATTTCATAGGTATCACGCTACTGTGTTCTTACTTTCATAAGATCTCAGCAGTGCGGAGCAAAACCAGGGTAAAGGAACATTTCCAGACGTGAGTCAAGGTCCGGTGCTTACCGGGAGGGTGCACGGGGTGCCCGCCAGTCCAGATGTGCAGGGAGAGACCTGCGTCCCGGCAGCCAGACTTCACGCGTCGTAAAGAAATCGCAGTCCTCCCAGAGGATGGTTAATTTGATGCCATGGAGAGCCCAGAACCAGCATCAGATATCCTATCAATCAGACGTCAGGTCTCGCATCCGGGAAGGAGAGCCAGTCTGTCCGGGGACGTCTGCTAGATGTTCTCAACCACGAGAGGCTTCTCCTCCGAGAAGGAGCTGGTCTTCCTGGGTCAGCTCCAGCCCTGGGTCCCTCCTCCCCTTGGATTTCTCAGTAAGCATCTGTGGCCTCAAAGGTCCCCAACGCTTAGTGTGTGTCGGTCAGCCTCAGTTTTGGGCAAAACTCTTCTCTCACACGGGAAGTCACCCTGACTGTCCATCGCTCCCCTTCCCTTCCCCGCAGGGACTGTGCCTGTCCCCTGATGTCCGCTCTGCGTGTACGCCCATGAGCACAGGTGGTCTCACACCGGTGCGTCATCGTTCTACGTGATGGTGCTCCACGATGTCCGGGGCATCTCTCCAGGTCGGTTCATAGATGTCTCCACGTTATTTCAACGTCTCAGAGAATGTTCTGGTTCCGAAATTTATCTCGCTGCTGCTCAACGTGGCCGATGATGCCTGACGGCTTCCAACAACCTCGCAGATTCATACCATTTCTGGCAAGTATCTGAAAGCACCTGGTTCCTTCTATTCTTGCTGATATTAGTGACTATCAATCTGTTTAATTTTTGGCAATATAATGAGGGCAAAATTGTATCTCGTTATCTTTTTAATTTCCATTACCCTCTTTGCAAGCGGAAGCTCTGTATCTTCTCATGTGGTTATTGGCATTTGTATTTCTCTTTCGTGAATTGCCTATTCATATAATTTGTCCGATTTTTATTGTGTTGTGTGTCTTTTTAAAATTGATCTGTGTAAGATCCTGATGTATTCCGGCCATAAGTTCTCGGTGTGTTCAATTTGCTACATAGAACAGCTCCTAGTTTTCTTCTTGTGATTTTACTTTGTATGTAAGGCATCATTTTTCAACAAAGTGTTTAAAAATTTGATGAGATTAAAGGTGTTAATCTTTTATTATGCGGCTTCTAGGTTATGTGTCTCGTTTTAGGAAAATCTTTCAAAGATTATGAAAATTACTTTATCCTTTTATTCCAAACCTTTTATTACTTCTTTCTCTGTTTCTTGGTTTCTTTCTTGCATTTAGCTTTGTAATTTAACTGCACTTTATTTCTTGAATGGTACAGATTATGCACCTAACTTACATTTTCCCAGACAGGTACATGGTTTTCTTGGAACCATTGATTAGTCCTTTCTGTCCTAGGGATCTACACGCCATCTTTATCACAAATGATATTGTATCCCTAATTGTAAATGTGTCCGTTACAACATTTAAAGAACACTTCGAACAGTTCCTACTTCCAGTATTACTGTCGTCATGATAGATGACATTGGCATACAGACACAGAACGGTTTGTAGGTTCTATTCCTTCCTGTGATCTATCCATATGTCTCAGTCCGTTCACGTTGCTAGAACAGAACGCCACAGACTGAGAGGCTTAAATGCAAGTTTGTTTCTCACGGGTCTGGAGGCTGGGAGGTCTGAGATCAGGGGCAGGCGTGGCTGGGTTCTGCTGAGATTGGCAGTCTCCCCGCTTGGGGCTCACGCAGATGCAGCAGAGGGAGGATGAGAGCTCTCCTGTGTCTCTTCTTAGTCCGGTACTAATCCCATCATGAGGGCCTCACCCTCACGTCCCAATTATCTCTAAAGGCCCCACCTCCAAATACCATCACTTTGGGAATCAGGGTTCCAACATAGGAATATTATTTGGAGGGGGCAGAGCACAGATCCTATTAATCCTAAATAATTAGTTAGTCCTAATTAATTAATCCTATTAATCTTACTTTTATTCTATTATATACTATGATATACTATTCCTAGGCCCACACCACATCATTTAAACAAGCATCACATTAATATTCCCCCCCCCAACACCTCTGTTTGGAAAAATTTCTCCTCGTTTTTAATTTTCAGAATTTTCTTAGATACAATCACACACACATTAGTGCACCCCCGTGTTTCTGTCTGCTGGACATCATACACCTTCCTGCTATCATTCAGTGTCCTTCCTAGGTGACAGCGTGTGTCCCTGACTCTACATTTATTTTCCTCCTGCACAAGGTCAGGGCCTCAGAGCAGCCTGGTCTTCTTCCTCTGCTCTTGGCTCATGTGCTGTTGTATCTGGACTCTAAACACCTTTCAATACCCCCCACCTGGGCAATATTATTAGTGTTCTACATAATTGATTTTCATTCTGGTTTATCTACACATTTATCCTTTAAAAAAACACTTCCTCGTTCTTCCTCTCTATCATCCCATCTGTTCAGTATTTTCTTCAGGGCACATTGGTTCTTAAAAGCGACCTTGTGAGCTCCCACTTCTGCTGTATTTAGTACCTTCTCTTTGTCTTTGGTGTTCTGCAGTTTCGCTACCATGTGTCTGAATGTATATTTATACGTATCTATTTTGCTGGAGTCACTGCTGCTTACATCCATGGATTTGATTCCTGTCCTTAGCTCTGGAGGTCTTAAGGCCATTTTGTTCGCTCAAATATCGCTTTTGACATGCTCTCTCTCTATATACCCCCTCTGGGACTCCAGCTAAACCCATGTTAGTCTGTGCACGGCATCCGCTAGGTTATCCTCTGCCTCCATAATTTCCATCTTTCTCCCATTCAGGTCTTCATCCTAAGTATTTTCTCCAGATATAGATTTAAATTCACAAATTCTCTTTTCTGCAGTGTCTTGAGTTCTGAATCTCAATCATTGTACTTACCAGCCTAGAATTTCGAGTTGGTTCTTTCTCAGATCTGCTCTGACATGTTGTATCTCACCAGGTGCTGCCAACCTTGGGTCACGTTCACCCAATTTCAGGTGAAATAGCCTGCAACACCTGGGGACTTGAAATTGAGAGGGGAGGTCTGTGTGAGGGCAGACTTGCTTCCAGCTCACCCTCACTCTCAGGATGTAGCTCTCTGAGATCTCAGCCTTTAGTGTGTGTCGTGTATTAGTGTCTCTGCCCAAGAACTGTACCCTGACTTTGGTCCTCTTGCCCCAGGAAGCTTTCAGAGGCACTCTTGGGCTGATATGTCACCTCTTCTAGATTTGTGACTGAGGTGGCCACCAATGCCAGGCTCATCTCTTTCAATTTATAGCGTTAGTTTTCCATGAACCCCTGATGAATTCTGGGTGTGTCCTCATATCTGGGAATAAAAGTCTATTGTCCCCCATGCCACCTACCTGTGGGGCTTACGACGGGTGGGATGCACCCAGCAGGCAGGGAGTGGCTGCTCATGTGCTTTCCTGGGCGTGTAGGTTCCCATCCTTCCCGGTGGTCAGTATTATCTGGGGCCTCACCAGAGGCACCGAACACAGCTTCACGCTCTCGGCTTCATTTCTTTCTTTCTTGGGACAGGGGAAGTGCTGACCAGTCTCGCTGCCCTGAGTGTGGCTTCCTGAAAAACTCCCCTCTCTCCTTCTGTCTAATACCCCTGAGTTTGGAGCTCCCCAGAATTGCTTCTCCCTCCAAAATGGCCTTTCCCTTTCTACTGTTTCGCTAGGTGATCTTAGACTTAAAAATTGTTTGATTTCGTTTCGTAGAATTGCATGTAGCCAGCTTCACTACCAGAAATGCAGTTGTGCTTTTAAGCAAACCCATGTTTTGTTCAACTCAAGCAGCGATATATGGTTGAAAAATAGTCGTGTCTTTACATAAGTTATAGGAAATGTATCTTCTTTACCACATATATGAGAGCTTTTCTAGGCATACAGAACATGTGATAATTCTGTGGCTTCCCCATGGTCTGCGGTCCGCAAGTTGAGAGGAAAGTGCGGGACAGATGGTGTGGCCCCAGGTTAGAATAATGACGCCGGTGACCATGGAGGAAAGTTAACCTGTGTGTCACTGAGATGTTCTCTTCTGGCATTTATCCATTTTAAAGTGAGCCTCTGGATATTAATGTAGATTGTAGAAATGTCCGTATGTGCAGTGGTAAAAGTGATGATGTCTATTGATCAAGAAAAAAGTAGGTTTGCTGACTTTGGGTTTGCTGTTTTAAGCCTTTTGTGTAATGAAGACTTAGAGAGGATGCCTCTGTTGGGCCCCAGGCTGCATCCAGGTTTGATGTGCTGGAGGACTTTGAGGATCCCGCACACAGCAGTGCTCATGGTGTGATTTGTCACCGCAGAAGTATACAAAGGGAAGTCGGCAAAGGAGAAGGCACGTGGAACCAAGTCTGGAGGAAACCAGGTTTAAGCTCCCAAAAGTCATGCTCCCAGTGGAATCACGCAGGACGGACTGAGCTCCCCCAGCTGAGTTCTGACAACACAGGTGAAATGTCCTACAGGGCCAGCTCCAGGCCTCTGAGGGAGCGTCCAGGTGTCTCCTGGAACTGCATCTCTGGCACAGAGGGTGGGAAGACGTGGAGGAGTGGCTGCCCCTCCAGGCTGGTAGATGGGAGGTTTAATAAGCAAAGGGAGCTCACATCAGTCCCTGCATTCATCCTCCAAAGCTTAAAAGTTGGTAAAGGGCCTTATCTGGGCTCAGTACCATTTCTAGGACATGTTCTCAAGCCCATCACTACACCGAGGCTATGTTCTTGGAGCAGCCTCTGGGAGCGGGAAGAGCAGGTAGAACCTTCATTCCAAAGCCGGGGAGGGGGTGGGGAGTCTTTGAGGGCCCCCGTCCAGCCTACGGGTCATCTAGTGGTCACATCCCCAACAACCAGGGCAGCTCATGAGAGGTTCCGTGGTCCAGGTTTTTATCAGGAGAACCCCTTTGCCTGGCTGGTGCCGGAGTTTCAGCCTCCCAGAAGGAAAGCCGGCGTTCATCATGAAGCCTATGATTTGCCCAGATGATTTAGGCACAGGAAGTTCTAGGGAGGGTTTTAGATCAGCGAAAGGAATTTTCACCACTCGAGCTCCCAGACACAAGCCGCTCGCCCAGTTTGCAAGTGGGTCATCCTAAGGAGAGCGTCCCGGCCCTGCTACCAGCGGGACCTTCTTCTTGCACGACTATTGACCGTCGCTTTTGGAGACAAGTGATGGAGCAAATAACACGTTGCTGACTGTATCTGCAAGAATTCTTTTCTCCCCTTTCCCTCCTACTCACGGGCCGAGGACGGGTCAGTTAAGAGCATATGCTAATCCTGGGGAGTGTCTGACAGACATTGATCAAGCCGTCTGCTGGCTGCTGGGGCTGCAGACGCCATGCAGCTCACAAACCCTTCGCTGAGATATTGTGTGGCCGTCCTGCTGTCCAGCCCGCGGGAGCTACTCCGGGGAGGACTGGATTTTCACTGGAGGGACTTTTACCGGCCTTGAGGGTCCGAGGCTCAGAACCATGTGATCCCGGGAAAGACAGATGGGCTTGGGGAAATCGCCCGTTTGAACGGTTTGGGTGAGACTCATCAGCGGGAGAGGCTGGTTTATTCCCCCTGACAACTTTCACGTTTTGTTTGGTTTTATTCCACGGCTTGGGAAAGGTCGGCCCCTGATGCTTGTTGTTTACTTTTGTCTGCTGAGGTGTTGGTGGAGTCACGTCACGGCAGGAGCGTTCCAAGGCCCGCGATCGTGGTCAGTCCGATGCCGCCATCAAGGGGCAGCCCCTCGGAGTGCCCTCGGTCCCAGGCCCTCGAAGTGTCGGAGCGGGAGGGCAACGGAGCACCCCGGGCCCCAGGGGGAGAGGCCAGGCCCAGGAGTTCTGCCACAGAAACTCGGGAAGGGGTTTTCAGTGGCAGATCTGGAGAAGCCTAGCATCTGAGTGTGGGGAGAAGGGTCAAGCTGTGACCGCGCAGCAGAAGGAAGGACACGGGTCCAGGGCGGGAGCCTGGGGACGTCAGAGCAGAGCCGGGGCTGGGAGGGAGAGAAGAGCTTATGTGCTCGTGCCAGTGCTCCCTGCCCTGAAACTTCTGCACTGATCTGTATTCACAGTGTGGGCGCTCTTTGGTGAGGTGAGGGGACTCAGCGCCCCTTGATGTCCTCTCCTGGGACTGGCTTGTGGGTTTTGTCCCGAGCGTGCCCATCTGCTGGGGCAGCTCAGTGCCACGGCGGGGAGGGCTCAGGCCTGGCCATCGTGGGGACAACTGTGGGGGATTTCTAATGAACTTCCGGCTCCAGAAGGTCTTGAGAGCAGGAGGCAGCCTTCCCTAAGGGTCAGGGGAGGGGGGTGGGGTCCCGTCTGGCGATGGGCTCTGAGAAGCACCCCAAGACTCAGCGGGTCCACCGAGATCCCCAGTTGTATTTACGTAAACAGGACAGTGAGGAGCAGAAGACAGGGGACCGGACGTTGGGGAGTCAGTGGCCGGAGAGGATGATGGTTGGCACACTAGCCAGGGACACAGAGGCAGTGGGACGGGGCACACCCGGGACCCCTCTGAGCCTGCTTCGTTAGCCTTCCATCAGGGACGCAGCTGCTCCCCACGGCCCTCGTGAGGATTGAGGAAACCCGAGGCGGGAAGCCGTTCCCCCAATGCCCGGCTCATGGTGACCTCAGCCACCTGCAGACTCCCGTTACTCCTGACGTTACCCCTGCGAGGATCACCCCTGCGTGTAAGGGTCTGGCTGGCTTTCGCCGACTGTCCAGGAGCACCGAGCAAAAGCAGACGTGATTGTAGGAGCGACAGTGCTGACCTGTGCGTGTGGCCATGCTGGCCCAGCGGGCGTCTGTCCCAGACGTGGGTCCCCCCCCCGCCAAGATCATCCCAATGCACAGACCAGAAGCTGGCTGCCGATTCTGCTTTGCTCTGACTCTGAGTCGTGTCCCCCATGATGAAGGAGATACTGGGTAGACTCGTGCGAGTCCCACGGACTTGGATGAGCGCGGGCGCCTTGCCCCACTGAGCCTGTCTGAGAACAGATCCCGTGAAAACCCAAGGAGATCCCGGCTCTCCTCCAGTCAAAACCAATCCCCCTCCGCACTCCGACACCTGCCCCGCTCCTCTTGTCCCAGCGCCGCTTCCGGTTTGGTCTGCGCGTGTACGACTCCCGACACTAGGTGTGTTTCAGAATTACCTGGTGTAATGCTCGCGTTGGTTTCCCGCGGCTGCCGTAGCACATCAGCAGGGGCGCGGTGGTTTGCGAGACGGCGCATTTAATTACCAACAGTTCTGGAGATGAAGAGTCGAAAATGGGCTATGATCAAGGTGTCGGGCGGCTGGCTAGTGTGTGTCCTATTTATTTATTAGCTTAACTAATTAATTAATTTGAGAGAGCGAGCTCAAGCAAGGAGAGCGGCAAAGGGAGAAGCAGACTTCCCACCGATCAGGGAGCCCGACGCGGGACTCTATCCCAGGACCCCGAGGTCATGACCTGGGCCGGAGTCAGAGGGTCAATCGACGGAAACACCCAGGTGCCCCCCGTGCATCCTAATTTAACCGCCCCTCCCCCTACCCCAGGGAAAGACTCCCATTAGCTCAGCCAAGCGCAGGGATGGGCTCCCCTTGACTGTGCATCGTTGGTCACCGGGGAGCCCATGCATCAGTCCTGGGCATCGTCAGGCGAACAGGTCAGACACTCCCCATGCTCGGGCTCAGGAGGGCACCCTGTGTCCCTGACTCTCCGATGGGCATGGTGCAGCCCTGTGCAGTCTCTGTGGGGGCGGGGCGAGGACAGAACAGGTTTGTTGCCCCCCTCCCCACCCCCAGCGCAGCCCCTCGCTGCTCCGAGGGCTGGAGATCGGAGCTCCGTGTTCACAGGTGTGCAGAGCTCCAGCCCGAGCCACTGGGTCAGATCACAGCTCAGTCATTGTGTTGGGTAGACAGATGGCTTTTTGATAAACTCCAGTCCCAGGGACATACGACTGGGGAGTTGAGACGTTGTCTGGCCCCGAGGAACTGAGACGGATCTCACGACGGACGGAGGAGCCTGCATTGCCACCTGGCAGCTCCCGCCGGAAAATGAGCCACCTTTCAGGGGTGCGGCTCATCTCTCCCTCAGCCCAGGCGCCCGGCGGGGCCCGTCAATGGCCTGAGCAGCTTACATGTCCTTGACCGAACACCCAGCCCCTGGGCCGGGCGGTTTCTTCCGCAATTTTAGGAGTGTTTATTGGAACCCAGGGACAGTCAGCCCCTTTGGGTCTCAGGGTCGCCGGGAGGGAAGCGGGGAGTTGAAGACGGCGACCCCCCCCACCTTCTTGGCCAGGTGTCCTGTGGTTCTGGGACAAGGGGCCAGACTGCTTGGGGTCAGGCTAAGAAAACTCTTCCCATGACTTGGGATGTTGGGATCCTTGTGTGGCTGGGTCCATGCCTCTCCCGTGTCCTGGGGTTCATGTCTCTAGGCTTTTCAAACTGTCCCTGGACAGGTGCGTGGGGGGGGGGGGCAAGGTCTCCTGTACCCGAGTCACCTTGCCTCATGTGTCTTCTGCTCCCTGGGGCTCTCCCAGGTGGGGTTCCGCTCTCATGGGGGACGTTGATTAGCTGGTGGGGCTGAGAGAACGGGGGGTCCAGAGGCAGGAGGCCTCGTGGTGCCGCTGCTGGCCTCTGTGGGGGCTGGGAGCAGGAAGAGTTAGTTTACATCCTCGAAGCATGAGGATGACCTGAAATTATGGGAAATCATGGAAACAAAGTCAGAGTTCTATAATGAGAAAGGTCCTTAAAGTAAGTTAGCTCATCGCCCCCTCCCCGCCTGCCCCTTGTCAGGCTGAGAACCTCTGCTCCATCACGCCCAAGAGGTGGTCGGTGAACCTCTCCTCGCACAGCCCAGATGATGGGGAACTCACCCCTTGACGTGGTTCGCTCCGTTTCTGGACATCTCCAACAGCATCCGCCTGTCCCCCTTCCTGAACCAAGACGGATTCCTTCGAGGGGCCACTCGCCTGACCCTGACACTTGGGGCCACTGGTTCGGCCCTGCAGAGACCTACCGGCTGGGTCCGCCGCTCACCAGACCTCATTGTGTCCAGGCCACATGGCCCCACAGCCAGAAACTGCTCTTTTTTTTAAAAAAACATACATATTTATTTGTCCTAGAGAGACAGAGAGAGTGAGTGAGAGGCGGGGGGAGGGGCAGAGGGAGCTTCCAGTTTTGTCTTCACTGCGGAGGGTCCCCGCAAACCTCGATTATCCACCCTGACCTGACGCACCCAGGGGAAGCACGACCAGCGCCGCCCAGACTCTGGAATGCCTTTAGCGAAACGGCCAGTGACGCCTACTGGCCAAGGAGGGACGGGGAGTGTTTCCTCCACCCCCACCAGGTTCGATCGCATGACCTGACCGGGACCGTCCCGCATGTCTCTGAACCTCAGGACCAGAACCAACGTCCCGTTCACTGTCATCTCTTCCCGGGGCCCCTCCTTAAAGAATGTCACAGCAGAAACCCCCTCAAAGACCATCGCTTCCACCTCTCCTTCCATTTTCCTCACGGGAACATGGAGTCCCTCAGAGGGGAACGGGGTCGGCCGATGTCGTTGAGAGGAGGAAACCATGAGAGTCTAGATGGTGTGCTTCTCCTGTCCGGTGAGATGGCTTGTCCCCTCAGAGGGACACCCTGAAGATCCCCACGTGTCTTTGGACCCTGTGGTCCTCGCAGGGCCCCGTCCCCGGGAGAGACCACACATTCCCCTTGTCTGTGGTTTCCTGGTGCCGGTCCTGTGAGCTCAGGGTGCCCCGCCCCAGCCCGGAGCTCCCCCATCTCAGGAACACGGGAGCTCAGCGCCCCCCGAATGCACGATCCCCGCCTCCCCGCCCCCCCGGGCTATCCCCACAAAGGAACGATGAAGGAAAACCTGTTAATATCCCAGCAACTTTGCTAAACAAGCAACTCTCTCAGGGTGAGTGTTTATTGCAATTTCTGATGACAGATTATCCTCGGATTTGCCCCAGCGCAGGTCTCCAGAGGAAATCAGACACTGCACTCTCCTCAGGCAGGGCCGGGAGAAAACATTTCTATAAATACTTAACGACCTGTCAGGTGAGATTATGGACACCGCGCGTCCTTCCCAATGCCGTGTTGGTCATCGAAGCCGTCGTAAGAAATCACGAGGGCTTCCTTTCCTCCTGCTTTCCGAGGCCAGACGAGGCGCTTCTGGGGGCAGAAGCCCCGGGAAAGACTCAGGGCCAGGATCTCGGTGTCCCCCCACCCCCGGGGTCTGTCCTCTCATGGGGACCACCAACGGGGCATTGGGGTCCGCTGGCTCCTCTGCGTCCCTGCTCGGGGACCCTGGGCAAAGATGTCACCATGACTCACCTGGAGGTGTCGTGAGGAGGAGACGGGGTTTCTGACGTGTGCAAGCCCCTGGACGCCTGCGTCCTCTCCTGTTTCCCGGAGGAGACCCCTCATCCGCAGCCGTTATCGCACGGGGTCCCAGGATCCTGTGTTGCCTGGGAGAAAAGTCTTACCAACGGCAGAAGTAAATGCAGTTCGTAAAGCAAACAGTTCTCTGCGTCTTACAATGGTCAAGAACCACCCCCAACCCCGCCCAGGGGCTTCGTGTGGGTTCATTGTTTCGATGCTCCTCACGGCCTGACCGATGGGGCCGGCTGCACCCCGCTGTCACGCAGGAGGAGGCAGGTGGAGGGACCAGCTCTAGGGCACGGCGACAGCGGGTGGAGAGCTGAGGTCGGCCCTGTGCTGGGGTCTCTCCGTCACCCCGTGCGTCCTCAGTTTTACCGTCACGAGCTAGGCACTGAGTTTTCCGACATCCCGCTCGACATGTAGGGGGACACATGAGATCTGGGGACAGGGGCTTCGTGACGTTCTGGGAAATTCTCGGCTGGTAGGTCTTTAAGCGCCGACTGTCCTGCACGTCCGCTGGCCTTCTGGGGCCTCGCCAGACCCGCGCCCAAGCTCTGGGATCGATGTCCACGTCCGCCGGCTTTTCTTCTGTGTTTTTTAGTCTCCCAGCCCAGCCTGGCCGGGTTCTGTCAGGTCTCCGCCTGCCCCGTCCCTCCGTTCCGTTGTCCCCAGCGTCCTGGTCAGTTTCTCGGCTGAGTTTTCAGTTTCAGGACCTCTCGGTTTGGTCTCGGAGGCCCGGATGGCTCGTCTTGTAACCTCCTCTGCTTTGCCTCATTGCTCCGTTTGTCGCGTCCTGGTTCTGGTTCCCTTCCTGATCCACGTAAGCCTGTTGCTGAGCTCGTTATGATGACGGTGATTTCGTCCGCTGCCTGTGCCTCCCGGTTTTGAGTTCCCCGGCTGTGTCCTGCGCCGAGGTCGCTCAGCGGCCTCTGCCCTCCTCTGGGCGCCGTCCTCTGGGGCAGGTGTGATCAGTACGTGAGAGGGGGCTCCTGTGCTCGGCTCCCGAGCGGGGCAGGCTGAGCAAGGCTTGCGTCCACCACAGCCTCCGGGCTCCTCGCCCTCTGGTGCCTCCCCGAGGAGACTGGCCTTGAGAACCCCAGAGACACCCGTCTCATTCCCGAGCGTGGGCCCGTGTTTCCCCTCTACCCTGGAGCTTGGGGCCGAAAGCGGGGACGTAGCCTCGCCGAGGCCCACCATCTCGGACAAGGCACACTCCCTCTTTATTCTTCCTGTTAAAACGAAATAATCGACACATATGACGAGACTGTAACGCAGGATAGTAAACAACAACTCACAGACCAGCTTGCCAGCCCCGTTACGGGTCAGAGCGCGGCGCTCCTTCCCTGGTGGCTTCTCCTGAGGACTTGCTGTTTATCTGTCTCTTCCTTTCCCCCTTTGCTGTTTTCCACCAGCTTTTCTGAGGCAAGGACGTGTCACAGCGCTGGCTCTTCAGAATTGTGCTGTGACGCTCCGAGAACAATTAAGACACATCAGCACACACGGGCCGACAAATCAATGGAACAGAATTGAGAATTTAGGAACAGAGTCATGTTTGTAAGGAAATGTTCCATAGAGTAAAAGGGTTGTTCTAAATCCAGGGCAAAAAGGGTCAGCTGTTCAATAAATCAGCGTTGGGCCATTTGGGATGGCTCTGGAAGAAAATAAATTTTATTATTTTACCCTATCTCGCACCTTCCATAAAAATGAATTCCTAATGGATTAAAAAAAAAAAAAGACCCAAATCACAATAGAGCTAAAAAAAAAAAAAAGTTTAGGAGAATGATTTTATAATCTCGGGTTGGATATGTCTTTCCAAGCCATACACAAGGCCTCACAGCAGGGAAGGGAAAGGCGGACGCCGTTCGCCATGTAATCCTTTAAACTCCAACGGAGCAGAAGCCTCAAGTAAGATCTGAAGGTCAACCCTGGGACGAAAGCAGATATTTGCAGCACATATAACAGATTAAAACACACAGGCATGTGTATGTTTATAGATACTTTTTAAATACCTTTTATAGGTTAAAAACAACGGCGTCCTAAAAAACGGAAGTCACCTGCAACCCTACTCCTTAAACAGAACCACTGTTTACGATTTAGCATGTGGTGTTTCTTATTTTGTCCCTCGTCCACCTTTCCCTGATGCACGTTGCTTCCATATCTGGGATTCTGCCGGACATATTATTTTTCTATCACCTTTCACGTGATTGAGTGCCGTGTAAGTACATAACGTGCAAATTTTAATTTCTCCGGCAAAAATCATGTCTGTCTGTTATCTGCTGTGTGCAAGTGCTGGAACTTGTTTAATCCATGAATTAACTTAAAACAGTTAACCTGCCTAATATAGGAGGGGTTCCTAGAAATCAGTCAGCAAAACACACGCATACGAAGGGACAAAGGAAATAAATGGTCCGTTAGTCCTCAGAAAGCCAGAGGAAAAGCCACAAGTGTAAGATGCCAATTTATCTCACTAATAATTAAAAACATGCAAGTAAAGCATTTTTGGCTTACGCCCCCGAGCAGAATGGAAAAGGTGGGTAACATTCAGGGTTGAGGAGGATGTAAGGGAAGGGACGAGCCCGTCAGCTCTTGGTAAAATGATGTCTTATCTGCCAAGTAACTTGGCAATACCTACAAAAATCCCTTTTAAAGTGCTCATCTGGGCTGTGACCCAGCAATCCCACCAAAACACAGCCTGAGCAGTGCTCACCACCGCAGGGTGGTGGAGGACAGAGGAGGGGTGCAGTGCGACGGGAGGTCTCTAATTGTGATGAATGATACGTAGGAAATGCAATGTCTGTGAGGCTTTTTTTTTTTTAAAATCTCCCATGCATTTGTATTTTTCTAAATCTTTCCTAGGAAACGTATCGCTAGCAGACTCAGAAAGTGAACATGTCACAGGGAAGATGGGCTTGTGGGGGATAACTCAGCGTTTGCAATGTTGATGCTGTACTCACTCTCGGTATACGGCCCCCACAAAAATCATAGCAAAAAACCCAGAACAAGCAAGAACACCCCAAACCCCAAGACTGCACAACAGATAGCAGTTGCCTCGTTGTGCTTAGCAAAAATCCTCCGATTCCACGATTGAGATCGAAAGGCCTCGGGAATCTGGGTCTGCAGTCCTCCCTGGCGTCCGGTCTCATGCTCTGTCCTCCCCATGCTTAGTGCGCGGGTCAGGGCGACCCCAGCAGCTACAGGACGTGGAACAGTCTTTACTGATGGGTCTCAGTGCTCATGCTCTCTGCACCACCAAGGGGCTGCTCTTTACCCCACCGCCGGCCCCACAGTCATCAGCCCCGCCTGCGCCTTCGGCGTGGTCTGGGACCCAGCACGGGCTGGTACCCTGTAGTCCGGAGGAAACCCAGACTCGGGCACAGAAGGAACGCGTGCATGAATCTGTAGCCCGGAACGCGTGCATGAATCTGTAGCCCAGAGTTTCAGCCAGACACGGACCTATGACCCCTGCCGGGCTGGGCGGAATCAGGGTTGGGTCTGATCCCTGGGGCTGGAGCAACCTGTTCCTGCTGCTTCCGAGTCCCTGAGGGCAGACCAATTGAAGAAGCGTCTTAGGGAGCGAGAGATGGCCTCGCAAGTTCAGGGGTGTCTCACTCTGCCCGCCTGCCTGCGGCCCTGGGCTGCCGAGCGCCCCGTTTCTGCCCCGACGAAGGTCTTAATGAGACATGGGACCAGACAGAGTTTGCGGGGTCCCCGCTGCGGGCGGGCACGCGGGGCAAGGCGACACTGGCCTTTTCCCAGATGCTCCGGGCGCACGGCTTGGACGGATCGGGGGCCGCATCAGTAAATCACCTTCTTATCTGAGAGCAGCTCCCCATCAGTAAATCACCTTCTTATCTGAGAGCAGCTCCCCCAGCTCAGCAGGGCCCCCGAGTCATCTCCGTCCTGCTCGGGACTGTAATTACAGTCATAACGTACAGTGTCACAGACCCCGTTTTCGGGAACCGATGGGCATGTGATTTTTAAAAAATTATTAAGCTGACTATAAAACTCTGAAATCTGGGGGTATTTCGAGCGTGCGAAGAGAGTCCGGCCCTAACGTCCTCGTGGGAGGACCGTCAGTCAACGAGGAGGGAAACCCATGCAACCTCGGCCGCCCCCCCTGCTCCTGCCGCCCGAGAGCACAGAATTAATTGGCTCTTAGAGAAGGCTGACCCCCAGGTACAGTGAGAAACACGATTAAATGTGGAAACCCACTTTCCTCACCACATTTAGTTTTCACGGGAGGCTTCGAGACGCAACCAACCCCCCTTTCTGTCTCTCCTCCACGTCCCCCCTCCCACCCATTGTTCCCGGAAGCCCCCAGAAGGCCTGGGGCCTTCCCGTCTCGACCCCTGCAGACGGCTCACGGAGGGGGTGTTTCCTTTTGCAGAGTGTCTCTTCTGACCGCGGGGAATTAATAATACTTCTATACCCCAGGGCCTCCCAGGCTGGCTTCCCTTTACCTCTTCCAGGCGATCTGGACCCGATTCATGCCTTCCTTCATTCCCGTGTTTCTTTCCTTGGCAAAGAGTCCTTCAATCTCCTGGCAGACTCAGTCTAAGGCAGCGGCAGGGGCACACAGCTGATTCAGTCCCTGGCGTAGGAGACCCAGGATGGCCCTGGAAGGAGCAAGGGCACTCTGGAGGGAGTCAGGGTGTACACGGGGATCCTTCCCCTACCCACACCTGCATGAGCACCCCAGGGGAAGTCAGGGTGCACACAGGGGCTCTCCTGCCCCCCCCACACCTACACGAACACATCCAGCTCAGCAGCTCCTGTCTGCAGGTGCCCAGCACCGGCCGGGAATGAAGCTGGCTTCGTGTAAACGGGTCCCCCAAGCACTCCCCTGCTAACGTCCTAGCCGAGTCCCGCCGAGGTGACAGATCCAATTCCAATCAGGCTGCTCTCTGCCCCGGATGCTCGACTGATTAATTGTAGAGACAAATGCCTTTTGAGGGGAAGAGGAGGGTCTTTTGTTTAAATCCCGCTCTCCTCCTGGCCTCCGCTGTGGGACGGCCCTGCATTTGTCATATTTTAGTCCTTAAACCACTCGTCATTTGTGACTCACACCCAGTAGGCAGGCGTGGGGTGCGCTTTCCAAGGTGATAAATGCTTCCTTTCTTATCTTTTGATATCTGGAAGTAGAAAATTTCAAGGAAAAAGGGTTTTACACCAAGACGACCATAAATCTCACCATGTTCACAACAGAAGGCTGACCAGAGGAGTTTATTAAATCCGCAAAGGATTTGATGTATATCAAACTGTTACATAAAGTCAATACTTTGGAGAGAAGCAGACAATAAATACTCCGCGAGAGGCGATATTTCTATCAGCGAGAAGGCAATCGCATAAAGATTAGGGGAGCGATTTCAATACTGCGTGTCTCTCTGCAGTGAGGAGACACGGTTGTTTTCCAGAAGGAGCGGGGGTGGGACCAGTGGCCTCCGGACTCGGCTAGTCCAGCCATCGAGCCCAAAGCAGGGCTGTGGACGGAGTGTGGGGTCCCGGGTCCCCGCCGGACCCCCAGGACGGCTGTGCTTGGAGCTGGACCTCTAAGGAAGGCATTCGGGTGAGAGGAGGTCACGAGCCTCCAAAGGCGGCAGAGCGGGCTGGAATTTCCCCAAACCATGTTGGAATAAGCAGGTTGTTACTCTGCTGTGTGCTTTCCAGATTCAGCACGTTGAAGGAATTCCTTGAGTCCCCGCTTGTCAGTCTTCCCAGCAAGCAGCAACAATAGCCCCATTTTGCAGCCAGAGAACCCCAGATGCTCGGAGCGGCTGCATCATGCACCCGAGACCACACAGCCGATCCCCGAGGGGCAGCGAGGACACTCTGACCCTTCGGCTCTCCTGGATCCCGAGTCATCCCTCTCTTCCAGCGAGATGCCTCAGGCTTGGAGCTGAGTCTGCAAAGACCGACGCCCCGGAAGGGAAGTAGACGATTTTGTGAAACACCTGGATGTGCCGTCTGTCCCATACGTCCCACCTCCGGCTGGCCGCCCTGTTTTCCAGGCGTGCCCTCTCCCTCTCCCTGAGAACCCGCAGTCGGGCTGCCAGAGCGGCCCAACACCGGGCTTCACAACGGATTGGTGGAGGGAGCAGACGCCACCACGGGGAGGAAGCTGAGCTTGGGGGGCCGCAGATACCCCCCGGGGTGCCCGCCCCTGTCGGCTGTTCATGCGGCCTCCCCTCTCCCTCTGGAGACCAGCTCTGCCCTCCCCCCGCACCGCTGCCTGAATGCTAACCTCAGAAGCGAAACCCACGCGTGAACGCTCCACACCACAGGCATCACTTAAAAATATCTGTATTCTCGCTTTTCGAATGGGTGCGTGCAGCTGCAGAGTTCCCAGAACACAGGAAGCTCAGAGCCCAGAGCGCCGCTCCCACCTCAACCCCCACCGTCCTGGGCCGGTCCCTGCCGCCGGGCTCTGTGCTGCTTCCAAAGACTCTGGGTTCACGGTGTGACCCGTATTGCACAGATCTGACCTGAAAACGCTTGGCAGTTTCATGTGGATCAACAGACCACGAGCACGTTCTCGAATCCTGGCTTGGTGACCAGAACCACAGCTTTAATTCGAATGGCAGGACCTGCTGTTAGTCGTTCTGGTGAGGGGTCTGGTAAGGGATCAGGCTAAGGATCTAGTTAGGGAGCTGGTTAGGGGTCAGGTTAGGGATCTGGTTAGGGAGCTGCTCAGGGAGCTGGTTAAGGATCCCTTTTGGAGGTGGTTAGGGACCCTTGTTTGTTTTCACATTTATTCCCTGTCCTTCCCCTGCTCTTTTCTCTATCACAGGGTGGAGGGGTCTGGGGCTTGGCCAGCCCTCGCAAACACCACATTCCAGCCCTCACAAACACCACATTCCAGCCTCCCTTACCTACTGGGTCCCATTCAGATCTAGCCATGGGCCACTTTTTGCCTGTGACTGCTGGCAGGTGGGGGGAGGGGGGAGGAGGGGAGAGGTGGGTGTCCCGCACCCCGGCTTTACCTCCTGTCTCCGGACTGTCCTTGACCACGTCTAAGTTTCCTCTGTGGTCTCAGGGCTCCCAGGATCCTGGCTCTGGGGATCTGGAAACAACACGTTTGTGGCCACTCTGGGGTAAGGCCTGTCACCTGGTGGGAAGTCCCTGGGCCACATCGCCTTCTCCGGTGGGTGTTTCTGGCGTCTCTAACACCCATGAGACTGATTCCTTGTAATAAGTTCCCTGCAATGAGGATCCTGCTTTCCTTACTGGCCCTTAACTCACCCACTCTGTGACCGTCTGGAATTCACACCTGAACACAGGGTCCTCACCAGCTTCTTGGGAGACAGCGCCCAGTGGTTTGGACCGAAAGCCCCGACACCCTCACTGTCATGTTGGGGGAACCCAGGATCCTGGTAGAAGTTCCCCTGGACATTTCTTGACCCCACACCCTTCCCTCCAGCCCAGGTCCCACCTTGGATCCAGCTCCGTCTGGTCATTCTGTCCAGCCTCACAGACTCCTCTCCTGGTTCCTCACCACCCATTCATCAGGATCCCCTGATCCCTCACCAGATCCCTAACCCGATCCCTAGCCAGATCCCTCATAGATCCCTAACCAGATACCTTACCGGATCCCTCACCAGACCCCTAACTAGAAGCACCACCCGGGGATGGTGATCTTGTGGTTTATAATAATAAATACATATTTGATCTTTGTCCTGGTTCCTGACACAGGGCTCCTGAAACCCTTGTAAACCCCCGTGTGGCCAGAACACAGGAAGCCTCGTTCGTCCTGTCGAGGTGACTCTGGGTGGGCTCCTGGCCGGCTCCCGGCTGGGGCTGACCCGCAGAAGGATGGACAGGACTGGAAGCTTGGAGTTTTCAGCCCTGACCCCCCGTTCCCCAGAGAGGGGAGAGGAGCCGGAAATAATTAAAATCGATCCTGCCCATGCGGGACGCCTCCATAAAACCACAATAGTCGGGGACTGGGGGCTTCTGGGCTGGGGAACACATCCACCGGGGTGGAGGGCAGGTGACGCACCCCAGCTCCATGGGGACAGAAGCTCCCGTGCTCGGGACCCTGCCAGACCTCACCCTGTGCACCTCCTCCTCCAGCTGCTCACCCGTGGCCTTCATCGCGTCCTTTAATAATCCGGGAACTGTGAGCAAGGGTTTCCCTGAGTCCTGTGAGCCACGGTCACACACCAGCCGAACCCCGGCAGGGGGTGGTGGAACCTCGGATCTCGAGCCCGGGGTCAGAGGCACCTGTGACAACCTGGGCTTGCAGATGTGGCGTCCGGAGGGGGACGGTCCTGCCTGGGGCCTGCGGTCTCCAGGTGGATACCCAGCTGGTGTTCCCTTCCCCGGCCCACCTGTGTTGGAGGCACTGTGAGTATGTTCCCGGGTGTGAGAACAAGGAAACAGGGCAGTCTGGACAGACCCGTGGCTTCCCACGCCCTCGGCTGATGCCTGAAGCCTGGCCCGTGCTGTGGCCTCCTTGCCCTTGGGCCACCTCTCTCTGGCTTCTCCCTGGTTGCTGCCATCTGTGTGGCGAGAACCGCAGTTAAAGTCACTTGGCATTCCCAGTTCCCACCACCTGCCTCTTGTCTTTGGGCCTTGTAATGGACCACCTCCCGCTGGCTCCTCCTTATCCTTCTGGTCTCCTCTTAGATGTCACTTCCTCCAGGAAGCCCTCCTGAATCTGCCAAGACTGAGTTGGGGCCTTCCCTTTGTCGCCCTCAGCATCCCGGCCTCCTCGGGGCCTCGTGGCTTCTCTTCCAGCCACTCTGCTCTCTGGGGTGGACGCAGTCTGCCAGTTTGCTCGGGGGGCGGAAGCCGGTGCTAACGCGGACCGTCTCTGCCTGTACAGGGGACTGCCAGCGAGCGAAGCAGGACTGTGCTGGGCCATCCCAGACCAACCTGGCCGCTGCCACCGTCCCAGCACCCAGAGATCAGCCATGTGCCTCGGTCCTCCCACACCAAGGGCGCTCTCTGGGCTGAGCGGACGGGACACACACAGAGGGTCTGGGATTCCCTCGGACTTACGGAATCGGCACTGGAAGCCAGGCGTGTGCCCATTGCACAGACTGGTAAGTCAAGGTTGGGTAATGCTGCAAACAGGTGTTGGGTCCCGAGTGGCTTCAGGCTCTGCTGTGTGTACAGGGGTGGGTAGATAGATGTCCCGACTTCCAGGGACCACCGTTGGGTCGGAGAGCCGGACAGAGTTGCAAGTGTGAGTTGTGGCCGAGGGATGGCAGAAGCCCCTTCTGGAGCCCCGCTGAGGGATGCCAGCCCCAAATGAACTTGTCCCCATGCCCGTCTTACGCAGCTGCACGTGAGAGGCGTCCGTGCGCCTGAGGGGCATGGGGTGCGGGTCACAGCACGGTGGTCGCAGGCTGGGTCTCTCCCGGAGCATGTGACTGCACACATAGACCCCGGTCTGTTCCCCTTCCCAAGACCCTCCGAGGACGGCTCCTTGAAGAGCAGGGGCTCTTCCTCCCCGTCCGCACGTGAGGACAGCTGGCGCTCGGAGGGGCAGGCAGGCAGTGTCGCTTCTGCGCAGCGTGCAGGCTGACGGTGCAGAACTGTGCACGTTAACCGCGAGCAGATAGGTCTTGTGTGCTCACCACCCCAAAACCCCAAACCCAAACCACACACACAAAACAACAAAAGCCACATGGAAGAGCACCGGACCTTGTCGGAGCCTCTGGGCGTGTTCAGTACCTCGATCGGGGTGATGGTGTCACGGGCGCGTTCATAGGTCCAAACCCATCAAAGTGGGGACCCAAACAGGTGCGTTTCTCCTGCATCAGTTCCATGTCAACAAGGCCTCGAGCATTAAGAAGAAGTAGAACAGGAGGGAGAAAGGACCGCAGCGCCCACACCCACAAGCATGCCTGGCGGCGGCTGCAAAGGCAGGTTCTCACGCCAGCAAACCAAGACCCGTGGACGACTCTGAAATGTCGGGGTGTCTGGAGCCCGTCTGTACTCACCCGGGGTTTTCGGAGGCAAGTGACAGAAACCCAGTGGCTGAAAGAGACATCGGCTCGGCTCGAGCCTTGGTCCTGAGGCCTCACGTGCCTGGGGCTGCCCTCCAGATCTTCTGCGATCTGCTCCCGGGGTCGGGAGGAGCAGGAGCCCCCAGCAAGGCCAGCCCCGAACCTTCCTTGTGGGGTCAGGACTGCTGGTAGCAAGAGAAGGTGTCGGGTGCATCGGCCGTCAGGGAGACGCCGACTGCAGCCACGAGACGTTGGCACGCACCTGTCGGGATGTCGAGGAGCTGATGGTCCGTGGTCCGTCCGAGGCCGGCGGGAGTGCAGAGCGGTTCGGACTCTATGGAAAACAGTTTGTCAGTTAAAAAACCAAAACCAAAAACAAGACACGCAACGACCAAACAGCCCAGCAAAGTGCACGCCTGAGCGTTTCTCCTGGAGAAATGACGTCGCAGGTTCCCACGGAAATCTGCGCGCGGTCTTCACGGCCGCCCTATTTGTAATAGTCCAAGCAGGGATCAGCCCGACAGGCTTCGGCGGGCGGGTGGGTGAGCAAACTGCTCCGTCCACACGAGGGGACACTTCTCCGCTGTGAGGAGGAAGGACCATTGCGTCTTTGGACACGGACGCTCGCTGAAGGCCCTCAGGCCCCAGGGTGCCACGCTGCACTGTCTCTGTGCCTACCATTTGCAGAACGATGAGACTGCAGAGACGGAGAACAGAGTCGTGGGGGCCCAGGGGAGGTGTGCTGGGGGCTGGACGGAGGTGAGTGTGCTTGTCGGCAGGCGTCATGAGGAGTCCAGGTTCGCCCACGGGCTTGCGTCCGTGGGCCCTGGACGTTATGTGGAGCTCACACAGCAAGAGTACGAGTCAGGCAGGAATCCGAACGAGCTCAGTGGGTTGCGTTAACGTCGACGTCCTGGTCGCCATGACATCGTTTCGTCAGGTGTGGTCCCTGGGGAAACTGAGTCACGCACTCCCGGCTCCCTGCCCTGTTGCTTATAGCTACCGTGGATCTACGATTATCTGAATAAATTGATTTTTTTAAGGGCGCCGAGGACTTCGGAGGGACCCTTTCCACCCTCCGTTCGCCAGGAATGTCTCGTCATCCCCCAAACCGGCTCTCGGTCGTGGGTGTCCCTGCGGTGGCCGCAGCTGCGGGATTCCTGTTGCCGATGATAAACTCATCCCGAACGGCCCCCGGGCTGCCCCGGAACCCGAAATACACAGCAAACGTGCGTTTGAAGAAACCAACGTGCTCCATGGAAGAGAATTGGCGTGGAGAGATGTTTCACTTTTGTCCTCGGGAGAAGGGGCCTGACGTAACCACTCCCAGGCCCAGGATCACGCACCGGGCGGCTTCGAGAAAGCCGTGGCCAGATGGGTTTCATTGATCAGCCCTTCCCTGGGCGTCCTCCTCGCCAGCCAGCAACACGGACACGAAGGCCCTCATTGCTGGACGGCCCTTCTCGGAATGATATACGGAGGGAGGCGCTCTCCCCTCTCCCCTCGGGCCGTGTGGGGCCCGGCCTCCCAGAGACGTTTCATTATTTCAACAAACACCACCTTCCAAATCAGAGACTGGTTCAGACGGGACCGGAGTGACCGGAGTGCTTTCTGGCTCCAGAGTCAAGGAACAACGAACAGCCCAGGGGTCATTAGTTTCTTCCTGGGAAAGCGGCCACGAGCACGCACGTGTGCGTGTCTGGGTGTGTGTGTGTGTGCACGCGTGTGCACACGCGTGTGTGTGTGATACACACAGCAAGCTGGGATGGTCCCTGGAGGGCTGTGTCCTGCCTTGATTTCTCTCTTCTCTCTCCTGGCCGGTCACAGCCCTCACCAGGTTTGTCCCCGTGTCGGGGGGTGGGGGGGGGCAGGAAGGCCTGTTGGGTGGGGGCTGGGCGGGTGGTCTGCCACGCCTTGATTTTCTTCCTTCTTCTTTCAACCCCCTTGTTGGAATCATATGACCGCAGCTCTGACTTCGGCTTGGATACCTCCAGTGACGGTGTGCTCCCTACCTGTTGGGCAGCCCTGTCTATTCTTGAGAAATTTTGCTCTTAGAGAGTCTTTTCTTTGGCAGAATAAAGAAACACTTTCTCTTCCCCTCCCATTCTGCTTCCTGCTGTCCCATGGAGTGAGGCTCATTTTTCTCCTGCAAGACAGCGTTCACGGACTGAAGGATGATATCGGGGACCCCCTCCGTCTGCCCAGCACCTGAATCATTTATGGGATGCAGTTCCAAGATCCTTCATCATCTGGCTCGGTTCTTATAAATAAGTTTTGCAGCTAAAACGTCCCTTCTTCTGTGCCTGGAGATGGACCACAAGGTGCTGTAATGTCGGTGCAGAGAAGGTGTGTCCGAGGGAGAACAGAGCCCTCAAAGTTCTCCCTTGGAACCCGTTACAATTCACGTTTTGGCGTATTCTTTCCTGCCTTTCTCTCCGTCTGGTTTCTAAATCTGAGCCCTTTTTACCCCTTTCTGTTCTGCACGTCACATCAGAGCTGCTTTCCACGTGCCTTGAGTCTTTGCAGCCGTGGTTTCGGATGCGTGCGCTCTCCTGTCTGCCGATGTTACTACAACTTGTTGGCCCGAATGTGGCTGTTGGGGACACAGATTGTTTCCATTTTTGTGCTGTTAGAAGCGATGCTGGGATGGACATTTTCGGGCACGCTGGGACGTTTCTTGGACAAAAGTCCTAGTGTGACGTATCACGGGGTCTGGAGATTTGGATGTTGAAGGTTTCCTACATGTGGTGACTTTCCGGGACGCTGGCGGGGCCCACGGCGGGAGAGCGCAGGCCTGGCAGCCCCTCGCCAGCAGCTGGCACCGGGCTGAGCCCCAGTGAGGGTGCTCGCGGAGGGGCTGGGGCCGGAGAGTGGTCAGCGTCCTGACACGGGGCCCTGGGCGTCCGCTGACAGAGACGACATCAGACAGGGTGAATCTGGGCTTCGGGACCGTGCAGCCCGGGGGTGGGGGAGCCCGGGCCCGGCCACTGGCCTGCTGGGTGACCTTGGGGCACTTGCGGTGTCCTCGCCTATAGCGTGGGAGCAATGCTTACCTAACACTGGCTCGCACCACAATCAAAACGGTCTGTGCTTTGGTCTCTGGCGGTCCAGAGCGGGGGCCCAGCAAATGTTTCTGGACTTACCAATGGAGGGCCTGTCGTGGACGCAGGGAACCAGGTGCATTCTGGAGGGCGCTGGGCCCCTCACAGCTCCTGGCCCCTCAGACTCTGGGTCCTGCTCTTCCATATGCCTCTCCCCGGACAGCGTCCCCCGTCCTGCTCAGCTTCGGTGCCCTGGGCTTTGTCAAGGTGACGTTAGAGGGAGTTGTGCCCACACGAATGCTGGGATCCCTGACCTATCCACGCAG
The DNA here is from genome assembly GCF_002288905.1 of Enhydra lutris kenyoni. Classification (NCBI taxonomy): domain Eukaryota; kingdom Metazoa; phylum Chordata; class Mammalia; order Carnivora; family Mustelidae; genus Enhydra; species Enhydra lutris. The sequence continues at coordinate 933,550 of NW_019154166.1, read as the reverse complement.
GGCCCTCCCGGCAGACACAGCTGAGGGGGATGCAGGGCAGGGGTTCCTGCTGCAAAGCCCAGGGGCTGAAATCTCTTCTGAGTGGAGTCCCGACCCACCGTGGCCTCCCACTCTCTCTGCCACTGTGTGTCTATAGGATAGAGGGGTTACTCAAGGTTTCCTAATGCTCTGACCCCCACGGCAGCAGGCCTGGGCTGATCTTCTAAACTACCCATCTCCAGAGCTCTGGGACTGGCCAGAGCACGAGGGTCCTCCCCAGAGCAGCCACACAGCCACTGTGGGCCACATAACTGCAGCCCCCGGGAAGCCCACGTTTCTGCCCCTGAGCCGTGGGGCTCTCGGGCCGGGGAGGGGCGTGTCAAGGGCTGCTGCCTTGGAGATCCAGCCGACCCTGGGCACACACAGCTCAGGTCAGCGGCCTCGGACAAGAGCAAACCCACCAGGGTTCCATGTGGCAGCTGCGAGGCCAGGACGGCAAGGGGACGGGACATGACCCCCGGGAGGGCTTGGAAGAGCCGCGGGCTCCCTTCAGCAGGTGCCGTGACGGGGGCTCCCATAAGTGGGGCGCGAACAGACCACCCAGGATACGCCCAAATTCCAAAGAGAAGGTTCTCCAGGCATCCCGGGAGCAACGTCAAGTCCCTTACAGCGGGAGAGGGAGCGAGGCTGGGCTCGTCCTTGCCCACCGCAGCCAGGGACCCACCGGAACCGCTCACGGAGAGTCGCGAGAGCCCCTTACTGAATTCTCAGAACTTCCGCTGGCCACTGACATCCCGTCTGTGACTTGAGCTCGGCCTTGGCAACAGTATTTATAACACGGAAACTGGCAAAAGTTATTCGGAAGGTCGTGCCCCACGGAAAATGGTCAATACTTTGGGGCGCACGGAGGGCGCTCAGCTACGGAACCAGGGTGGGGGGCGCCTGCCAAGTGCCAAGGCAGAGGCTGGGCTGCGAGACCTAAAGTTCCACTATACACGTGTATTTTAAAAGTTTTCCTTTTATTTATTTTTAAAAGACTTAATTTTGGGGGGGACACCTTCACCATTCAGTGAAGCCTCCGCCTTCAGCTCAGGCCATGATCTCAGGGTCCGGGGATCGAGTCCGGCGTCGGGTTCACTGCTCAGTGGGAAGCCTGCTTCCCCCTCTGCTCCTCCCCCCACCCCCCACTCCCAACCTCTAATAAATCAATAAAACCTTTTAAAAGAAGACTTAATATTTTTAGGGCAGATTTAGGTTCACAGCAAAGGGAGAGGTTGGTCCGAGATTTCCAGATGCCTCCAGCTCTCCCCCGGCCCTGCACATGCACACACAGCCTCCCCCAGCACCCATCTCCCCCCGAGCGGCGTGTCTGAACCGTTGGGGAACCCGCGCTGGCCGGTCATAGTCACTCAGAGTCCGTGGTTTATGCTGGGGCTCCCGACCGGTGCGTGCACGCTGTGTTTGGACAAACGCACGGTGTCACGTCGAGCCCTTTCCCTGCCTTCAGACTCCCCTGCTGTCCGCCTGTCCCTCCCGCCCTCCCTCCCGTCCTGGCAAACGCCCATCTTTTATTGTCTGCTTGGCTGTGCTCTTTCCAGCACGTTGTATGGTGGGAATTACACAGCTCGGAGCCTTTTCAGACTGGCTTCTTCCAACTTGGAGACTGCGTTTGAGACCCTGGCACGTGTTCAGTGGCGGATAGCGCGTTCCTCTCTTGTGCTGAGGAATATTCCGTTCTCTGGACGGTCTGTGCTGCATTTACCCGCGCACTTGCTGAAGGACATCTCGGGGGGCGTCCAAGTTTTAGTAATTATGAATGAGGCTGCTGGCAACATCTGCATGCGGGGTTTTGTGTGGATAAAGTGTTTGGCTCTTTTGGGTAAACACCAAGATCGCGGTCGCTGGGGCCCATGGCAGGAGAGTGCTCGGTTTTGTAAGAAGCCTCAGCCTGTGTTCTGGAGCCACCGTATTTCACGTTCCCAGCAGCCTCGGATGGTGGTTCCTGTGGCTGCATGTCCTCGCCAGGTTCGGGGCTCTGTGTGTCACAGGCGCATGGTGGCCTGCCACGGCTGTTCCCACGCGTGCTTTTCCATATGCTTAGCCGCCATCGGTGTGTCCTCCTTGCGGGACTGTCTGCTCAGGTCTTTTAAATAAGGTTGTTTGTTTTTTCATTGTTGAGTCTTTTTTTTTTTTTAAGATTTTATTTGTTTATTTGAGAGAGACAGAGAGAGAGAGCACGAGCACGGAGAGAGGCAGGCAGAGGCGCCGAGGGAGAATCAGAGTCCTTGCGGACCAGGGGCCCGATGTGGGGCTCGATCCCTGTGCCCTGGGATCATGACCTGAGCTGAAGGCAGACGCTTCTCTTACTGTCGAGTCTTAGGAGGTCTTGGTGTGTTTGTGGTGAGGGTCCTTTATCAGACGCGTCTTTGCAAGTATTTTCACCCGCTCCGTGGCTTGTCTTCTCGTTCTCTTGATGTTGCCTCTCGCAATTCCTCATACTTTTTGTTGGGATAAAGTGAATCACCAAAATAACTAAAAATAAGGCTATCATCACAGCTGCTGGCAGACAAAGGGAACACAAAAGACAGGAAGAAGAGTGGGATAATTTTCTCATCTTTTGGAGCGGAAGCAGACAAATGAAGACCCATGGGCCGGATCCGACCAGCCACCTGTTCTCTTTCCTGTACCACCTGTGTTTGTAAATAAAATCCTGCTGGAAGGCAGCCACGCTTGCGCGTCTACGAATGGCTATGCCACACTCTTGCTGCCTGTGCAGAGCTGGGGGAGGGGCACAGGTGAGGACCCTCGTGTGCCCCCTGGAACCCAGGCGGATGTGGGGTCTCGGTGAGGCAGGGCTGAGCCCACCATCTGCACGGTCACCTCCTTCTCCTGTCCCCTCTGCAGCAACAGCCCCTCTTCTGGGAGCAAATCACTGTTCTCTTTTAAACACATTAAAAGACCCCAGAGATGAGGCCACCTCCCTCCCTAAGCATCCTAAAACCCCACCTGTAAGTGGGAAGCCTTGCCCGGAGACAGAGCGGACCCCCACTTTGAATGTCTTCCTTCTGGAAAATGCAGTCCGATGAATCATAACCAAACACGTGAGGAAAGCCTTTGTATTCACGACTGGCTGCTGAGTAACAAATTACCCCTAAAACGAGCCACCTAGGATAGTGGTTTATGTGCCATAGTTCTTGTGGGACCGGTGCTTAGGAGTGTCTTGGCTGAATGGTTCCAGCCCAAGATCTCTTGCGAGGTTCAGCCGTGAAGGCAGGAAGACTACTTCCAAGGTGCCCGCCCATGTGGCTGTGGACAGGAGGCCTGGGCTCTGTGCTGGTCGGTGGTAGGAGGCTTCAGCTCCCTGCCCCGATGATCTCTACAGGCTGCTTGAGTGTTGTCATGATGCGGCCGCTGGCTTCCCCCAGCCTGACTGATCCGAGAGCCGCAAACCGGTGGCCTTTTATAACTGGGTCTTGGATACCGCGACCCTTCCCTGACGTTTTCTTCCCTCCGTAGGAGCAGTCCCTGGGTCCAGCCCACATTCACGGGAGAGGGTGTGGACCGGAGGGGGGATTGCACGTTGCGTCCTGAAGGGAAGGACTTCCAAAAATGGTGTGATCATCTTTAACAACAACCACAGCCTTAAACAAAAGATGCTATAGAGCAAATATCTAAAAGTAGTTTGAGAGAAGGCTGGGCTAGTGCAGGCAGGAGACGGGGAACTCAAGAGTGTGTCCTGGAGGCTCAGGGAGGGGACGCCGTTCCGTCAACAGCCAGCCGAGTGGATGCCACGGACGCCAGGGACCCAGAGGACCAGACAGAGGTCTTAGGAATTAGAGCACGGTGGCTGATTTCTTTGTTGTTGTTCGCCTTCCCTTGCTTTTTGGAAAGATTTATTTTTTTTAATAGAGGTGAGCTTCATGTAATACAAAATTCCTTAAGACACATGGTCTCTGTGTCTGGCTGCTTTCCCTGAGCGTCCTGTCTTCCATCTCTGGCTGCTTTCCCTGAGCGTCCTGTCTTCCATCTCTGGCTGCTTTCCCTGAGCGTCCTGTCTTCCATCTCTGGCTTCCGCGTTTCGAACCAGTGGAAGGAATGGAGTCGTAAGCGAAGGAATCTGCGGGATGGGGAACGTAAAGGAAGTGGGAGGGGACGGGAATGGGACAGAAGGCACGCCGGGGGCCCGGTATCTAGCACGAGTTCCAAAAAATAGCAAAGAAAGCTGAGGGGAGAAGCTTATGAACAATTTCCAGAAAGGAGGGACACAGGCATCTCCAGGACCCGCGTAGTAAGTGTCACGAGACCCTTGTGATCACAAGCTACTGTGACGGTTCCGAGGGTTCCAGCAGGTAGGGGGAGACAAGGGCAGCCCAGATCTCGGTCCGGCCTCCCTGCCTTCCGGGGCTCATCTGGCGGGTGTAGCCGGCTGAGCTCAGGGAGGGTTGGGCACCAGGTCTCTGAGTCCCAGCTACAGAGACCCTCGACTCCCCTCTGCTCATTCACCAGCTTGGCCCGGAGACTGTATGGTCTCCCTCTACGTGGCCCCCTTGGAGTCGGGTCTTCCTCGAGCACAGCTTTGCCCCAGTAAATGGTCTTCTCGGGTGTGTTCTGCACACTGTCTGCTCGGCCAGCAACCGTCCATCCAACCACCTCCTGGCCCCCTTGCTTGGGAGGTAAGATATCTCGTCTCCTCCCTCGAACCCAGCAATTTAGGAGCGTGTTACAGAAGAAAGGAGGAACACAAAGGAATTAAGCATCCAATTCAACAAGTTCAGAAAAACCAGCTAAGTTGGTGGGGTTCTACATGGCGTCGAGACGCAGTTGGTGTCAGCGAGAGACACGATGAGATCGGTAACGCCTCGGAGAAGGCTCAAATGCGCTGCTTTAGAAACAGACGAGAGAGGGGCGCCTGGGTGGCTCGGTGGGTTGGGCCTCTGCCTTCGGCTCGGGTCATGATCCCAGGGTCCTGGGATCGAGCCCCGCATCGGGCTCTCTGCTCAGCGGGGAGCCTGCTTCCTCCTCTCTCTCTGCCTGCCTCTCTGCCTGCTTGTGATCTCTGTCTGTCAAATAGATAAATAAAATCTTTAAAAAAAAAAAAAAAAGAAACAGACGACAGAAAATAACACAGATCCAAAGGAAATAATAACAAAAAAAGATTTTGCACAAAATTCAGTGCACATACATTGGAAATGATCCGCGAAGTAAGACATATTCCAGGAACTCCACATGATCAAAACTGACTCCAAAACTGATGGGAAATCTCAACACACTCAAAACAATGGAAGAAATTGAGAAAGTTATAAAAAAAAGCAACTTCTCCACGAAAGCACCAAATCCAGATGGTCTTAAAGGTAAACTCCTTCAAGTGTTCGAATAACAGATGAACCTGATACTATTTAAACCCTTCCAGATCCTAGGGAGAGAAGGATGGCTTCCAAATTCCTTTTATAAAACTCGCGTAACATGGTTACCAAAATTCGACAAAATTAGCACAAAGATAGGAAAACTTTAAACCAATCTCCACTCAGGACGACCATGAAAAAAAAACCTTACATAAAATAATGGCAGAAACTTGCACAGACTATGAAAAGAATAAAATAAAATATCGCTTTCAAGTGGGATTCTCCCTCCAATTTAAGGCCTTTTGAAATTATGAATCTATTAATGTGATTCAGTAACGTATCCCAGGAAGACACGTCATACCAATGAAGAAGGAACTTCAACCGAATTCAATACACAGTCATCACTCAAAGCTGAGGAACTAACCTTAGAAGGGATGGACTGTGCCCCCGCCCCCAGCAGCCCAGGCTGGAGCGGCTTGGACCCGCCCTGCTTCGAAGGGGTCCCCTCGCCCCACAACCCTCTGTGCAGCCCAGCCTGATAGGCCATGGTTAAGGAAGGGCAATAACATATCAAGCGACATTCTTGGCCATTATGATTGCTTCAATTATGAGGAGAGTCCTAGGGTTCACTGACCAGAATAAGCACTTCAATGTAGGCTTTTCATCTTCTCGCAGTTTGGGGAAAGAAAGCTTTTCCTTCTGGGCTACATGGTGTGCAAATGTCAGGTGTAGAAGTGGGCAGATGTTGACTTTTCTAAGAGGAACCAGCCAGACCACAGGCCGGTATGCAGGGCTCGGCATCTCAGGGAAAGGGAACTGGAGCCCTGATCCAACTGCACCTGAAGCTTGTACTCTCATTGGGGTATTTTCACGCCAGCTGACAAATTCTCCTTATGGTTTAAGACAACTTGGGTTGGCCTTTCATGACTTGCAACTGAAAACATTTTGATCCAGCCCAATATTTTCTTAAGCATAATTTAAAAGGTTGAGCTCACATCAAAGTAACAGAGACAACTGGAGGCATTCTCATGAATCCCAGGGTGCTCGCCACAGTAAGGGCTGTGAGTTCCTGACGGTCTGAGGTTGCTTTCAACCCTTCTGCTTCTGGACCACGTGGATCCCATCAAGGCTCCCCAGACGGAACTGCATGCAGGGCCCTCCAGGAAAGGTGTCCTCTCCTGTATGAGTGCGCCAAGGCCCCACGGCAGACCCAGAGGCCAGGGATCTACTTGGTCTCATCTCTGCTCTGCCTGGGCTGGCCTGAGAGCCCCTTCCTCGAGGGGCGTCCCTGTAAGAGAAACAATAGCTGAGTAGGGTCCTCTAGGCCAGGAGCGGGGGTAGAGGGTGGGGCAACCCTTTGTCAAAGTAGTGGATGGCTCCACAAGGGATAGTGGCACCCAGTGTCCTCCCATGGCCGGCTCCCGCCCTGTGCTCTAGGGTATTAGCGGGGCAAGCCCGGGAGTCTGCTGTCTGTCCCCATCTCCGCAGAACAGACAAGAGCCCCCTGCCTGGTCTTCCCTCCTCCTAGCTTCCCTGCCCCCATCACGCTCCAGCGGCTGGGGGAGGGGATGTGGGCCACTGGCCCATGGCTGGGTGGACATGACTGTCCCCTTTCGCAGCACGGATCGGACTCATGCACGGGGGTCTTGGGACTTCTCCCTTTGGTCTCCTCCCTCAGCACAGCCTCCTCTGTCTCCTGGGTCTTGGGCCTTTTCCTTCCACCAAGGACTTGGCTGGCCTGGTGGGACCCACTTCCTTGCTGTCGGGAGAAAGGAAGGTAGAGGGTCTTTTGCACGTGTGCAGAACGAAGAGTTCTGCTGTTACTGCCCTTCTGACGATGAGCAGTGCCTGTCAGGGCTGACAAATGAGTGTGGGCTCCTCAGGTGACAAAGATAGATGGGAGTCCCAGCGCCGTGCCCTGCCACGCTGCCCATCCGGGTAGCCCTCCTTTGGGGACCGGGCTAATCAGATGGCCGTTTATGGGGCTATTACGCAGTCATTTAGTTGTGCTGGGAGGGGGACCACGGGGCTCCACCCAGGAGACAATTAGGACCCCGCCGTGGGGGCCCTGGGAGCCCCCTTAGGTGGTGGTGAGCATGATGGCAGAGTGTGGTGGGATTGGAGGCCCAGCTGTGCCCCCAGGGCACGGCCAGCCCTGCAGGGCACCACGGGACCCCGGGCCTCAAGTGAGGTCCCTCGGGGCTTTCTGAGTTCCTGTGCACCTGCTGCAGAGAGAGAGGACCTGAGTGCTTTCTGGTCACCTGCTGCCTTTGTTTTGGACCAGGGATCCGAGCGCGGCACAGCACTTGCGCTATAAGCAATGCCCCGGGAGGAGACGCCTCCGCGTTTGTGCGGTGATATGGTCCCGGTCCGGGGTCTGGGATCAAACAACAAAACAAGAAAGGCTGGGCATCAATACATAAATGTAAAAAAAAAATTATCTGAACTATTTCATAACCAGCAAATGGGGTTTTCAGCGGAAAAATGTCTTCTTTTCTCTTCTGAGATGGGAGAGGGAGAAGCAGGTGCTCCGCCGAGCAGAGAGCCCCAGGCGGGGCTGGATCCCAGCATTCTGGGATCATGACCTGAGCCCCCCCCAGGCGCCCCTAAAAGTAAAATCTTTAATGCAGCTCTATAAATACACTCGAAAGACCAAAGTCATGGTGAGTCAGCAGACAGAACATGTCTGCGGGGGGACAGGACTGGAAAAGAACCAAATGCAAATTCTCCAACCCAAAAGCGTCGTAGTTGAAGGACAGTGTTTAGAGGTTGGGCTTCATAGCAGGTGGGGGTTGCCAGGAGAACAAATACGTGAAAGTGAGCATAAATCACAAGGAATGACCCAGTTTGGGGATGGCAGGCAGGGATAGGATCGGGGAAAAGGGAGCAGATCCTCCGGAGTCCGTGGGATGACACCAGCTGGACACGCGAGCAGTCCCTGTGGAGACCGTCCAGGACACATGTTTGGAGAAACAAGTAGCTCACAATTCCCCCCAAAACTGATTTTTGAAAGGGGGAAAACATAAACTTACAGCTCCAAGAAGGTGAAAGGGTCTCTGGGAGAAATCCACATGTCCCCACGTTGTCCTCAAGCTGTTTAACACAGAGCACAAAGGGAATCGTGAAAAGCCGCCAGAGGGGGAGGGAATCCCACTGGGATATCAGGGACGCGACTGGCCTTTGACTTCTCAGAAGCATTGGGGGCCAAAAGGCCCAGGAACAGTATCTTTGAACTGATTGTTTAAGACACAATGACGGTGTGAGCTCTGGTTTAAAAACTTAGGAAAAGGGAAAGATCTAGTGACGAGAGTGGAAAGAGCAGAGGGGAGCCTATAATCACGAGGTCATCCTGCTGTCCGGTCACGACCTTCGTGAAGGGGGACGGGGTGGGGGGCGCACGCAGGGGGGACGGGAGCAGTGGCAGAGCCATCCAGGGTTGACAGAGGGGCCTCGCGGTGGCCCCGGCATGGGGCAACACACCACGAAGGAGGTCTTGCTAACTGAACGTTAAGAAATATTGGATTGGCTTCAATAAGTGACCAAAGGACAAAGAACAGCAGGGCGGGAGAGGGGACGGGATGAAGAAGAGCCGGAGGGAAGTGGCGGCGGCCGAGCCGGGCCGGCAAGCCAGAGGCTCCTCGGAGCCGGTGGTGGCATCCGTGAGTTCCCGCGCCCCTCGGAGCGTCCAGCCTGCCTGGCTCCATCTCCCTGCTTCACGGACGAGCATCCTGGGGGCTCAGAGAGGTCACAGAGGTCGCTCAGGTTCCCCCAGGGGGCGCGAGGTGCGTGCCTAACTGGGTTCTTGCAGCCTTGCGAGAACACGGTGTGTGAACGGGGGCATCTCCGCTCACGGGGTCGAGCCCTGGGCCTGGGAGGAGCGGGGGAGCCTCAGATCCAGGAAAGGCACCGGTGATGAATGGCAGACACACCTGCTGGGACCGGCTTGTCCCCCGGTGGGCCGGGTCACAGTGCCCAGGGCGTGTGGCACAGTCAGCTAATGTGAGCCCTCCCTTCTGTTTGGGGCCACAGAGGAGGCTCCCCGAGGGCCCACTCTGTGCCAGCTCCTTCCGTGTGTCCAAGGCCCTGTCCCCAGCACCGTGCAAGACATGTCACAAGGTAACCGCTTTGCTCCTTGCTGCATGGATGGGGAAGTCAAGGCTTGGAGAGCTTAAGTCACTTGTCCCCAAAGTCCTGACTGTCTGGTTCTGGTCAGGCAGACTGTCTGGGCACCGGCTTCCCTGCGCCAGCGAGGGCCAAGGCCTGGCCACCTTCTGAACTTTCGTGGGGCACCCTCTGTGCTGGTCTCTGGATTTTCTACATTTCTCCTCCTTCCCACATCAGGAGAGTGTCCCCCAAGGGAAGGAGTGCAGATCCTCCCCAGGACCCAGGAGGCTGTGGTTGTCAAGAGGACAGGAGGCCGGGGACTTGGTCTCACCTCTGCTCAAGACCATGTCTCCCCAGTTCGGCGAGGGGTCTGGCGTCTCGCCCCGGGCCAGGCATTGACACACTTTTTCTGGGAAGGGCCCAGATGTGGACGTCTTTGGTGCAGGGTCCCCGTGGCAAGCACCTTGCCTCCATGCTGAGAAGGCAGCGGCAGAAAACATGGAAGTATCGTGTCCCAATAAAACTTTATTTGCAGGATCGGGGGGCCAGGCTGGACTCCGCCCAACCATGGTGGTCTGCGGCACTTTGCTTGGGACAGTCTCCGATTTCCGGGGGCCAGACACGCAGAGACTTCTCAGCCTGGGGGAAGAGGTGTGTCTGCAGACCCCAAATGACCACAGAGGCCGACTTTGACCATGAGGCCAAGTGTCAGCGGTGATACCGGAGTCGGTTTCGGTGGCGGAGGGGAAGGGTGTTCTAGGCAGAGGAACAGCATTCGCGCACACCTTGACGCATGACTGTTCCTGGTGTCCTGGCAAACGTTGTGGGATCCGATGGCTGGAGCGCGAGGCGGAAGAGAGATCAGGGAGGGTCGCCGTTGCTGTGCGGAAGGGGCATGGACTTTCCCAGTTCAACTCCTCTACAGTGACACACTTTTCTTGGAAAAGTCACCCCGTAACAGCTCATCTTGGTAAGGAGTATTGGATATGCAATTTCTTCTAATTACATGGAAGGGCTGGTGTTTCCTCCCTGAGGGGGCTGAGGCCCTGGAGGCCGGGGCGGGTGCCGAGGCCCTGGAGGCCGGGGCGGGTGCCCAGGACAGGCGGCGGGCCCCGAGGACTGTGCGTGGCCGGTGTGCACCACGGAGCAGCCCTCAACTGTGACTTCACTCCCTGCCTCGGACCAGAGCGATTCCGCCTGTGCCGTCATTACAGTCATCGAGGGACGCTTTGTCTTCCCCTGATCGGCCTAATTGCTCTCCTCATTTGGACAGCCCTGGAGCCATTTAGTAATGAAAATCACCCTGTGCTAATGTGGCATCAGGAGCTCACCTGCTTGCTGGCATTCGGAGCAGCGTGGAGAGGGGAAGAGCCTCCGCGTGTCATTACAGGTGCCGAGTCTGGCCGAGCTGTTCATGTGCAATCACCAGCCAACAGCTCGGAGATTACAGGCCGGCTACGGGGGCCGCTAACGAGGACTAATTGCTCCACCATGGGGCTGCCCTAGACCTTAAAACAAATGGCCACCATGGGGACTTGGCGATGGGGAGGGAAAATCCCATTTATTCTTGAAACAGAGGGAAAGGCTGCTTGGGCTTGGAAAGGGCCTGCCTGGAGGCTCCTGGGCATTACAGACTGGTTTCCCAACCAGTGTGACCAAACTGGGATTTCACAGAGACACCTACCTATCCATTCCCACCCCTACCGTCATCTACCCATTCATCCTGTGCCATCCATCCACGCATTTGTCAACCTGTGTATTCATCCAGCCTTCCATCCACCCATCTACCCGTCCGTCCATCTTCCATCCATCCTTCCCTATCTACCTGTCCATCTATCCTTCCATCCATCCATCCATCCTCCTCCATCTTTAACCATCTATCCACCATCCATCCATCCACCCATTCATCCTTTCTTCCTTCCATCCATCCTTCCATCCATCTATCCATCCTCCTCTATCCTTACCCATCTATCCATCATCCATCCACCCATCCACCCGCCCATCCATCCTTCCTTCCATCCACCCATCCATCCATCCATCCATCCATCCATCCATCCATCTTGCCACCCAGCTAGCCACCTTCCTGCATCCTTCCCCATCTATCCATCCATCCATCTTCCATCCATTCATGCATTTGTCTATCCACATATTCATCCATCCGCCCATCCATCCATTCATCCATCCATCCTCCTCTAACCCTCCCCATCTATCCACCATCCATCCATCCACCCATTCATCCTTTTTCCCTTCCTTCCTTGCATCCATCCATCCATCCTTCCATCCATACATACATCCATACATACATCCATACAACCATCCTCCTCTAACCCTCCCCATCTGTCCACCATCCATCCATCCACCCGTCCTTCTTTCCATCCATCCATCCATCCATCCATCCATCCAACCATCTTCTTCTATCCTTACCCATTTACCCACCACCATCCATCCACCCATCTTCCTGTCTCTTTTCCCGTCTGTTAGTCTATCTATGCATCCTTCAATCCACCCATGCAACCATTTATCCACCACCCACCACTCATCTATCTATGTGTCCGTCTACGCAACACACTTCTACCAAGCTCTCACTTAGTGTGAGGTCTACACTTGATGGTGCGAGTCAGGGATGAGTCAGGAGTGATCCTGCACATAAGAAAAACATAATAAGTATTCAGTGAATATTTTGGAATGAATGGAAAAAGAACGACTATTTTCTCAGTGGAGGGGAGAAAATTGTAGAGATTCGGCTGGCGGGAGGATGATGAAAGGGGTATAGTAGGTGTGAGGAGAGAGAAAATACGGAGTCCACTGTCATAGTCACATAGCATGTGAGCAAAAGAGAGAGAAAAGAAGAGGGATGTGATGTGTGCGCTCCGGGTCTGAGTGTGGTGAGGGCCCTTGTCTCTCTCAGGGTCTTATAAAAATGTCTCATGTCCTGGAAGCACTTAGAAAATTAGGACTCACCATTATCATGAGCCGTCCTGGACTGCTGTCTGTGGCTTCCCCCAGGCTTGACCATCCCCACCCCCCACGGTTCCTCCCATCTTCCTGCCCACCCTACCCTGCCTAGAAAGAGAAGACCATCCCAGGTGGTAGAACCCAGGGTTAGATGTGGGTAACCCAGGGGAGGCCTTGAGGTTTGGGGAATGTTAATTCTGTCCCTGGGGTTGGAGCTCAGGGAGCGAGGGGCAGCGACAGGGAAGGGCAGTGAGGCCAAGGCCGCACCCGTCCAGGAAGAGCTAAGAGGTTTGGGATTTGCTACAGGGAAGATGGGGAGCCACAGAAAGACTTTGAGGAATTGACTTGCATTTTTAAAATTATTACTGTGGGGTGGGGAATTGATTACTGTTTTTTATTCTGTAGGAAACTGATTGGAAGGCCAAGGAGTCACTGGAGCTCGTGGCCAGAGTCTGGATGAGCTCTGGTCCAGTGCTCTTTCCTGGGCTTAGCTGCTGGGTCCCTGGCCTCTGGCTCCCCGTCCGCTGTTTTCTCCCTGTCCATGGAGCTCAGGGGTGAGAAAGGAATTGTAGGGCCGCAGTTTCCTCTGCCCTGTTGGGGTCTTTGTAGGGCCTAGAAGTGCCCCACGTTCTCCTCCTGAATCCCCACACTCACAGAACTCACAGAGTGCTCACAGGGCACCCTGACTCTCCCTACATACCTCCCGTGACAAGGACATCGCTCCCTCCTGAGGCGGCCTACGTCCTCTCTGGCCACCTCCAACAACATCCTTTATCAGACTAAACCTTGACTTTCTCTCTTGGGTGCAGCCCGTGGACATGACGGTTCTGGGATGGGGTCCTAGGCTGTGTGTGGTCAGTGGTCTGTGTGTGACAGGTCAGGGTGGGGCATCTCCCAGGAGGGGCTGTGGTGGACAGATGGTCTCACGTTGGTCTCATCTCTTCTACGCCGATCCAGTCCGGATGTCATCTTGGACATTCTGGTGCCGCCTGAGCACTCCTCCAGATACGGGCACGCGCAGGGGGCTCGGCTGCATGGTCTGGAGCAGACGTGCCCAACGGAGTCCCCCACCCTCCGAACTGGGAGCCGTAACAGAGACGTGGGCCCTGCTCTGAGCCACTGAGTGTGGGCGTGGCTGCTGTAGGTGAGTGACCCTGGGGCCTCGGAGAAGCGCGGCATGGCTGCTCCGGGGCAGAGTCAAGGCCCAGCCACAGCCAGCGAGTCGGAGCTCAGTCAGGCCTTCAGCACTGACCTGGCACGGCCCTAGGCTCGCCACTTCCCATCCTGGGCCTCAGCATCTCCACATAAAGGAAAGAGATGTAAACGCAATGATTTCGTGTCCTGTGGTTTTTCTTGGGTGAGGCCTTGGGACGGTGGCAGAGGAGGGAGACTGGGAGACCCGGCCCCTGGGAAACGCATCAGCGCCCTCCTTGGTTGAGGGAGCAGATGTCCCCCGGCGGTGGCCATGATGAGATGGAGAACAGGCAGACCGGAGACAGCATGGTCGGGCAGAACTTTCTAGAAGTCCCAGCTATCCAGAGAGGGAGGCATCTTCCCACGGCCAGCAGGTGGGCATTAAGGGCAGGGCTGTCGCATGAACTGACCACAGCCAGCATGAGGGCAGGACGGCAGCTCTGAGGCGGTGTCCTTCCAAGGGGAGGCCACATGGCACCCAACACCAGCCTCTTCTGACCGCCAAGCAAGCAGAACCCATCTGACGTCCTCTAGGGATTTACTTCCCGGTGCTCCTGGACAATTCTGCGGAGACACACTATTACATTTCTGAGAAACTCCCCTGGATACACATTACCTCGGAGACCTGGAGGAGCTAGGAGGGGCTCAGACCCGCCCACTCACGAGCTTGGTCATCCCCGAACCGAGTGGGTTCTGCCGGGGCTGAGCAGTGCAGCCGGAAACCCAGCTGCCGTCGGGCTGCGCCCCTGCTCCGGGCGGGTTTGGGAAGGGGACTGGGGACAGGCTGCCCCATGCGGTGGTCCCCCACACCCAGGAGGCTCGTGCCTCTGGGGACGGATCTCAGGGGCTCACAGATGCTCAAACCCGGCCACATACTGGGGTCACCTGGGAAGTTACAGATGCTACTGCTGCTTGTGTCCCAAGATTCTGATTTAATTTGTCTGGACGCCGCCTGGGCACTGAGCTCTCATGGGCTCTGTGGGTCCCCTGTGCGGCGACATTCCAGAACAGGGTAGACTGTGAGCCATTGCTTGGTTTAATGTCCTGCTGTGGGCGCCTTGAGGTTCTGAATCCTTTCAGACCAACAGGCCTGGTATTTTCACTTTGCACCAGGTCCTGCAGACTCCGTTGCTGGTCCTGGACAGAGGACCTAACCCTAACCCTAACCCCAGTTCTAGAACCATCTCTGTCTGACTGACTTCCTGTGCAACACGAGCAGAACTTCCTTTATCTCTGCGTCTCCGTTTTCCTCTATTTAAGAACTAAATCCAAGTCAGCAGACTCTTCCTCCCCAACCCCATCCCCAGGCCTGTGTGCGCAGGACTGGGTCTGCCTGGCCGACGGGTGCGCGGGCCCTTCTGTCCACGCTGGAGCCAAAGAGAATTCCTCCTTGTCCGCTCTTTTTCCCAGCAGCCCGCCTCCACGCAGAGCTCTGTCTCCCCATGCTCGGCTCCTCTGCTCTTGCAGAACTGTACGACGGCTGGGGCTGTAGCCGGGACGGGAGGGAGGGGGTGGGGAGGGCAGGAGGTAGGGGAAGATGGGCTCAGCTGGCATTCAGGGGACACACTAACATTTCAGAGAAGATGCCGTGTTGGACGCAGATGACAGGGCCACCAGCAGAGACCAGGACTCCCTTGCCCTGCAGCGGGGCAAGAGGGAGGGCGACTGAGGCCAAAGGCAGCTGGGGCAGGGTCTGTGCTCAAAGGGGTCAATGCAGTGACACCTCTGCCATCAACAGCTCGTGCAAATCACCCATCCCTCCACCTGCAGGCCCCCGGTCCACCTGCACTCCTTTGCCGGACTCAGAGCTGCAGGACCCACAGCCTGGGGGCCTGGTGCATGGAGGTTTGCACCCCGAGACCCCTAGAGTACGGTGTCGCTGAGCTCCACACCCAAAGGCACATGTCACACCAGCAGATGCATAGACACACACTCACACACACACACACACACACACACACACACACACAGAGGGGGACACACACGGGGACTTACACTGCGCAGGGAAAGAAAGGGTTGACGTCCGTGATCAGGAACAGTCCCTTCTGCTCTGCCCACTGGGCTGTGCAAGGCTGATCCACAACCGCCAAGTCCCTCTTCAGCCCCCAGGTCACCTCCCTGGGTCCCTCCTGTCCCCCCGGCATGCTCGGGGCCTTCCTCTGCACCGCGATCCGCTCTGCGTCATCCGGACTGTCCGTTTGCTCCGCGTTCCTCACTGGACACACGATCCCTGAGGGCAGGGACCGTGTCTGTGTGTCCCCGAGTCTTCAGCCCTGCGTCGGTGGCTGGCAGGTGGTACGGGGCTAATGTGTTGTGCTTTTCCATGAACAGAAAAATGCAGGGAGCAAACCCAAGTGTGGGCTTATTAGTGAACGCGTTCAACCTTCATAACAATCCAAGAACGCAAATTAAAATGAGATCCAATTTTACACCCATTAAATTAGCACACATTTGGAAACAGGATTATCACACCCAGAAGTGACACAGTTATGGTGTGACTCGGGCACAGCCCCTTTGGAAAACCACTGGATGACATGGATCAAGAGTCCCCAGAAGGCTCACATCCTTTGGAGAAGCGATCCCACGCCCGGGCGTTTGTCCGAGAGACATTACCAGGAAGAAGAGGAGAATCTGCCGACCGTCGGTGGACCGGTCATCCTGTCACTTACACAGCCCTGGTTTCAGAACCCAAGCCTGGGACGCGCGTCTGGTATAGTCCCCTTAAGAGCCGGTGGGAACAATGGTCCCAGAGAATGTGTGACACCAGCTGACCCTGCTTAGACCGGGGAGGGCGGTCGTGGGAACATGCCCTCCCTGCGTCACTCACCGTCACTCTCCGTCACTCTCCGTCACTCACTGCACCTCCAGGATCCAGCAGGGCTCGTCGTCCCTGACCCGGGAGGGACGTGGGGGGCTGGGACCCCGGTCACCCACGTGTCCGCAGACGTGTGCCTGAAGGGCCTCACCACGCACGCATGGTGCGTTGCTGCCTTCCGAGCATCCGGAGTCCTTACACTGATGCAGAGCTCAGATCGAGGCTGGAGGTGGACCCGCTTGCTGGAGGCAGAGCTGGCGTTCCCAACCAGGTCTGCGTGAGCCGGTGCCTTCCGCCGCTCCAGGTGAGGCCAGTCTGGCGCCAACAGCAGCCGATCTTCCCTGGCCTTCATGACCCCTGGCTTCACTCCAGGTTCTCTCTTTGACTTTGCATAGTGTGGGGGCCATGAAGACCTGAGGAGGGAGCTGAAAGGGAGTTCCCCTCCCACCACCTGTAATACCCAACACCTGGGAGAGCAGGGGTCCTCCAGCGGCCGAGGCACGGAGCAGGATCCTGGGGCAGATATGGAGGGCTGGCCAGGGCTGGCCAAGGGAGGCCCTCATGCCCAGAATGAAATTTCAAGAGGTTCCCCCGAAAACCACTGATAATGCAAATAAGGAATAATTTTTTTTAAAGATTTTATTTATTTATTTGACAGAGAGAGATCACAAGCAGGCAGAGAGGCAGGCAGAGAGAGAGGAGGAAGCAGGCTCCCGTAGA